>NC_092814.1:164457800-164800300 GCF_023375885.2 Dermacentor andersoni | reverse complement strand
TATAATTAGCTGAAAAGCGTCAATGACAAAATTGCAGAGCGACATAAAAAACTCCCGATACAGCTTTCTGTTGTTCAATACGTTCTACATAAAAGTGTTTTTCCGAGCGTGAAAGGTGCCCGGATGGATGTTATGAGCGTCCCCTTTGGAACGCGGCGGTGGGTAACAATAAAAAAAAGAACACTATGAACTACCACACCCAAATTTTCTGATCCCCTAGTGCGAACTGTGCTTTTGTACGGCTCCGTCTTTTGTCGATTCCCTACTTTTATTACACCAATCCTCCAATCGCCTCTTACTAATGCCTATTGCGGACATGTTTACCACTGCTCCCGCTGAACCGAAGGGCTTCAAGGAGGCCAGTGGTGCCTAAATCGACCGCTGGGTAGACGTCTTCACATTCTAATAAAACATGTGCTCCATCGTTTCCCTAGCTTTACCGCAGCAAGCACATGCTTCTTCTTCCTTCTTATATCTCGCTTTATAGGTGCGTGTTCTAAGGCATCCCGATCTCGCTTCGAAAAGTAATGAGCTTCCCTTTGAGATATCATAAATTGTTTCTTTCCTGATTTCGCTTTTTCCTCTCAAGTAGTTACTCATGTCGGGTTTCTTTTCCATTGCCGCCACCCATGAGATTATTTCAGTCTCTCTGACTTTCCGCTTGACCGTTGCTGTGTTGCCCACCCTACAGGCTGCATACGTGTTGGTAAGCTTCCTAGTTCTTTTCCTCCACTGTGAATCAATGCTTTTCCTGTACAGATACCTGAACACCCTCCCAGCCCATTCACTTTCTTCCATATTCCTCAGCCGTTCTTCATACTCAATTTTACTGCGAGCTTCCCTCACTTCAAAACTAGTCCAACAAATGCACGCAAAGCGCCTCGAGCGGCCAGTCGCGCGGCAATTTTGCGTACATTCGCGGGCTTCTTTCACGCTTGAAAAAACACTTTTATCTGGCACGTATTGAGCAATAGAAAGCTGTATTGGGAGCTTTTCATGCTCTACAATTTCCTCATTTACACTTTTCATCCAATTCTAATATTTGAGAAGTTGATTAATTAATCAAGACATATTACCTCATTAGGCGGAATGAAAAAAAAATAATCTGAGTATCTCCAAGCGGCGGCAAACAACATTACTTTGGTTCTGTCCAGCTGCGTGGCATTCGCATGTTTTTAATTCTGGCTAAACATAGCTGGGACACCCAGTGTAGAGAGAACAGTATCCAAAGGGAAAAAAGCAGAGCTATTACAGACACATTATTGTTGCAGGTAAAAAAAAAAAAGGAGGCGTAATGAATTTGTCACTCTTTATTATGCAGATGCTCATTATCGGGCACTGGCTGTGCACTTAAGTTAAAAGTGACGAGCTGAGCACATTGTAGATGATTCGACAATACAACTTCAGTCACCGACACCACACAGCATTGGGGACACGTTAAAGATTCCCTGGCGGCCCCAATTGATCCAGAGTCCTCCACTACGGCATGCCTCTTAATCAAATAGCGGTTTTGGCATGTAAAACCCCAGATCGAAGACTCATCCCATCCCACTATGTGCTGGCTGTCAGATTCCACAAGGCGCGCATGGACGCGGAAAGCCAGCATGGCTAAAGCAACTGTTGGCACAAGCGGGGTGTCCGAACAACGGTTTCTCGAAAAGCGCCAGTCGTCGAATGGCCAGTTTCCGACGGCAAAGCTCACTTCGGTTTCACCGTGCAGAAAACGAGAACACGCGGACATATCGGACAATACATGCAGGCGCGTTCGGACAACGTCTAGGCGTTTCGCGATGGCTTATCTGCTCATCGCCATGAACCGCAGTCAAAGGCAAAAATTTACGCCAATCAACATCATTCCCTGCGCAGTCTATCCACAAATAAAAAAAAATCTGCTTCATGCCACTTGAAAACACACGCACTAACAAGCATAAAATAAGGAAGGACAAGCAGAAAGTGCAGGCACAAATGCACACTGAATGTTTCGAGCTTATCCTCAATTTGTGTGCGACTGTTGTTTGTACTGCGATGTCCTAAAGGGACACTAAATTAGAATATTGGTTGGGATATTGATTGGTAAATGACACATTTCGAATATCCAGAAGCTCAGGCTTACCATGACAAGAAGCTTCGCAAATCAAGAAAGGCGCAAAATGCGAAAGACGCGCGGCGACGCCACCTTCAAGTTCCCGCACCAACTACCACTGACGTCATTTGACAGCGTCTGCTCGAGTCTAGTTAATTGTTCACTGTTTCTAGGTTTCATGCGAGAGGATCTGGGCGCTTACGGTTGTGCCGGCAAAATACGACTCTAAAAGGCGTCCAGTAGTTGTAGAAAAACAGAGGAGGTGGTAATTAAAGACCACGCCGGATCTCATCAGCAATGCTTTATTGTCGCACATCCACGATAAATAAACGTCGAATCACAGCGTCAAGTGTCAGAATTCAAAGTATTTACATTTGTACACGAATAATGAAAAAATTTATAAATACTTGAGTTCGTTCTGCCACACAATTAACAAAAATGCGAGAACAGTGACGCGCGACGCGCAGACAGGTGCAACACAGAATACTTAAGCACAGATAGTTCGCTGAAAGAAAATAAACCATTGCAAAGAAGCACACGCTAGAGCTAAAAGAAAGGGCGCGTGTGCGCTGGGCAAGAAAATGCTAACACTGAGGTCCACAAATCGAGTACTTATTCGCTAAAATTGCAATAATTAAACGCCATGGACCTTTGTTTGCTTTTCTGCATGATCACGGGCGATTTTACATTCCATCCGACATTTTTAAGACCTCGCCGAGGTTCCTCAATACCTCATGAAAGGCAAGGTCCTTTAACACATACAAAGCACACAGTGCTTCGAGACGGCGGACAAACAGTGAACAAGTGCACACACTGAGACAGGGGACACATTGAGACAGAGGACACACAGAGACAAGGTTCACACAGAGACAGGGTACACACGGAGACAGGGTACACACGGAGACAGGGTACAACCGGAGACAGCACACATGGAGACAGGACACATGGAGACAGGACACACGGAGACAGAGGACGCGCAGAGACAGAGATAACACAGGGACAGGGTACGCACGGAGACAGGACAGACACACAGCAGAGACAGGGGACACACAGAGAACGCGGGCTACGAGAAATTTTCATCCTTTCGTCTGCGAAAACATGATGCACACAAAAAGCAGTCAGGATTGTTACGGGGCCCTCCAACAACCACTGAATTTTCAGCAGCTATCTTCACAGCGACAAATAGCAAACTATGAACAAGCATTAAAACCACAATGACAATAAATATGTACATGATCATGAGCAGGGCCGGCTTCCGCCGACACTGCAGCATGAGCGAATGATCCTTGTGAAACTGATCAAGCAATATTTCGCAAAAAAAAAAAAAATACAAGACAACGTTGCACACCCAAACGAAAGCATCAACGCCGCAAAATTAAACCAGTGCGAAAAAATAAATTGGTCTCAGTCAACACACATTTACAATGCAAATGAACGTGCTACGTCCAAACGAAAAAAAAAAAGAAAACATTGTGCTAAAGCGTCTGAACTACAGTTAGTGTTACAAGATCAACAAATGCTACAAAAAGAAGGCTTCTTCACGTACTCCAGCTATGAACCTATAGAACATAAACCAGGTTCTAGGCATGTCGAATAGGGCTCAGTTCATCAAGTTAGGCGGTTATTTAAAAAATAAAGTAAACAAAACTAGTTAATATCTACAATGGCAGAACCTTTAGTGAAGTATAACTGCCTGTTTTGCATTGTTTAAACAGACACTAGGGTGTTTTAGAAATAGGAACCCAGCATTAGGAATCGCTATCACCCACACGCACAAAAAAAAAAAAAAAAAACGCGAAAGGCATACGAAGCAGCTCGGATTTCGCGCAACGCAAAGCCGTTTGGGGACCATGTTCTAAATCTTCACAACTTTTTCGTTTCCTTTTTTTTTTAATTCAACAAAGCCGGTATAACGCTTATACCACGTACTCTGCCTGTGTGACAGTAATACGGTGGGCGCTTTAAGCGTTTCGAAGCCCCGCACATGGTCAAAGGAATTCTGCAAGTAAGAGGGAGAAACAATTTCGCGCTACAATGCGTCATGAGAAGCTGCGGGAAAAACAATTTACACAGCACTTTGCTTCTCCTCCACACTAGTGTGATACCTTTTAACGACAAGCAGAAACAAATATGCTGCAGGTGACCGGCACATTAGCATGTTTTGTAAATGCACTGTACAAATTTTCTTTCTCGGCGCCTACGTGGTTCGACAAGGAACCGAGTTCTTAGTTGATGGTTTCTTTTAGTCTATCTTCTGATGTAGCCTCTCGTCGACAAGTTCACACGCCTTGTTGACCACGTCGCAAAACTCTTCTGGCTTCTCGTAGTGCAGGTTGTGTCCACAATCTTCAAGCACCTATTTGCGAAGGCACAGAAAAGTACTACATATTTAGAGGATCAAGTCAGCAGAAATTTAAAAAAAATATTATCCAAAGCTATACAATTTGCATAAAGCTTGTTAATCAAGAGCCACTTCCTGTGCTAGTTTTGATAAGTAACCCATCAACGAGTACACTCACGAATGCCTCCAGGTCTCTTAGCTTACTCGCTGTCTACTTCAAGCATGACTGCAGCCTTGCATTCTGAAATGCTAATGCAACAGAAAGCTGCAGAACGACCACTCGATTGATCGAGCATAAAATAAAGACCTCTTTTAGCTTTTCTTTTTAAGTATAAACTGTCAACGGAGAGAGCAATCCTTTTAGGTAGCATGTCAAATCATAGTATGCTTGGTCTCTTTTCTTTCCTTCTTTTTCTTGAATATACCTTGAATATACACAACGATTAATACTTCGTGATAGAATATTGATAGCTTTATCAAGGCGACGTTATTTCTATCGCAGAACCCTCCCATAGACCCGTTTCTATAAGTGTGACCACGTGAACCGAAGATCTACTTCTGAATGACAGTGAAGGCGCCTAGCAAAAGCACGGTGAATTTTCATGCGGGATATGACAGCAGGCATATTACAGGAAAATCGTTCAAGCATGGTCCCTCACGTGAACTTGGACGAAGGACTGTGTTCTGGCATCGCGGATGGCGAATGCAGGCTTTCGACCCATGAAGCTGTGTGCGCCATAGATGAAGGTGAGCCCTACTTCGGGTGGGAGTGCCACGAGCCTGGTGACCATCGGGTGCTTCACCCACGGAAACCTGTGCATCAACGCCTTCACAGAAGCCTCGCCGCTGTGAAAAGAAGCCGATAAACGCCGCGTTAGAGCACGGTCCCGCACGAAATGTTGTACGAAGGGCATGGAAACAATTTAATACATACCGAAACAGAAATCAGTAGAATAAAGTACATCATGCACTCACAGACTAAACACATGTGTCATTAACAAACATTGCAGATTTGAAACACGCGCAAAGATTACCGAAACAGCAGTGCTAAAATTTTTGGTGTCTCACTTTCGAGACAATAGACACTGGAAGCATCTAGAGCAATAATCGGATAAATACAAAGTTCGTATTTAAAAGCCAGTTTCTGTCATGTGTATTAAATCGCGAGAGCTCAATTAGATCTTGACAATAGCCACGCGTAAATGTAATTAATAAAAACAGGGAAAAAGAGGGAGCTAATATAGCTAATAAAGAGCTAATAGGGAGCTATTTTGTCGATTTTTCGAAGGCATTCGACCGCGTTCCACACAGTTTACTAATCTTCAAACTCAAATCAATTGGTATTAATCCCAAGACTGTTTCATGGATCGAAGCCTACCTCTCGAATCGGTCCCAGTTTGTTTGCGTAAAAAATACTGAATCGGACTATCTTGATGTTCTTTCTGGTGTGCCACAGGGATCGGTAATGGGGCCAACTCTTTTTCTTTTATATATTAACGACTTGCATTCATGTATGGAACCAGGGGTTACAATAAGGCTTTTTGCGGACGACTGCGTCATATACACAACTGTTAAAACAGCCGATGAACAGACAAAACTTAATAAGTCTCTACGAAACATTGTTGCCTAGTGCGAGAAATGTGGCATGCAAATTAACACACAGAAAACCAGGTGCATGACTGTAACATGTAAGAAAGAGCCCTTAAATTTCACATATAAACTAAGTAATACTTCGTTGGAACGAGTAGACTCAGTCAAATATCTAGGTGTCACAATAACAAGATCGCTGAAATGGGACGTACATATCAATAATGTTTGCGCACGCGCGTTCAAACAACTCGGATTTTTACGAAGAAAGCTAGCAACAGCCCCGACCTTGGTGAAATTAACTGCTTATAAAACTCTGGTAAGGCCGATATTAGAATACGGCAGCATAGTATGGGACCCGCATCAAAAGTATTTAAACTTGGCATTAGAAAAGATCCAAAGCAGGGCGCTCCGATTCATATACACAAAGTATTCAAGGTACGACAGCGGAACTGCGCTTCGCACACAAGCAGGCATACCGACACTTGCTGGTCGGAGAAGGTTGGCCTGTTTGAAGTTCCTTTACCTTCTTTACCATGACCTGATAAACTTAACAAAATCCGACTACTTGGTGCCCCCCGGACGTCACTCCAGTCGAACTAACCATGATAAATGTATCAGACCATTCTTTTCGGGTTGCGGCACACTAAAATACCCATTCTTTCCTTCAACAATACATCTGTGGAATTCCCTGCCAAGTGACATCGTTTGCTCACAATCTGTGCATTCATTCGTGTCGACACTCGAATCGCACTTCGAGTCATTATCGGAATGATGACCGCATTGTGGTCGTCTTGGCTGAGCGTTCCTCAAAAGTTATCAATGACGTATTGCCATGCCCCAACTTCTTTCACACGCCGGTGTCCATACGTTTTTTCGTGCTTCTCTGCGCTTGGTGCTTGCGCACGTCTGATAATATACATTACACTTGATACTGTTTGTACATTACACGGCACACCCAAATGCATTTTTTCCTGTATTAACTGCTTCTTACACTTTACATGGTGTACGCACTGTATAGGTTGTTTTTGTTTCCTTGTATTTACTTATTGCTAACATGGCGCGTCGATTGTAACCATTACTTTTTTGTTTGAGTTTGCTGCAAACCCTCTGTATAACAAAGCGCCTGTACTGTTTGTATGTCCACTCCTGTATGAGCCTCTCAAGGCTTACAGTATTGATAAATAAAAAAAATAAAAAAAATATAGAGCTCCGCCCTTTCCAAGGGGTTTTAGCATGACACGCTGCACTTCAATTTCTTGCGCCAGCTCCAGACACACTGCTTTAAAGTTTCTCCATAGATAATTCCAATGTCTTGCCTTACTGACAGAGTTGCATTATGATCTGACATTTAGTTCTTTTACAGCAATTGTTTCAAACGACCCGGTGGATGGAAGGGTACCTCGTTATTGCCATTATGAGTGATGAGGTGACACTCATACACTCATCAGGGACACATTTTTCCCATAACCGTGACCAACCGTGGATGGTCCACATAACGGCAATTGTCATTAATACTGTGAAACCACGATATGATTGCGAGGCACGCTGTGGGAGTGGGGTGGGAGGGGGGGGGAGGGACTCCGGATTATGTGTGACCACTGGTGGTTCTTTAACATGCCCCGAATGCACGGAACGCGGGCGTTTTTGAATTTCGCCCCCATTGAAATGTGACCGGCGCGGCCAGGATTTGATCCCGTGACCTCGTGTTTAGCAGCGCAGCACCATAGCGGTTAAGCCACCGCGGCGGGTGTTCGACACCACCTAAATACACAGAGCCATTACCCGTGACCCCAGGTCATTCTAGCGAGATGGCGTATGTGGTAAACAGTATTCTATAATTAGACAGAAGGCCCAAAAAAAGCTGTGTAAGGTCGCAAACATCAGTGCAAAATTCCGCAAGCTTCAACATTGCGCAAAGCAAGTGCTGCGTAGGTCTTTTTCATTTCGACACAGGTACGACACTTCCAGCTACTCAATGAGGCAGTGCCAATATAGCAATCTCAGTCACACTCCCAGGCAGTGTTTTTTGACTTCCAAAAACGAATAGTTCGGGACTCAGACTGATTCCAAGCAGGGCGCGCGACCTTGGAGGGGATGATTAATTTGAAATTCCTTGCGGCTGCTTCCACTCCCCCGCACGCATACACACATAAACACAAACACAAAAGCGCACACGCACGCGCGTGGTCATGATAGACAGCGTAGTGGAAGGTTACGTGCGCCTAAATCACGATGCACTATGGCGCTTATGCATTGCGCCTCCTTCTAGATGCAGACTGGTCCAGGCCTGTGAACGAACTCGCGACCTGCTGTCCAGCAACACGCCATGTCCCTCGCCGCACGAACCAAAGTGAGATAATGATCTTAAAAACCGCCATTTTCATTTCCGAAGACGTATACGCTGTTTGAATCGCCACATTATTTGCAAGACACATCACTTTCTCTTTTTCCGCACACTTTCAGAGGAAGCTCCTCACCGCAGTGTCCCTAGCCGAGGGAACAGCAAGAGGTGAGCATCGTCGTGAAAAGGACGCCGGCGCACGGGCCTTGGGTCAGCGAAAGCGCCTTTCGCGTCACCTTGCACGCTGTTTCTCGAACGCGTATGTGCACCACAGATAACTGCACGCGAGTCCGGTTTAGTTGCCACAGCGGCTACGAGATTTCCCGACCTTGTCCGATGAGAAATGACCCGCGGCCAATAGGAAGGACCCGCGTCCACGCGGCGGTGCTAACTGTCGGCGACTCGGTGGAGCCGGGGCCGCCGCTTTATGACTCACTCGTTCTTGAGCCGGTTCGCAAGGCTTTCTGCTTCTGCCGCCGCGCTCCTCAACGTCCACCACAATTTGTGTATATCTTAGAACGCTTCGTACATAGCGCTGTCAGCATTAATTTGCGAGAGAAGCTCACGGTTATTGTTGGTTCAATGTTATACCGCGAACTTCCTGAAGAGACATACCTTTGGAGTTTCTTATATCAAACAAGCGTTCGGGATTCGGCAGTACGGACAAGCAACAATATAACGTTAACAAACTATTTCATTTGGATGCGGATCGATTGTAGGCCTTTTTTATTTTATTGCAAGTGCAAGCACACGAGAAGATGTGTTTTCAAAAGCACTCTTTCGAAAGCCACATAATCTGTACCGCATATTTATACAGCTTGTATTTATAGCGATATAACCACATATTTAATACACACTTTATCACAACAGAGTGTGAATGCAATGCAACAGAGGAAATTAGAAAAATGCGGCGTGGGAAAGTATACAGCGGAATGAATATTACACGCTCTCAAAGCAAACGGCCGATGCTGACATCTGACGTGCTAGCGCCCTTGTTGCAACATAGGCGCGTATTTCTAAACCGCTACGGAAACTCTATAGGCAGCACCTCACCGTAGCCCACCCTTCACTCTTTCCTCCACATACGGTACGTAATAATACGGGAGTTCTTGCTCAACGAAGCAACACTTACGATCTACTAAGTGACGCTAATTCGGAAGCAAGATAAATTTATATTACCGTGGAAACTATGATGAGGACGATATTTATTGGCATCCCCTTTGAAACGGGGCGGGAAACAAATCGTCACCTGGCCTGCTTGAGTTACTCAGGTATGCTATCAATGCTTTTCCTTATAGCATTGCAACCTCTTTTATTCTTCGCTACCTACCTTGCACCGCTGCCTATGCTTGTAATGGATCCGGTCGTATCAGTCCCCTCCCTACTCTTTGACAGCGAAGCTGTCTATGGCTAGAATGCAGGGATTTCTTCGTGGCGTAACGTCGACAGAAAGTTATTATCTATACCTCATACCCCCAAATGCAATAGCTCATACCCGCGTAAGGCAGAGGTTACAAGCAGTCAGCAAAGTGAAGCGAACAGTGCATACATTCTCTGGAATCACGCATACAACATACACATCAGCATACGTTTCAATAAAGAACAAGCTCAAAATAAGCATTCGAACAAAATAATTGATGCTAAGGCGCACCTACATGCAATGCGAAGAGCGTAGCGCTCCCCGTATACGTTTCCCGGTAAAGATTACACGCGGTGACAGCAGCTTGACTGTAGCATGCGAAGCACGGAGTGAGGAAATTATGGCAGGTCAAAAAAGGACCGACTGCTTCGGTTGAGGTGAACAAAATAACTGAACTTTATTTCGATAGTGATGTCCATTGCCGAGCGAGTTCAGACGAGCACAGGGTTGCCCGTTGACGAAGAGAATGAGGCTAAAGTTGGCAGTTTCTTCATACTAGCTCCCCCCGGCATGAGCTTCAGGTCACTCGTCCATGTATTCCATGGGGTACAACAGTTGAATCGGTCTTCTCAATGTGGTTCCATTAGGCATGCGCACCAGGCATTCTCTGATTCTTCCATCTCGTCCGAGAACTTCTGCCACTTGTCCAGTTCTCCAGAGTTGCCTCAGTAGATAGTGTTCATGGACTAAAACGAGAGTTCCTTTCTTCAGTGCGCTTGACGAACTTGGCACAACGAGATGTGCTGGTCGGAGACTCAACAGGTACTACTTTTGCCAGCGATGCCAAAATTAGTCGACCGTCCTTTGTCGGTAGCGCTAGCGACGAGTGAGTTGCTGAGGGGGCTGAGCCACCTCAGTAGCGGAACCACTGTCAGGAAGAGTGGTCAGTCGCTTTTCCACTAGAAAGTGCGATGGTGCTAGAAGTTCGGGTTCGTTCGCCTCCGTGTAGACGTAGGTCAAGGGTCTAGAGTTGATGACAGCTTCGATTTCAATTAGTATTGTCGTGAGCTCCTCGAAGTTGCAGTAGCTGTGTCCCAAGACCTTCTTCAATGATGTTCTCACGCACCGAAACATTCTTTCCCAGAATACTCCCCACCAAGCAACTTTCGCAGTTATAAATTTCCAGCCGATCTGGTGGCTTGTGAAGAAGTTGTGAATTTCTTCTCCTCTTATTGTTGTCCATAGGCGCCTTAGATCCTTAGAAACACGCTGGAATGTCCTGGCGTTGTCAGAAAAGATGACTCGACAAACTCCTCTTCTCGAGATAAGGTTCGGAACATCATCACGAAGTCTGAGGTGGGCATGTCGGTCACCGGTTCAAGGTGTGATGCGCAAGTCACTGCACACGTGAAAATAACGGTGTAAGACTTCCTGTTATTTCCTTGGTCTTTTGTGTTCAGTGGTCCAGCCAAGTCCCCACCCGTAACGTCAAAGGGTGGAGCTTGTGTCGCCCTCTCATGAGGCAGAGGAGCGACGGGCTCAGTAGCACCTCGGCTGATAAAACGGTTGCACAAGTCACCCTTTTCTTAAGCACCTTTTTCACCATTTGCCTTCCCCGCACGATCCAGTACAGTTCCCTCAGTTCGGTAAGAGTCTCCAGGGCGCCGGCATGCAGGAGACGGCGGTGGGTTGCGCTGATCGTTAGCTCTGTGAAGGGATATCTCGACGGTAGGATAACGAGACGCTTCACGCTGTAGGACAACTCGGCTGCATTGAGCGTTCCTCCCACTCTCAGCACTCCACCGTTGTCGCAGATGACGCTGAATCACGTATCGGGGAATCGCTTAGCATGCGTGTCGAGTGGCGAAGACACTGGAGTTCCTCTTGGAAAGTCTCGAATTGTGCTCGAAGAATCTCTGAACTTCCTCTGTCGTAATAGGGCCCTCGTATCTCTGGCTGGGGTGCCTAGCGTTGTCGAAAAATCGTAAAACACAGGCGGTCACTCGAACCAGTCTAGAGACGGAGCTATATTTTTGGAGAGGCAAGGACACATTCCTTTATAATCTCGGTAGGAACATGAAGTGTTCTTCTTTCCTCCTCTGCGATGGTCATGTCAGCGATGCCTACATGCCTTGGCCAGCAAGTAGATGGCTGCGAAAGCGAAGCAGGTCCATTCCACCAAAGTGAACTCGAGTTGAGTGCTTGAGGTGCGACTCCCGTTGTCAAAACGTCGGCGTGATTTTCTATCCCAGAACAGTGATTCCAGATGTCTGGATCCGTTCGCTGCTGAATTTCCAACACTCTGCTGGCGACAAGGGCTTTCCACTTCAGTGCGGGACCACGCACCGAATGCAGCGCAATAGATGAATCTGACCACAGCTACCATTTGGCTATTGGAAGGTTCAGTGACCCCTCCAGATATTCCCTCAGTCGAGCACCTATCACCAGGCCCATCAATTCCAGTCTTGGAAGAGAAATTCTCTTAATTAGTGCTAGTCGGGACTTTGAGAGGACCAGAGTAACCTTTGCTTCCTTGACCCCAGATATGCGCAAATATACAACTGCGCCGTAAGCTTTGGAGCTGGCATCTGTGAAGATGTGTACTTCCGTACAGCTATTGTTGAGTAAGCTACCATATCATCTTGGCACTGTTACGTCCATTAAATGGTGCATCTGGGTGTGCCACTGCGTCCAAGCTGCTATGACTTCTTCAAGCAGAGGGTGTCCACTCAATACTCAATTCCCACAGTGTTTGGAACATGAGCTTAGTTGTCACTGTGACCGGAGAAATGAGACCAAGTGGATCATATATATTGCCGATGCCTGAAGGATGAATCGTTTTGTGTTGCTGTTTCGGTCTAGGAAATCTAAGAAGGCCTCCATGGAAAATGTCAGATGATCTCTGTCCTTATCCCATAAAAGTCCGAGGACTCGTGAGAAACTTGTTGTTGGACATTCCACGCAGCCAATTAAGGGCGCATCCAGTTCCTTCGTCGTTGAACAGCTGTTGCAGCTTCTTGGAATTTGAGTTCCACTTACGCACTGTCATGATTGCTCGGTTCATGAGATCTAGTGCCCCTCGGTAGAAGTCTGTAGCCTCCTCCACTGTGTTCGCTCCTGTTATGAGGTCGTCCACGTAAAGGCTCTCGCTGGTCGTTTTTCTTATTTCTGGATAATCTCCTGTTGTGGACAGATGGTGGCGCACGGTGACTACGAGGAGGAATGGACTACTTGTCACGCCAAAAGGGACACGTGTCATTCTCCAGACCTCAATAGGTCTTGATTCAATCTGGGTCTTGATTCGTTGGAAGATGTCCATACCAGAGAAATCGGAGGGTATCGCGATCCACCGGCTGCACCGAAATTTGCAGAAATGCATATTCAATGTCTGCACTTAATCCAATGCGATGAATTCTGAAGTTCAGCAGCCCTTTAAGCAAATCTGGATTCAAGTTCTGTCCTGGTTCTAGGGCTTCGTTAAGAGATATACAACCTGCATCGTGAGAAGATGCGTGAAATACGACTCTAATCTTGGTCGAAAGGCTGACAGGTCTAAGAACTGCACGATGAGGCATGTGGTATAATCTGCTTACATCGTCGTTGGTTTCTTGCGATGGAAGTCGTTCTGCGAACCCTTGTTCTAGGTACTGACGGATAGTCTCGTCATACTTGATCAGTATCGTCTCATCTTTTATTAACTTCTTCCTGAGGTTAGTCGTGCGCTTCTTTGCAACAGCTTTGCTGTCGGCGACTTGCATGTTCAGGGGTTTCCAGGGCAGTGCTACCTCATAGCGCTTGTCCATTTTCTCTACCGATGCCGAAAATGTGCTCATGACTTCTTTGCTTTCTTCGTTCGTTTGGGACCAAGAGTCGATAATTTCAATGCTCTCAAGTTCCCAAAACGATTTAAGCTCCTTGGACAAGCTGCTTGTGCCGGCAAACACTGCGGCACGAAGCACTGCCACGGTTGAGTAGCAGGTACCTGAGCTACGGCTGGGAATCGCTCCTTGCAGAGTCCAGCCAAATTCGGTCTGTACCACAACTAGTGCGTCTTGCAGCTTCTTGACTTCTTGACTTCACCACACACCTCAGGAACATGAAGCCGATCAGAGCAGATCTCCGGTATTTCCATAGCTTCGATAGAGTGCTCTAAGTGGTCGTATTGACTTCTTAGCCAAATTCTTACTCTTCGGCACTTCTCTTTGATAATGTTTCCTGCTTCTTCAAATGGGTAGATTGTGATGTCCTCTTCACCTACGACTTCCAGTTGCAGTTCACGTGAAAGGTTTTTAGGGACAAAGCTTTGTTGGCTACCTCCGTCAAAGAGGAAACGAGTGAGCGCTCTAATTCGTCCCTTTGCCCATACTTGAGCGGTTTGGAGCAGCACAGTTGGTACCTTTTCAGATTTCTTTTCTATCCAAGAGTGCAACTCTGTGGCTTTGTTCTCGGGTGGCTTCCATGTCGGCTCACACATCTGAGTCAGATGTCTTCTGCCACATTCCTTGCATTTTATTCTTTTGTTGCGGCATTCCCTTAAGTGTGCCCTTTTATGCAGCATCGGAAGCGCCGCCCAGCTGCAGTGAGCCTTTTCTTCTTTTCATCCAATGAGATGTGCGCCTGACAATCGTGAGTCGCATGATTTTTTGCGACTCACGAATCACGATCCGTGTGCAGAATGCACACGGATCGGACTGCTTCGAAGTACCCGCAGAAAAAAAGGGAAGCTGCTGACCATTTTTGTGGTTTGCTCTTTTTTGTTTCCTTTTTTTTTTTTTTTTTTGTCTCGACGTTTTGGTTCTCTGGCTTCTCTGGTTCTCTCAGGTTGCAGTGCCTTTTCCCGGCTCTCTACTTCTGTTTTCAGAAAAGCTTGCAAACACTTGATGCTGATCCCGTCCTCTTTGCTTGCAGCGGAAAGTCCTTTATGGTATCCGACAACAAGATGTGTTGGCAGCATTCGCAGGCGCCGTAACTGCCCGTTTTGACTCCGAGCGCCGTGAAACCAGCGATATTGCGTTGCCGATGGCCATAGAGTCGACGTAGGTCGATTTGCTCCTTTTCGGTCTGTACCGGTGGCAAGTCGAGTAACTGAGTCACTTGTTCTGGAATCAGCACATCTCGTCGACCGAAGCGCTCTTTTAGAAGTTTGATGGCAGTGGTGCAATTTGCCCCAGTCACTTGAACGCCGGCAATGGCAGCTGCGGCTTTTCCCGAAAACACTGATCGCAAGTACAGAAACTTCTTGGAGAGGCCGTCGTTTCCGTGCACCGCTTGCTAGAATTGCTCCCAGAAGGATTGCCACTCCGTGGCGGCGCCGCTAAATCGTTGTAACACGAGCTTCGGCAGTTTCACTTTGGACTTTGCCCCCGCCGGAGGGCCGTCGGTCTGCACCTGCGTCGCCGCCATTTCTGCTTGTTTTGTTCGCAGGTCTTTTTCTGCTTCTTAGCGGAGTTTTGCCGTGTGTGCGACGATACAGTCGTGTTCTGTCGTGCGTAAGTACATAATTTTTCTCTGTGTCTTGGTCTTGCCCTAAAGGTTCGATCGCTGCGTCCACCTCGTTTAGGTGTATTTGGAGGGCGCTAAACCTCGCAGACAATATATTAAGAGCTCCTTCGTCTCCATGACTCTCCAAGAATAAGTCAGCTTCAGACATCACTTTAGTCACTTGAGTCCTCAGTGCACTTCCTTTCAGTTTCAGCCGTTCCATCGTGGCATCAATGTTTACAGTTCGCTTACCTCTATGGCGCTTGAATCGTGGTGTCGCTTTCCGTTGGGTGTGGCGTCCTCAGGTCCTGTTGTTGAAGGGGCACCTCGTCGACCGTTTTCTGCCCGAGGATTGTTGCTGGTTTCCCCCGAGCTCGTTCTGCTGTCGATGTCTGTTGACCTCGTTGCCGAAATGGCAAGTTCGATCGTTTCTCTCGGGTTTCAGCACCAAATATTGAGGATATTATGGCCGGTCAAAAAAGAACCGACTGCTTCGTCTGACGTGAACAAAAGAACTAAACTTTATTTCGATAGTGTTGCGCGTTGCCGAGCGAGTTCGGAGGAGCACAGGGTTGCCCGTTGACGAAGAGAATGAGGCTAAAGATGGCAGTTTCTTCAGGGAGTGACATAACTACACTTTCGTAGGTAAAAGAACCCGCCTAGCAATTGATTTTTGTTGTGAGAGTGCTACGGAAAGGCCACGTATAGTGAGTGCTCCTGAAGAGCAGCGTGCATACGAGGCGCGGCGAATTGCTCTTCTCTCTGGTCCACTCTCTGTAGGTGCACGAAGTAGCGGCGCAAGCGAAGTCTCAGGCCGTCGAAACATCTTAGGCTAATAATTAGGTAGACTTCATGTGAATGTCGTCACGTGAATAACTTCAACCTACGTCGCAATGGGTACTCGTTCTGCTTGTCGTTTACAGCTTCGCTGTCCAACCACTTTCCCAGCGTGGATCGGAGACGATATTTTCCACCAATACTCTAAACGTCTCTTGCTAATCTCTACGGCTGACCGGTCGATACTTCCGTCGATTTTAAATCCAAGTACTTCTGGAGGTTGTACGTTACGTACTGGTCCGAGTGAATGGATTATTTCGCATTTCATTAGAATGTGCCGACTGGTGCCCGCATTTTCGCTGCAGCATACACATGCTTCATATAATTGCGAATATTTGCTTCTGTTGCTTGAGGCGAAATTATCGATGAATCAAGTGGCCTCTTCACTCGTAGGCAATTCGCTGTCTGTGATTCCAGCCGATAAAGAAGGCGGTTTTGCTGTATTACCTGCTGAGGACTTTAACGCCAAGGCTCTAGAAGCCATCAGGGCCACGTTTAAGTGTCATAGGTAGGTGTCGCTGGATAAGGTAAATGCGGTGCCAAAGCGCTTGTGCAACAGACCTAATCTACAAATATTAACCAAGGCCTTTGAAAGCAGCAAGCGAAATCATCTACAAGTTTTCTTTAGTGCCAAAACTCATAAACCCGGTGTCCCGTTGCGGGTGATTGTGTCAGAAATTGATACTTGGAAAAAGCCGTTGGGGAAGTTTTTACAAGTTGGGAATTCTGCCTGTCAGCGACCCTTTCCTTGTTAAGAGCTCAGACACTGGGACTGATTTTTTGAAATTACATTCTGACCGTGGCCTCCAGGCGTTTTCTATCGATGTTAAGGACCTCTATTATTCTTTGCCGCATAGAAGCGCACAGTCCTGTGTTGAGCAATGTATTGAGTATGGTGCAGTTTCCTCCCAGAACGAGGCCGGCATTTCTTGCAGTCAGTTTTTAGAACTTTTACAGCTTTATCTTATTAGTTATTTTATTTTATTTATTTTATTAATACTGTAAGCCTTTACAGGCTCTTACAGGAGTGGGAACAACAAAGAAAAACAACAACGAAAAGTACAGATTGCCAGCAAAAAAAAGATCCCAAAATGAAAGAAACAAAAGTCCTAAAACAGTACAGACTGTTCCTGTACTAAACAGTACTTTCCACTTTCATTACTTGGGATAACCAATGTTTTTTGCAGAAGAGCGGAGTTTGTATTCGCGCCTGCATTGCTTTTAGTGACTTTTTTTATCCTGTTTAGACCGCGACATTTTACTACAAGTGCAAGGCACTGCAGTGTTTAATATATTTAGATACGTTGATGACTTTCTAATTTTCATCGAGTGCTCTTATGATGCCTTCATTCTTGAAACAAAGAAAGCGTTAGAAACGATTCAGAAGTGCTTAGTTCCCCTTCAAACTACTCATGAGTTGTCGGTAGAGAGGCCTATCCGCTTTCTTGATCTTCGCCTGAACTTTCAGGACAGCCACACGTGTTTGTCGTATGAGCCGCGCGCCAACAAGCCACTTCTGCCATATACGTCCGCACATTCTAAGCTTGCCAAGCGGGCCATTATCAGTTTGTGCTTCAAGAATGTCCTTAGCAAGTCTTGCTGCCATGTCGCGGACGTAAATTTTGCAACTCAAACTCGACGTTTGTCCTTGGCTGGATATCCTAAGGCATTGCAGGTGTCTGTCGCGGAACGCATTTTAAGAGAAGCGCGATACAGCACGCAGAAGTCAGTTGCCGATGTGCCTCCCGACAAACGCCCTAGAGTAAGTGTTGTACCCTACATGCACGGAATATCCCATAACTTGACAAATATGGCCCAAAGGTCAAATGTAAGAGTTGTCTTTTCGGCTCCCAACAAGTTTGGCAAGTTTGCAAGTTGACGGATCCAAATGCCGTCGCGTCCGATAAGTGCACTAAGCATTAAGGTAAAAAGTTCGTCGAGTGTGTTCACCGTGTGGTTTACAACATCCCGCTTTCGTGTGGGAAGCAATATATCGGGAAAACTGGGCGTTGCCTCAATGATCGGCTCCGCGAACACCGCGACAACGTAAAGAATGGCACCGGTGGGTTCTTGGCGATTCATTGTCGAGATCATGGCTGGAAACCTATCGAGGACGATTGCACGATTGTGTCCCGTGGCAGGACGCAGCTCATCCGTGAAATAACTGAAGCGCGGCGATGATTGCAAAATTGGGTGATAAGTGTGTTAGTTTCCCTTCACTGGCTCTCACAGAAAAAGAACTAAGTTTCTTGGAGGCGGCATCACATGACTCATAAATATGTTACACGAATGAGCAAATAGTTTTCTTCATGTAAGCGCATGCGCAGTCTATACTGCTTCACATATATAAACCGATTCAGTGGCACAATAAATTTAGTTGAAAGTTTGCACTTCGTGTGCGTTCTTCTTCTCTTATGTCCGTGTCCTTTTTTTTTTTTTTTGAGCAATAATACTTCAGTCAAACCCTTGTACGTAGACAGAGCACGTAACAATGTCGAAAGTAGTTATCATGCAAGCACAAACATGCAGGTTGCACCAACATGGAAAGTAATTACACAGTTCAAAGTCGTCAAAGGTCCTTGCTTTTCCATTGAAATTTGAGAAGCCCCTTATAGTGCACTCCCTTCAAGAGGATAACGTTTCAGCGGAACGCCCGCTCCTGAGGTTATTGGTTTCTTCAATGCCGATTAGGTATTCTCAACGTATAGAACCAGTGCGTACAAAACAGTAGATACGAAGCCTGACAATGCTCTGTGAGGTACTGGGTGCAGCAGAAGTGCCATAGTGACAATTACTTATAGCTTCTGCAAAGCTATTCCACATACCAATGGTAGCCCCTATAATACAAGGTCGTCAGTTGGCGAGCTTTCATTACTACTTTCAGCAAATTGACGGTTTTGCGCAGTCATCCCACCAAGCTGCCATAGAAGTGAACAAGAGAGGACATTACCAAGGCCGGGCAGCGAGATGGGGCTGACACACTCATTAGCCTACTATATGCCGCTCCGCCTCACGTAGGAGCAAAGTGGACATTTGTGACGAACTGTGCACGCGTGCGGCGTAACCGGCGTAGTTCCAAGCAGTATACAAAGGAAACCGCAGGGTAGACTCACGTGGGTCTTCGCACGTTGCAGTGGTAGAAATAGCTGACGACGGCAGTCTCGTCCTGCACAATTTTGCGGAACATGTTGGTTTCGTGCGCCAGCACGACCCCGAGAAAGAGAGGCCCTGTGAAAACAAAGCGATAAACGGCAGTTGTAATGAGACGTCCTTACGCAGCTAATACTATGCCTTACGGATACATTTCAGGAGAACGCGAAGCCCTGAGTGTAACAAGCAGTTGTGAGAAACGCAAAAGTCACGCGCACGAGCGCATATCTAATAAATAACTCTTAGTGGAGTAGTTAATTGAGGATGAGCTGACGGCAAAGGGCCACTTGGATCATTTGCCTGCGCTATATGCGTGTAATTTTGTCGTCGTGAGGACAGTGTACGTACGTGATAGTAAGAAGCAGAAACAGCTATCGCCATGAAAAGGCCATCAGAAACGAAACAGTCAGGATTGCTGTGATGCTGGTGCTGCGCAGTCTTTTGCGCATCATGCGCAGTTGTTCAGTAGAAAATCAATCAACATAATAGAAGTGAGCACATCACCTAAAGACCAAGGTAAATTTCACGGCCTACGTGAACCGGCATGGATGAAATTCGGTCGTTTTACGGAATGAGAGACTTGGATAGCCGCAATGATGCTGAGGCAAAGCGATCCACGTTGTTGTTCAAGTTTTAAAGCTTTCATTCAAAGAAGTATAAAACGTACACTAAATGCATTGGTCTCCTTTAGTTTCTTCGCTTATAGAGCCAGTAACTTCTGCTCACGGGAATAGTCAAATTATCTATATCAAACAAGTTTGAAGGTTCCACTTCAACAACGTTTTGAAGTTAACCGTCCTAATAGAGGGCTTCTTTTTTGTTTAATATGCGGGTAAACGCCCAGATGGGCATAAAGAAATGCTTTCCCAGTTCCTCAGAAGGTGATGGAAATGGTTTAAAGTCTAGAGACTATTTTCAATCCCAGCAACACACGGCAACTTACTTGAACGAAGAAGTTTACGCAGGAATTGGAAGGCATTTAAAAATAACACACCTTTCTATCGCACATCGATGTTGAAATTTATACAGGTTATTTGCCTGAAAAAAATTAATTCAGCCATCTCAGCGAAATATTTATGTTTATTAGTTTAGCACTGGGCTGTTATTATTTGATTTTATAAACATTTTATCAGCAATTTATCTTATAAGCGAGTGGAAGCACTAAGTGACGAGTGCCTGTCCGGGTCTACTACTGGTATGGGGGAAATTTCAGTAGTGAGAACCGCACAGCGAACGTGTGGGAAGGCCTGAGAGCGCCAACAGCAGCAGCAGTGCAGGAAAGATTTCGTCATGTTTATGTAGCACGAAAGCCATCAAAAAAGACGCAGCCACAGGAACGAGAAAACAGCATGGTGACCGTTGTACAAGCAATGAATATTTATCATTTACCCGGGGTCACAGCTTCAACACGAAGCGCATGCATAGCGCGTTGACAGGAAGACAGCTACCACAGTCAAGTGGTTGTCCCTTCTTTTGTATCGTTGTTCGTTTTTGTGCACATTTTATTTTGGCCCTTAGGCTGCAATAACAAGATAGAATTGTCCCAGCTATTAGCATTACTGCAGGTCACATTTGAGCCGTGACTTCAACAGTCCAACAAATCTCAGCGAAATATTTGCTCAGTCACAAAGCATTTTCGTAAAATGTTTTCTATTAGAAGTTTCTGAACCGTTTGCAATAGAGAAAGGGGGGCACAAATGTTTGAACTTCGACGAAGTGTCACGGGTGTAGTAGGTGTATAAAATTTCGCTTTCGAAAATGTTTGACAGCTGGGTCACAACAAATCACAGCGGTTGATCATTGTCAGTAGAACGTAATTACCTCACTGTGACCATAAAATTTAAAAAAATTGTCACTGGTACGGCTGCTGTGTGTTTCTTGACAACCAATAGTCGTGTTTCTATGGCCAGCCAAGATGAGAGAGCGTAAACTTTATTTTCAAATCAATAAGATTTGAGTCCGGCGTCTTTTTAGTGGGTCTGGGCACCCGCGCGGACGCGGTTCCGAGACCTTGTCTCGAAGCGGCTTCCTTGGCTCGCTGGACGGCCCAGAGTTGTGCTGTCAGGTTCGAGCTGAACAGTGCGGTCTTCCAGCGTGAGCGGAGGCTGGCGGTGGAAGAGACGGAGGGGTCGAAACTGCCCGACTTGTTTGTTAAGTTCTGACATTTCCATAACATGTGATTAACTGTGGCAACCTGGTCACACGATGTGCCTCTGTTTGTAGTGTACATGTCTGGATATATGGCGTGCATGAGTCTGGGGTTTCTGTAAGAATCTGTGTGTAATTGTCTGAAGTGTACTGCTTGCATCCTGTCTAACCTAGCGTGAGGGAATGGGTATACGCGTTTTTGTAACTGGTAGTGTGTCGTGGAACCTGGTCATACGATCCTCCCACGTCCAGACGTTTGCAGTACCCTGCGGGTGCTCTTCCTCCGATGATGCTCGGTGAGTGAGGCAGTTTAGCCCGAAAGGCGAAGCATCGATTACGATAGCAAATTAGCAGACAGCCATACGAAGTAAGGATAGTACTTTTATCGGCCGTATCAACTTGTCAACATTCGCTTGCTAACTAAAATACTAAGCATGGCGTGAGCGCCCACTGCAAGCAAGAACACACCACACTCGATGACTGCGGAAACTCCCTACCAAAACGTTAGCGTGAGGAAACGCGACAACAGCAGGGAGCGAAGTGACATTAGTTCTGTCTATCGCTCCAACGCAAAGCGAGCGCCGAGGGCACACAGCACGCACAAAGCTAAGAACCCCGACCTACAATCGCGATCAAAAATACGCGGCCCACGTCTCCTGGCGCATGCAGGAGCGGCTGTGGAGCCACACCGAGGCGCTGCTATCTCCGTCGGGCTAGGGTGCCTCGATGCGCGTGCCCTCTCGGAGGGTGGAGTCATTCTGTGAAGGGGTCAGTGCCGCCTTCCGACCGCCGGCTGCCATTGCGCTCCCCACATTTCGTTACGGTCGGTCGAGAGAGACTCATGCAAGGCGTGTTCTGGTCCGAAATGCCCGGGTGTTGCGTGCCCCACTGAACGAACCACTCACGGAATGACTGGAAGACGTTCCTATTTCCTAAGGAATCTAAAAGACGACTCCTCTGGCTGGTTAAAGTTAAGCGCGACAAGTGGCAACCCACGGACCGGTCGTGTGTGTGCAGCATAAGGTATGCCATTTCTGCATTCGTAGTTATTCGTTCATTTGTGTGCTTTTTCACGTAGCGTGTTCGTCTTGTATTCTTGATACCAGGCACATATGCATGCGTGTGCAACTCGTTTATTTCTGGATAACACAAAATGATTTGTTTTTAATCGCTTGTTGCACACCGGCTGCAAGATCGTCAAGATGCACAGTAGGCGTACGTTGTGCGCTCTTTGTGACCGGCGCCTCGTACAATTTGATTTGGACTTAGCTGGAAGAGCATACGCATGGCGCAGTAGAAGGTAAGGTGAGCTTTAAGCTTGCCTTTCATGTAATGACATACGGATCGTGTTGACGTGTTCTCCCGGCGTTATTCTTGTGCCGCTGTCCAACTCGGGCGGTACTTGGTGTCCGTGCGTGTGTGTATTCATGCGTGTGTTTGTGTGTGTGTGGGGGGGGGGGGGGGATGAAACCTATGACCACGCATGACGCATGTATGGTCATGACAAGCATGTCATGTCACGACTCATCATGACTGATTTAGTGACAATTAATTGGTGGTTATTGCTATGTATAGGAGCCAGGTAGTTGTGCATTGGGCATGAGTAATTTGATCATGCATTGTCTGTGCGTTCGCTATTTTTTCCCCACCCGATGATCGGCGAATTATTTGAATATTGGATAAGAGATGACTGAAGAGGATTTCAAGGCTACGTGTCCGTTTAACGACAGAAATTTATTTTGGGCGGTGACAGAATTAGACGAAAAAGAGAGGTGTTGTGTTTGGGTTCCGCGAACTTTGTGGACAGCATGACGCCAGTGTTGACCTACAACATTGCTTTTTTGAGCATACATATAATATAACAGGGTGCCACTTTCTATATTTAAAATGATTTCTTAGCTCACTACCCTTGTTCCACCTGTCAGTATAGGCAAGAAGCTTTAATATTTTAGTTTGGAAAGCGCACATGCCTTCAGTTCATATTGTAGAATTTCCTCACATTGTCCCTGTTTGTTCAGAGAAAGCCGACAGTCTTTGGCTTCTTCCTGATTATGTATTAGCGAGCCCCTAAATTTCACTTATCACTGTTCGTGAAAGTCCCTGTGTGTGTGTTAGTTATATTGGGCTGTTTAGAAGGTCAGCGTGAAGCTTTTTCAATTTAAACAGTGATAAGCTGGTGTCACCATTGCGTGCTTGCGTGCTGCAGGCAAAGTTTGAAGAAAGCGCCTGTGAGCAGAACCGGGCGGACGGCTGGAAAAATTTCCGATGCCCTCTACCACGGATCCATCACACCCGATGCTACGAAATCACAAAGAAAGGCCGTGGATGTGATATTGGTTAAAATGTGCGACGTGAAAAAATTCGCAAATGTCAGCACAGGTAACACAGATACAAACAGATGAGCAAAACGAGAACAAGGTTTAAGCAGGAGCCAACGTTTCGACAAGTGGACTTGTCTTCTTCAATAAGAAGACAAGTCCACTTGGTCAATTCGGGGAACAAGTCCAATGCGGGGAACATGGGGAATCTCCCGCATTCCCCGTGTTTTCCCTAGACACAAACAGGTAAGACAGACACAAATGAAAAGCTGCTACATTCACTGCAGTTTCCGTCAACCCGAAACAACCATTCAACATTGGTAGAACATCACCAACACACGGCCTCGTTTCAACCGCGGAGTGGTTATTTGACTGTTACGATCATTGCTTTCTACTCAGCGTTGCAGTATTCAGCCCGTAAATGGGCTAACTGATGATTGATTCGAAAACAAGATTTGAAAGTAGGGTGTGCGATGACAATTATTCTTTTGTCCCGTGGTGGCACGCGATTTGTTAAACAAATTCGGGTTTCAGCTGGCAGCCAAACGGTCTTTACGCTTTGGTTAAAGGCACGAAACTCACATACAGACACAGCGAAAGACGGCGGGACTCGTGCCTGCGTATGTTTCGTGCCTTTAACCAAGGTGAACAGTCACCAGCTAGCCCAACAAGACGTTCTTTTAAGGTCTGCGCGGCTGGCGTGGACGGCAGTTTTCTGCTGCCAGCAAGTCCAGTTGGAAATACCGCTTTAAAAATAAAAATGACAGAATATTAAATTGATATCTTCACACTGCTGATGCGAACATTTCGTGTTCTCGACATATCATTAAAGCAGCACACGCTATCAAAGCGAACTGTACGTGCAGCTGCGCGACGCCCGTTGCCTGCCTACGGAGCGGGCATCATAATGGCGGACGCCGTAGCAGACGACGCGGTTGTCTTCACCCTGCACGGCGGCGGAGGGGAGCCACGCCAATCTTCGCCCTCACTCTCTTGTAGTCAAGTAATGCACTTGATAAATTTCAAGTGCGGCGTTCGGCTGTTTCGCAGCTGACGGTCAGTGGGAAAGAGGGTTCCTCAGTGCGCGCTTGCCTTCCTCCCCGCGCCAACTCGCACCTCTAGCATACATTCTAAGTTTACACCCTTTGAGGAGGAGGAGGTGGAAAAACCTTTATTTTGCAAAGAAATTTGGGACTTCCCAGGCCCCCTGGGTCCCCGCACGACCCCACTGCACTCAAACGTTCATGTTTAACATGTCCATGACGCTGGCAGCCCGGCTGGCGGCGATCTTCTGCCTTGCCGGGTCCGTGGAGCGTAGCGAGATCCAGTCCTCCCAGGTTTGGAGTGGTACCGGCCCGCCGGCGGGAGGAAAAATGGGCAGGCCAGGAGTATATGGGTGAGGTTTGCTTTTGGCGCATTGCACAGAGGGCAAGAAGGTGTCATGGGTCGGTGGGGGGATAGGAGAGATGGAGTAGGTAGCGTGCGCGTTTGCAGGCGGCGCCATAAGTGTTGCTCTCTGGTAGTGAGGGAAGAGTGAGGGAATGGGTATGCTCGTGCCGAGAGGCACGAGCATTCGCGATGAGGTCAGCGAAGGCACACGCACGCTCCCTCGAGAAACCCCCCATGAGGTCCGCCTGTGCCCGGTTTCTCGACCCTTGGGCTAAAGAATCGGCGGCCTCATTGCCGGGGTTTCCCGAGCGCGTGGGCACCCAGTTGAGCTCAGCGCTGCGGGAGAAGGGGGGGCTCTGGGTCAGTGTGTGGAAGGTGGCAGGGTGAACTCTGCCCCTAGCATAATTTAGCAGTGCAGCTTTAGAGTCACTCAGGAAGTAGGTAGCACTGGAGCTGCCGAGCGCTAGCGCTGTAGCGCTCTTCAGCTTCATCTGGGTCTGTTCCCGGGGGTAGTTCCTGTATTAAGGGAGGGGTGGTTCGGTGTGTAAGCAACAGCTGTGGCTCCGTGCTGATCACATGCAGCGTCTATCCATATTGCATTCTGTTCATTGCCGTATGTTTATGAAGGGTTGCTGCTCTGGCTTTTCGTCACTCACGGTTTTGGTTGGGGGCGCATGGTACGGGGGAGCGGTCGAATGCGTAGCGTTTGACGAATTGCCATGGGAAGGGCTTTTAGTGAGTCATGATTAGCAGGAAGGCTAATTTGAAGTTTAGAAAGTATATGTCTTCCGGTAGGGGTGCTGGCTAATCGGACATATTGTGCCTGTAGGTGTGCTTCGGTTATTTCTTGTATGGTGTTATGCACACCTAATTGCGCCAGACGTTCGTTACTGGTGTTTTTGGGCAGACGGAGCGCTGCCTTGGTAGCTTGCCCGATTGTAGAATTTATTGTTTGGGTTTCGGTTACATTTAGGTTCAGGTAGGGGGTAGAATACAGTACTCTACTCATGGTAAACGCTAGTATCACTTGCAGAGTATCTGATTCACGCAGGCTGTGAGCTTTATTTGTTACTCTGCGTATTAGCTGCGTGGTGGCTGCTAGTGTGTTCTTTAAGCGTTTGATTGTTTCAGTATTTCTGCCATCTTGTTGCAGGTAGAGGCCCAGGATTCGAATGGTGTTGACCAGTGGACCTCCCTATTGTGCATGTAGATTCTGACAGGAGTATGATACAGTTTACCAAGAAAAGTTCAGATTTTTCCGGTGAGGAGGTGACGTCTACTATGGTGACCTCGTCCTGTATTACCATTGTGGATGTCTGCAGTGTTTCTTCGATTTGGGCATCTGATCCATAGGTAGTCTACAGGGTGATATCACCCGCGTACAGAGTATGGTCGAGATGCGGAATTTGCTGTAGCTTTCGTGCAAGCGGAATAAGTACTTCATTGAAAAGGAAAGGGGGCAGCACGGAGCCTTGCGGTGTGCCTACGTTCGCTAGTGTGTAGCGGCACGTGTGAAGGTTGTCTACGCACATGCTGGCCGTTCGGTTTTGCAGGAAAGCCCTTATGTAGTTGTATGCTCGTTGGCCAACGCCTAGGTATAACATAGCTTTTAGGGTGGCCTCGTGAGTGACGTTGTCGAAGGCCTTCTTGAGGTTAATCGCCAGTACCGTTTTGGTGTGCGTAGATATGAGGGGGTCGTGAGTTGAAGTATGGTATCTTGTGTGGATAGGCCAGATCGGAATCCAAGCATTGAGTGTGGGTAATGACCGGTGTCTTCCATGTGGCCGTGCAGTCTATAGCTAGGATGACGTGCTCAAAGAGTTTACTTAAGCTAGAGGTAAGGGAGATGGGGCGCATATTTTCTGGTGTATCTTGCCACACAACGATAAACGTCATCTATCGTGTCCGCATTTCTTTTCTTTAACGCTGCGAGCCCGGTACTTCGCAGTAACGAACGGCATGCGCGTTATCAGCATGACATAGCATTCCCGACAGGAAAGTAGCGCGCGGCGTTTTCAAGAAAGGAAACGCAAGCAAGGCAGGTGACGATTATCGTTGTGTAGCAGATATACACCTCACAGGGTGTAAAATTTTTTTAACGTGTAAGCGCACGGGACGTATGCCTGGCAGTGCCCGATTTGGTTTCACGTTTCATGTTTACGTGCGCCTCGCGCCCGTGTGTGCCGCGCTTCCGTGCCTGGCGTTTGATCGGACGGCACACGTGCATGCTGGCTCTCAGTGAAGGGCGCCATGGCAAGGCATTGGTGCATAGGAGTAGCAAGCAAAGAGCCACCACTTTGTTGGTGTCAACGCCCGTCCTGACTAATGTTGCATTCTCCTGTAAGGCGAAAGCGTTACTAGACTCACATTGCAGAAACCGTCCGAACCTGCAAGCCGTGCCAAGAACTACGGCAGCACGGCAAACGAAGCAAAATGGAAGCGCCCTGCTGTGCACTGACCCTCCGCAGCTGAGGGCCGCGGCTGCACGAGAGTGAAGGCGAAGTTTGTTGCCACTCGGTGCAGCCTCACAGCAGGCGCCCGATAGAAATAGCAGCGCCGCGATGTGGCTCGCAGCCGCTCCTGCGCCCGGAGCCGTGGGCCACGTATTTTTGATCGCGACTGTATCTAGACTTTGCCTCCAACGCAGATCCCTCTCAAGATACGGCCGCGCGCAGCCGCCACATGCGCAGTTGCAGCTCCTCCCCCCCCCCCCCCCCCCCGCTCCCCGGCGCCTTGCAACGTTAGGTGCCTCGCGCGAGAGAGAAGACGGCGCGCTTCCTTTTCGCATTGTCCTTTTCAGGCAGGCGAGATTGACCAGCCCATCATCGGCTCCCCTCGCAAGCTTTCAATCGCACATACAGCGTAGGCCGCGCGGCGATGGTGTTATCGCCCCTGGACGTAATATGGAACCTCGCGGCGATGCCGACGCCCATGCCGACGGCAAAAATGCTTTTGGATTGTCCATGTAATTGCTATCGCATTAAATTACTCCAATGTCTATCACCCATCTCCATTAATATATCGTGAACATGGATCATTTTGGCACCTTGCTATTAACTAAACGCAATGCTAAAGCGAGAAACCAGCGAAGCTGCAAGTTGTTTACTTAAATGACAATGCTCCTGCGTACGAAGCACTCAAGGCAATGAATGCCTTGAAGCCTATGCCGTAAAATTCTGAACGTCAAGGTTCAATCTGCCCACTCTGACTTGACATGGCACACCATCGACTTCACTATTACACTATAAGAACATTTTACACGCTGTAGGTTTTACCTTGTCCTTCAACAATAATCGTCGTCTGTTTTGCCCGCTTTCATTAACGCTACGCGTCTGGTACTTTGAGGTCACGAACAGCGCACACGTATCAGGGTAACAGCGTTCTTGACAGGAAAGTAGCGAGCGCAGTGTTAAAGAAAGAAAAAATACACGCAAGATAGATGGCTATTATTGTTTGGGCACAAGGTAAGCGCCAAAAAGTGAAACAAAACGTATTGTGTACTGTTCCTCTGCAGTCTCCCATATATACTGCGACACTATTCACTACCTCCGCCAAGTACCTGAATTCGAAATCCTGTCATAACGAAAGCAGGGACAGATGGTTGTATGCGAAAAAACTAGGAATCCCAAACAGAGCGCAAAAAGAAAGAACTTATGCCGGAATCGAACCACCCAACTTATATTCATATCAGCACGAAAACACGTTTGTGAGCGCAAAACTAACTCGGCCTGCGCTGGATGGCGTTTCTCCTCCCGAGGCGTGCTGTTTGAATGAAATTAAAACCGAGTTCACAAAATATGTATAGCAACCTCTTAATTTGACTTCACGCACCAGCCTTAGTGAGATTAGAAGAATTGGTGAGGCTTATACATTACTGAATAACGGACATGTCCTCTGCTATAGAAGTCTCCTAGATAAGAAGCAATACCGGGTAGCATTCATAATCCATATGGACCTAGCGGGCAACACTGACGAATCTTACAGCATTAATGAGAGGGTAGCTGTAGTCGTAATCAAACTTAATAAGAGGTACAGATTAAAGGCAGTACAAGCCTACGCTCCAACATCCAGGCACAATGATGAGGAAGTAGATCAGTTTTATGAAGATGTTGAATTGGCGATGAGAAAAGTGCAAACTGAGTACACTGTAGTAAAGGGCGACTTCAATGCAAAAGTGGGGGGAAAAGCAGGCTGGTGAACAAGCAATTGGCAACTACGGCGTCGATTCTAGGAACGCTAGAGGAGAGATGCTGGTAGAATTCGCAGAAAGGAATAAGCTTCGAATAATGAACACTTTTTTTCGGGAAGCGTAGCAACAGAAAGTGGACCTGGAAAGGCCCTAATGGTGAAACAAGAAATGAAATTATCTTCATCCTTTCTGCTGATCCCAGCATAGTGCAGTCTGTAGAAGTTATGGGTAGGGTAAAGTGTAGTGATCATAGCTTAGTGAGGGATAGGATTCACCTCAGTTTGAAGAAAGAAAGAGTATTCTTGATCAAGAAGAAACAGGCCAACCTAGAGGCAGTAAGAGTAAAAGCAGACAAATGCAGGCTGGTACTTGCAAACAACCCGCCGTGGTTGCTCAGTGGCTATGGTGTTGGGCTGCTGAGCACGAGGTCGCGGGATCGAATCCCGGCCACGGCGGCCGCATTTCGATGGGGGCGAAATGCGAAAACACCCGTGTACTTAGATTTAGGTGCACGTTAAAGAACCCCAGGTGGTCGAAATTTCCGGAGTCCCACACTACGGCGTGCCTCATAATCAGAAAGTGGTTTTGGCACGTAAAACCCCATAATTTAATTTTTTTTACTTGCAAACAAATATGCAGCCTTAGAACAGAGAGATGATGACGACATAGAGTTAATGAATGAAAGCGTAACTAGGCTGGCTTCAGAGGCACCAATTGAAGTATAGGAGGCAAGGCACCAAGGCAACCAGTAGGTAAGCTCTCCCAAGTAACAAAGGACCTAATAAAGAAACGACAAAGAATGAAAGTGTCCAACTCACGAGATGAGATAGAATTCACGGAACTGTCAAGACTGACCAACAAGGCGAAAATAAGTGATATTCGAAACTGTAATGTGAGAAAGACTAAAGAAGCCGTAAAGAATGGACGCAGCCTGAAATCAGTGAGAAAGAAACTCGGCATAGGACAAACAAAGATGTATACATTGAAAGATAAGCAGGGTAATATATCAACAATCTCAAAGATATAGTAAAAGACGCGGAAAAACTCTATACCGACCTGCGCAATACCAAGAGGAGTCAGGATACGTCCATTAGAAACACTAATGAACAGGATACAGAAACCCCTCCTATAACTAGCGATGAGGTTAGAAGGGCCTTGTAAGGCATGAAACGAGGACGAGCGGCAGGATAAGATGGAATAACAGTCGATTTAATCAAAGATGAAGGAGACACAATGCTTGGAAAACTGGCGGCTCTTTATACGAAGTGTCTATCGACTGCAAGCGTCCCAGAAAACTGGAAGAATGCAAACATTATACTAATCCACAAAAAGGGAGACGTTAAAGAATTGAAAAAATATAGGCACATTAGCTTACTCCCAGTATAATATAAAATATTTACCAAAATTATCTCTAATAGAACACAGGCAACACTGGACTTTGGTCAACCAAGGGAACAGGCTGGCTTCAGGAAGGGCTACTCTACAATGGGTCACATCGATGTCATTAATCAGGTTATCGAGAAATCCTCAGAGTACAATAAGCCTCTCTATATGGCTGTCATATTTTACGAAAAGGCATTTGATTCAGTAGAGATACCAGTAGTCATAGAGGCATTACGTAATCAAGGAGTACAGAATGATTACGTAAATACCTTGGAAAATATCTACAGAGGTTCTACAGCTACCTTAATTCTACACAAGAAAAGCAGGAAGATACATATGAAGAAAGGGGTCATACAGGGAGACACAATCTCTTCAATGATATTCACTGCGTGATTGGAAGATTGCAAGGAGTAAGGATCGATGGCGAATATTTCAGCACCCTCTGGTTTGCCGATGACATTGTTCTATTCAGCAACAATACAGACGAATTACAACAAATTATTGAGGACCTCAACAGAGCGAGTGTAAGAGTGGGGTTGAAGATTAATATACAAAAGACAAAGGTAATGATGAATAGCCGGGCAAAGGAGTACGTTTACCTAGCTCAATTATTGACAGGGAATCCTGGTCATGAGTAGGAAACTCATAGAAGAATAAAATTGGGTTGGATCGCATACGACAGACATTGTCAGCTCCTGACTGGAAGCTTACAATTATCACTGAAAAGGAAGGTGCACAATCAGTGCATTTTACAAGTTCAGACATATGGGGCAGAGATTTGGAGACTGAGATAGAAGCTTGAGAACAAATTAAGGACCGCGCAAAGAGCGATGGAACGAAGATTGCGAGGCATAACGTTAAAAGATAGAAAGAGAGCGGTTTGGATCAGAGAGCAAACAGGTATCGACGATATTCTAATTGACATCAAGAGAGAAAATGGCGCTGGGCAGGTCATTTAATGCGCCGGTTAGATAACCGTTGGACGATTAGGGTTACCAGGAGAAAGGATGTGCAGTCGAGGACGGCAGAAGACTAAGTGGAGCGATGAAATTAGGAAATTCGTGGGTGCTAGTTGGAATCGGTTGGCGCAGGACAGGGGTAATTGAAGATCGCAGGGAAAGGCCTTCGTGCTGCAGTGGACATAAAACAGGCTGATGATGATGATGATGAATATCATGTTTGCTTGTTTTAGCAAACTGTCCGCAAAAGTTTGGCGACTTCTGTAGGCTTCTACTGTTCCCACATAGAGAGAGTGCGGACAAAATTTTGGAAGCGAAAACATGTACTGCTGCATGCAGTATGCCTCAGTGGTCGACGCGCGTGTAACACTCAAATCGCAGTTTGCCGACTACGTGATTAGTCATCCGCGAGGAACGACATTTCGACGCGCCTGTTCGCGTTCGCCGCCCGTGTACACCGATTTTGCACCGGTTTATAGAGGTACCGATTTATTATGAAAAATAATTTCTGCCCATGTACATACTGCATCAATAATCAGCCTCAGCAACGTTGTTCGATTAATCAGACTGTTCTAGGGTTTCCACAGGGGCAAAACGATAGAAAGAACCAATCTTTAAAAGGTATCTGAGGGGATTCTCACAGTAGAACAGTATGCCAGAGACCTGCCCACAATATTTACTTCAGGCTTTTGCAAACGATGTACTGAGCGCACTGAGCTTTCTTATGGCTACGTCGAACAGACAAGGTACATGGATATGTAATTTCCTTCTTAGTCAGTCCATGAGCTATTAATCACCGCTGTGCGCACGGCGAACACGCAGAGCGGTCACCTACTCACCGAGCATGCCTCCAGCGCGCAACAACGTGCAAATGTCGGCGCGGCTAAAGAACTTGAGACCACGTGTGAAGGCGGCGACAAGCCAGGGCAGCAGCTGAAAAGCATTGTCGGGCACGCGGCTCTCGGAGAATCCCCACGGGTCCTCGAGGATCAGGTGAGCCACGTGTTCGGGCCGCCGTAGCGTGTAGGCGGATGCCACGAAGGCGCCGAAGCTGTGACCCAGCAGCACGAACCGCTCCAGACCCATCTGGCAACGCCACCCCTCCAGAGCTGCGCACCGTGTAAGGGGGCGAACCATCAATGAACCAACTGCCCCGAAATTACGGCAGGCATGCCTGTCAAAATATTCGTTGACGACCTCTGCACACTGGCTAGTTGCGCGTCCGACTAGCTCTAAACGCGAAAGAAGTGGCGGGTGACCTATTTTATTTCGTCAGATTCTTCTTGACACCTTCACACGAAAGAAGTTATGCGATGGCACTTCATCAAATACCTCGTATGTAAACAATTTGCTGTACCGTAAGGTTCTCGCGCACTAGCGGTGGGGAGTTAGCGGCCGGGGATAATTAATGCGCCTCCGAAGCATCGTCAGCGAATACGCCTGGTTGTCGCTTGTCGTTGGTTCGAATTGCATGCGACCAGCATTTCTAAGACAGCAGGCACGTGACTTGTATCCCTTTCTCTTCACGCATATGATAAACTAAATGCCGTAACAAGGTTTACTGCTGAACTAGTTGGCGCTGACCTCTTGGATATACCATAGAGCATAGAGCAAAAGCAAGACAAACGCAAAAAAGTGAGACCCACGGAAATAGCGCGTGGCATACCAGAGTGGTCGGCTCTGATTTGCCAGTGTTAATACCCATGTGCTTGTGCCGTACGTCTCCTTCTTTTTGTGCCCTGGTCTTACTTTTGCACCAGTATGTACAAGAACAGAAAGCCAAGACGACTGCTTCGGCTGGTCCAACAGCGATCAAGCCAGGCAGATTATCGGCGCGCACCTTGAGCGAGTTGGGCCTCCGCCATCCCCGCATCGCTGGACAGCGCGGGCCTCGAGCTTTTGCCGAACCCGAGAAGGTCGATGGCATAGACGCGCCGGCGGCGGGACAACGCCTCCAAATTGAGCACCCAGAGCGCCGCGCCGCACAGGTAGCCGTGCACGAGCACTAGCGGCAGCGCCCCGTCGGCTTCCTCGTCCGGCTCCAGCTGGATCGTCCACACGCGGCTGCTACGCGGCGGGCTGTCGCTGATGCGCCCCACGTCCACGTAGTATCCGCTGTATTGTTTCCCCATCGCTGCGAGAGAAGCGTCACGTGTGAGCACGACACGGCCAGCTCAAGCGGTTAAGGGACTCTTAATGAAAATGATGAGGTCATACGCCTAGATTGGTATTTCTCAAACAGCAAATGCCCCGCGTTCTCCAAGAGCGCAGTTTTGGCATAAAACTCAAAAGTGAAAGACCGGCGCTGATGTCCCCATCTAGTTTCTTAAACACCACTGTAAGTTCACAGTTCGGAACTGACTGGTCAGTGATAATGAATCATTATTGAACAAGTTAGCCTGCGACAAAATAAAGGGAAATTCAATATGACAACTCTGAAAAGTTAATCAGTAAAACGAAGGAGTGAGATAAGAAAAATACTGCGTCGCCTATCATCTCAAACGGTGACGTCATCGGTGCCTAGATATTCAGACGAGGAAGCTCAGTCATCGCTTGAGTTTTTTCGCCGACAAGAGTAATCTTTTCAAGCGACTCTCAGAAAAATACAAAAACTTAATCTAGCATATATAAAAAGTATTTTCAGCACTCATTCGCGACGGCAAAGCTTGTTTATTCAAGCATCTTTTTTTTCTGCTTTTAACAAAGGAGCAATGCCTAAAATATATAAAACGTGGTCAGGTGAGTCGGTGCTGACTCCGTTGTGCACGATATAATTTTTTTTAATTTGAGGCACTGGGTTTCCTAACGTACAAGTTCTTGCGAACAACAAAACAGCGGTAGACAATAAGCGCAACGCAACACAATGTATTCGCACGCCATGTTCAATGAATGACCAGAGCGTGACATATCATCGGGTTAAAATGCGCAACACAGCACACCTCAGGCATGTCGCGTTCATTCAATGAATGGAGAATGACACCGCAACAAGGCAACAAAATAGAACGGACAGCAGAATGGGATGGGGAAAAAAACTAGCACCAACCATAAAATAATTTATCGACAAATCCAATGACAATCAAAACGGTGATGCTGTGACTGCTGGCGACTAATCTGCCGGTGACAGCTTGCCGGCTACTGATACGTTTAAACTTCACCGCGTACATGAAGAGTCGGGCTAAATAGCGTACTGTTCATCCCGCCTAAGTAGCGCGTACTTACATCAGTCGAGCCACATTCTGCATAACCAGGCCTCCTAAACAACACCAAATAATCACGTTTAAGCGATAATTGTGCACTTTGTCGATTACTCATTCCAATAACACACACTTGGAACACGCGAAGGCCGCATGACGCAAGCAGCCTGCGCGCTGTCCACGTGCGCACCGTCCACGTGTTGAAGTGGGCGCACGAGCACTGCTCAAAACACACTGCTCATTCACTGTTGCGCAAGATGGGCTGTGCAAATGAGACATCCTAATAATTACCTAATCATTATGAAACGCATTCGTGAAGCGATCTACCGTGGAAGCGAATACTCACAGCCAAGGACTCGCCGTTCGGCATCGTCCAGACTCTGCCTCGACGACGGGCACCAGCAAAAGAAGGAGCGCAGGCGCAGCGTGAGCACAGTGAGGAAATAACTGAGGATGCGCCGCACCATATCTAGCAGGGTCTTCTTGTAGTAGCGCAACCTGCAACAACAACAAAAAAAAAAGGTGGGGGGGGAGGAACTCAGTTCCCTGAACGAGCAGGCCGACCGACCGGTCGACCTTGAAAAATCGGGTTCTGGGAAGATAAAGCGGAGTTCCCCATTTGCTGAAGAAAGAGGGGGAGCTCCCCTACCGCCCAAATCCCCCATCGTTTTCACTTCCCCTTCCACGTCGAGGAACGCGGTGCAGGAGAAAAGCCTTGTCCGCACTTCCTCATACAACGCATTGGAGAAAGATATGCCTTCCTGCTGTACTTGCTGCCGCATCCCACGTTGGTATTCGGGCGGACTTGGCCTTTCACAGAACTGACGGGGCTGTAAGTACGGCCGCGCGTTTCCCGGCTCATTCTGAGGCATGTAAAAAAGAGCACAAAGCGAACAGCAGAATAGCAACCCCCTTTGCGATCGCAGAACGAGTCACACAACGCTGACGTGTCGCCAATAGCTGTTCGACTGGCTCAGCCGAAGTGTACAACACCAAGGGGGTTTTATGTTTTTGCTTTCTTTCGTTGGTTTCCTTGTGCGGAAGCTGTCCTCACTTTCATTCTCATTTAGACAAGGCTCATTGTAAGTACTGCACCTGCACTGAAGCGATGTCCGGAAACAATAGCGTGCCGCCATGTGAGTGAGTCATACCCGAGAGTGAAAAAGCTTCACGTGGCTTATTAGAAGAGGCGTGCTTAAAAGCCGTTCATTTACCAGTAAGATGAGCACGTAGGCTACCACCTCTATCGCAACATAATATATATATATATATGGTTTGAGTAAAGCGAATCAGTGAAATATAGTAGTGAGGTTGCGCGCTATTTATACACGCCCGTCCAGCCAGCCCCGGGCGCGCGCATTGTTCTCCATGTGGCTCCGACGCCGCTGCTGGCTTTGTTTTTGGGTACAATGCCCAATACTCTCCAACAGTACTGCACATGTGTTTCCCTTTGCTGATCTGTCACTAAACCACCACTATCTAATAACATTGGAGCAAAATACAGCTTTCGTCAACAGTTGCACCGCGAAGCGCAGCCACCTGGTTGAGTCAGTCGCAAAGACAGGAAACTACAAAGCTTCGTTACTCGATATATTTTTGAACCATACGCCACATTTTAGTAACTACAGCTCATATTTACAAAATTTATCTTACGTAAGAACGTTTCTTAATTGACCACTGTTCAGGCGCCCAACATTCGTGATAGCGAAGGGTGTCGTAACGAGACGATCGCCACGGCGATGACTTACTGCGCACGACTCTTCCGAAATATACACTTCCTAAAATTCACGCTAGTAACAAATTAGTCCGCGCTGGGGCTTCTTATGAACTAAGTCCTTGCAATAATAGGATAATGGGCAACGGTAATAGGTTTTAGTAGAATTTTACTCGCATCTCCTAGGATGACGCGGTCGAGGTGCTGTCAACCATTTGGCTGAAACCGCTGCAGGCGCTTTTCACCTCGTTAATTTGGAGGTGAAAGCTCTACTTCAGACAGTAGTGCACACATTTCGATGGGAGGTGAATGCAAAAACGCTAGTGTACCGAGGTTTCGGTACGTGGCAGAGAACCACAGGTGGCTAATATTAATCTGGCGCCTTCCACAACGGTATTTCTCATGACCCTTAGGTGGCTTTGGGACCTTTAGCCCCCGAATCAAACCTAAAAGCGCTCAACATGTAAGATGCGGCTACGGTCGTGAATCATGCGCATAAAATTGTTTTTGTTAATGCTTAATTAAACCATCTCCGACGTTCACATGCCAGCGTGGCGCACGCAAACTTGCATAGCTGAATTGCTGCTGCTAGGCAAATTAGTGAACAACATGAGCTAAGTACCTGTCGCTTGGCCGTGCCATGTAGTTCATTCGGGTGCAGTATGAACAGAAGCAAGTATTAGCAGCTGCCTTTTCACTGTACTCTCCTTGTCTTCTTGATAAGGACTCGGAACCAGCCTGTGCTGGTTCCCACTCCTATGAGCCGTCAGTCTGATTATAAAACCTAAAACGCGTGCTGTCGTTTTGTTGTTTTTTTCTCCTTATATTCCTTTTAAAGAACGCCCGAAAACACTCTCAGTCTCGGACCTCTCTCTCCCTCGCTCCCCCTCGAAAAGAGAAGCAGGAAATGTTCAGTCAGCGTTGTCTGCAGTCTTCTTTGGAGCTGGTTTTGCGCAAAACAAATGTTCTCCGCGGCCTCCACAAGAGCCGGAACACATTTTCACGGTGGACACTTAGAGGAGGAAATGAAGGCGTTCTGACAAGCTGGATCCTCGATTTGGGCATTGTAGGCTTGGAGAAAGGAGCTGTTGGCGATGGAGGCGTAGTGAGGAAAATTTTTCAGTAGGGAAAATACGCGCTAGCCCCGGAGAACAGACGAATTAAAACTTAGAGAAATAATAAAACACACAAGTCGAATGTCTGCATGTTTTTGTTTTACTTCGCACCGCAGCAAGAGAGACGTACTTCCGTTTCGTCTGCTTGTTCCCACGTCGTGCAGTCGCGCGCGCAGACAGCGAAACTGTCATTTTCTACCGTGTTCCAGCGCGGGATCATGCTCTGTGATCCGCTTGTGTCTGCCTCAGTATTCGTGTAGCACAGACTTATACCGCTAGTCAGGTGTCCTCGTGCACAGCGCACAAAATTGTGCGTTGCGCGAAACGAGACAATCACAACAGCTCGCGCGCGACGCCGTCAGCTCAAGTGCGCCGCGCCGCAATAATATGGTCGCTAGAATGTAGCAAAAAAGCGAGGAGATAAAAAAATGAAGGCGGGGCCCGTCACGTATGCATCACGCGATCCTCCAAGTCCGGTATGGGAGAACGCAGGGAAGGAATTTCTCTTGCGGAAGCTAGACGGGGCAAGTGGAGAGAGTGTCTCGCTTGGCAGTGGAGCTCGCCTCTTGAAATCATGGGTTCGCGGCACTGAAATATTTCTATCGCGGCTATTAATGAGCCGAGTTAAGGATAATTTGTGGCAGAACGCTCCCTAGAGGACACGAAACAACTTCCAGCGCATAACCAAAATTTGCTATCGAGGACGGGAGAGACGTTTTTTCAGGCGACTAGTCGGGAAATGGCCACTAGTAGGGACGAATCAGCTACAACATTGGTTTCTACATGTCAGTTGAACAAATGAATGACGAAACTTTTCTGCGAAGGTATCCACAAGATGCAGCGACCTTTGAGAAGGCTGAGGAAGACTACTTAGAGCGACTATAAGGGTCATTCCACGCAAACGGTCCCAACCGTGGCGCTTGAGAAAAATCATTTCTCTCAAATAATTACGAAAAAAATTACAGGTATATAAGCATCACTTGAACAGTATTTCCCCAAAATATCTTGAACGGAAAAAGATTTGTCCACGTTAGCGCCATGTGAATTTCACGGAATTATGGAAAACCAGGCGCAAAAAAGAAATTCGCCAAACATCGACTGTATTGCGGATTATTTCAAAATTTGGGGTTTTGCGTTGTCTGAACATTGCTCTTTCATTATGAATCAGTTTCACAAAATAACTTCGTGTTTTTTGACTCCTTAGCACTGAGGTAAAAATGCGCAAATTCTAGCGTTCTTGCGAAATTTTTCCCGGAAAAAAGTCAGGGAAGGAAACCGGGAATTACTTTTATAGAACTGCCACTAAAGCTTACTATCTTCTAAAATTTTATTTTCGCCTATGTGATGCTCACGGGCTCCAAAATAAAAGCCTAAATTTGGCAAAAACGCTATCTTGGCCTATGTTTAGACGTTAGTAACACACTAAGGTGGTTCATAATAAAATAAGCAGAAAAAGGCATTTCATTAAGAAGAATAACACCTTTCACCACGGAAATTTTAATCAAAATAATTTGCGTTTTCATTGAGAAAAAAAATTTTGAATTTGAGTCCCACCATTGCATTACTTTTGTTCGTGCTTTCACTTCACCTGATAGCATGTTGGTGGGAAATACAAACCAGGGTGGTGCACATGGTGGTATGTGTGGCGAGGAATCAAATCAGATATCACCAGGAGTTCATAAGAATCTGAATCTTTAAGCTACGCTTACTTAAGGCAGATCGAATTCGCGCACTTCCTTGCTACTGGAAGTAAAGACCCTTTCACTGTTTACAAACATAGACCCTGTACGGCTTCCGTGTTTTGCTCATTGACGTAGCGAGAAAGAAAGGCATTGGCTGCGATAGGCAAATTTAGCGAGCAAGAAAGGCATTGGCTGTGATATCGAGTAGCAGGAGTGCGTTAAAATATAAGCCCGCAGATTTTCAACACTTTTCCTCTATACATGACGACAATTCTACAAGTGAATGTTACCGTATACGTTATACGAAAAATTTTTTTGTATTAGTTTTGAGGCGTAATGGGCATATTTTTTATATAAAAACTTAAATATAGACTTTCAGCACAGTCAAACAACTTAAAAACGCACTTAGTGTTCTGGAGCAGTAGGCTGATAAAGCCCGTGACCGGAAGTTTTTTGAGGCCGCATTCTCGCTGCTGTTATCGCGCAAGTGAAACCGCCCGTATACATATGCGGCCGCCTACGCGGGAAGTGTTAGAGCGGGCCACAAATCACTTTCATGAGCGCGAACTTTAAGCCCCACTTGAACGAAACACGTTCAGTCCGCCTGAAAGCAGTGAAAACAGACCGATTATATGGTGAATATTTTTTATGTGGAGCTTTCTCGAGCGTATTTCACTGCTTCTGTGCTGTCTATACTATTCTTCCTGCTACTTCGGGTCAGATAGACAGTAGTCGGCAAGGTTTTTATTGGAACACGAACCACAGGGCCTTTGTGATGTCATGCCTCAGGAAACCATTTTCTCAGACTACATTTATGAAAGTATTCTGAGAAAATGAATGATTTGTGGCCCGCTCTACCACTTAACGCCTAGGCGCCCGCATATATGTGTACTTCCAATAGCATGGAAGTGCGCAGTGTCGATCTACCTTAAGTAAGCATACCTTCAAGATTCGAATTTTTACGAACTTCTGGTGATAGCGGCTTTTATTCCTCACCACACAGACCACCATGTGCACCACCCTGCTTTGCATTTCCTGCCAACATGTTATCAGGTGAAGTGGAAGCATGAACCAAAGTAATGCAATGGTGGGACTCAAATTCAAAAATTTTTTTCTCAATGAAAACGCAAATTACCTTGAATAAAATTTCCGTCGTGAAAGGTGTTATTCTTCCCAATGATATCCGCTCTCCTGCTTATTTTTTTATGAACCAGCTTAGCGTGTTACTAACGTCTGAACATAGGCCAAAATAACGTTTTTGCCAAATTAAGGCTTTTATTTTGGAGCCCGTGAGCATCACAAAGGCGAAAATATAATTTTAGAAGATAGAAGACCGGCGGCAGCACCATACGTACCAAGTGGTTCCAGGCGCACGCCGGCGAGCGTGCGTCCACACCGAACCACAACGAGACGACCCATTCGGCGGCGCGAGTGCTTATCTTCCCTCGCCCCCGAGAGTGACCGTGTGGTGGTTCGAAACGAAGGGCCGAGGGACCAGTTAGGGCGAAGTACCAAGTGTTACCACTTAGCTCGACGGACAATGGCGCCTCCCCCCCCGGCACTTAGTCGGGAGGAAGCCGTCATCATAAGGCAGATACAGACCGGGTCGCTCCTCGCCCCGCAAGTGCTACACGTGCTTCACCCAGGACTCTAACCGAATGGTGTGTGCGGTGTTTGTGCAGTGAGTCCGGCGGACCAGTGGCACATCACGTGGGACTGTGCCAGGTTCGCGACCGAAGCTACCTCCAGGACATACCCGCCTGAACTTCAAAGTGCACTGCAGTCTACAGACAAGGACACTAAACTATGGACCGTCGAGTATAGGCCCGGGGTTCGCTCGAAAAGCACAAGCCTCACGACCCACCACAAACGGGTCGAACTGGGGTAGTGCAGAGTAAGGCATAACCCCGGGTCGACGCTTGGCCAATGTCCCGACATGTTAAACCGTCGGTTGCTGGCATTTTATAAAGTTATTCCTATATTATCCTAGAAGATAGTAAGCTTTAGTGACAATTCTATAAAAGTAATTCCAGGTTTCCTCCCCTGACCTTCTCTCGTGAAAAATTTGGCATAAACGCTAGAATTTGCTCATTTTCATCTCGGTGCTAAGGAGTAAAACCATGAAGTTATTCTGTGAAACTGTTTTATAATGAAACATCAATGTTCAGACAACGCAAAACCCCAAATTTTGAAATAATGCGCAATAAGGTCGATTTTTGGCGAATTTCTTTCTTGCCCCTGGTTTTCCATCATGTCGTGAAATTCAAATGGCGCTCACGTGGCCGAAAATTTCTCAGTTCAGAATATTTTGCGGAAATACTGTTCAAGTAACGCTTATATCAGTGGAATTTTTTCGTAATTATTTGAGAGAAATGATTTTTCTAGAGCGCCACGGTTGGCGTGGAATGACCCATATCTGAGTGTGAACAAAAAGTTGACCGTCACTTTAGCATACGCTAAAGAGGATGAAGGTAAATTCAGCCTGCCCGGTCACGAGACATTCATGCATCACTGGACGCTTTCATTCTAATGCGTAGTGACTTCCTATCCACCAAAGGTCGTGGGCCTTAACTATAACTTAATTACATTTACCTTAATTAACTTCGCCCTAATTGACACCAAAGGTCGTGAGTTACAGCGTATTAATTAACGCTATCTTAAATAGCCATGCCTTTATTAGCTTCACCTTAATTAACACCAAAGGTCCTGTGTTCGACTCTCCACCTTGACGATGTCAATTGGAATCCAACTTGGAGATATCGCCGGTTCGCCCATATCCCCAAAGGTGTTCGACTCCCACCAAAGGTTGAGGGTACAAGTGCGTTAATTAACGTCATCTTAATTACCTGTGCTTTAATTAACTATACCTGTATTGACTGTCCCTTAAAGGGACACTAAAGGCAAGTACTAAGTCGACGTGCCCTGTTTAAATACCATTCCAGAAACTTCGCAACGCTTGTTTTGTACCACGACTTAGTTTACGAGAAAATTGCATCTGAAGGGTCCGAATCCCTTTCCTAAATTCAAATCTCCCGCCACCAAACCGAGGCAGCGGTGACGTTGCATACGCCATCACCACACTCTGCTGCCGTCGGTGAATAAAACGGCGCCCGACAGAGGGCGGTACCGAGCCAAGACAGAAAAGACAGATAAAGAGAGAGTGGTGAAGAGTTTCCTTCCTCCTTGGAGCGGTGGATTCGCCGTTGAGCTGCTTTTTGGTTACTTTTGGTAAAGTGGCGTAGACCGTTCGGGCATACCGCAACATCACGCGGAAGTTGAATTGTCTGCTATTTGCAGTTTGTGCTAGTTTCGCGAACCAGCAAAACTAGCGCAGCACTATGCGATAATAAAACTACTGAAACGCGAAAGCAGTGGCGGCGCAGAGTCGAGATAAACGAAACCTTTCGAGACCGCCCGAGTCGTTGTCAAGGGTAATTCAACGAGTTATTTTTTCTAAAAATGAAATAGAACTGGACAAATAGCATTTTATATCGTCTGATAATACAATGCAAGGATTCTTTCTTGCAACGAATGGTTGAGTACAAGTGACAGAATTTAACTGAGGTGTGCTTTCGTCATCGGGAAAGTACTTAAATCTGCCATGGGAGTCTCTTATCATGTCCTGCATTTGCCTGAATTTCTCGATTATTAAGGCTCTCTTGGCGATAATATTGACTCCTTAGAGATTCTCGAGCACTAATCTATCGCTTTAGTATGACCTAATATTTGCCTTTAGTGTCCCTTCAGTTAACGTCGCCTTAATTAACACCCAAGGTCGTGGGTTACACTGCCACAAAAGCTCGTGGACTCGAGTGACTTAACGATATCTTAATTAGCCACGCCTTAATCACCTTCGCTTTAATTAACACCAATGGTAGTGGGTTCGACTGACGTTCTTCACGATGTCAAAAGGAATCAAACTTCGAGATATCGCCAGTTTGCCCAAATCTCCAAGTGGGTTCGACTCCCAGCAAAGGTCGAGGGTACGAGTGCCTTAATTAATGCTACCTTAATTAACTGTGATTTAATAAGCGATGCCTTATAACTGTGTCTTAATTCACTTTGCCGTAATTAACACCAAAGGCCGAGGGTTCGACCCCCAATTTTGTTGCCGTTGAATTTCGCTGCCACAACGCCCGACGACGTAACTCCGGACGGACCAATTTTCGTCCCGAGAGCCGTCTAAGGCTTTCGCCTTCATAATTGATTCGCCGCAAGACAACGAGAACTTCAATTTCTCAACAATACCATAAATGCTGCAATCGCCTAAACACTTTAATTGAGAGAGAGGTAATTGATTACTCGGATACAATGAAGCTCTCATAGCAGGGTCTCCTTCCTCTGAGGCTCATGCACGCATGGAGTAAGGAAAAAGACTAGGAGGAAGCATCACGTGACAATTTTAAAGCCCAGTAAATATTATATATATATATATATATATATATATATATATATGGAGAGGCTCACATAAAGTAGTCTCTCACCTCACCACATAATAAGCACGCGTAAATTCCTAGCCACCAAGCGCGCAGAGAATCATGGGGAAAGTAACGCGCATTGCGGACGGTGAAAGCGATGGTGACCAGGGCGTCAGCAAAAGCTACCACGAAACCCCCCCAAAAGGAGGGGTGACGTCAGAGGAGGTTTGCTTGCCGAGGCTAGCAGCCTGACCGTCATTCTCTCTCCGAGTCTTTTTTCCCTTCCTTCATACATGCAAGCCCACCGCATCTACTCACTTCACTCGCAAACATTTTGTACACCTAGGGATGCTGATGATTAATACAAAAAGTTATTAGTGTGGTTTTAGTATAAGTATTAGGGGGCAAGGGTTAACTAATGGTTTGTGGGAGTGAAATAAAAACATACATGGTTTCACGGAAAGTTCTTGTACACAGTAGTATTGTCAGAAGGAGAAGTTTATGGTGCTGCAGCCAGTACTTCAGAAAGGGCAGTTGATGGTACTGCAGCCAGAACTGTACTTCCAACGTGGCGGCAGTACCATTACCGCTTGACTACGGCCTTTGGAATATACCCGCGTCAATTCGAATCTGGTTAGTGTTCATTCATTTTTTTTTTTCAGTTTATCTAATTCATTCCGAATGTCTCAACCGACGTTCCTGTATTTATATGTATGGCTTGTGGCAGTTGCGGTCACTGCGTACGAGGTATTGGCAGTGACATACAAGGGAGAAAAATAGGCGAAACACGCGCGCGCGCATCATTAGACAGTTGGGCGTCCGCAGCAGCTCTGCGTACGCAGTAAAGCCGCGTATGTGACAGCGCGCATGCGCAGCACACAGGAGCGCGCACAGGCTCTTGCGTACGCAGCTTTTCGTCCGCTGCGGGCTTTGCGGGACGTCCTCGCGTGTTCTCACGTGTCCACGAGAGCGCATTTTTCGACATCGCTCTTGCCGAAGATATGACTCCGGCTTGTGGTTTGACTTCGTGGCGGCTGACATTGACAGAAAGTGGCATATGGCGGCGCTGAGTTCTGCAATACTGGTTCCTACGCGTGCAAGTCAGCAATCCCCTTCTTTTGCGTGCGGCCAACTATTGCCGCATCGCGGGAGCGCGCTTCGCGGCGTACGCACGATCTCGCGTGCTGCGTATACGTAGCTTGCTGCGGACGCCCAACTAAAACCGTCTATTTTTGCTTGCGGCTATGCAGCATCGATTGTTCGTTGGTACCATGTTTGGCAGCGCTAATCTCGCTGGGCGCAAGAGACTAGTCGGGCGGTTATTTTTTAAATCTCGAGAACTTCCTTCGCATCCCAGAAAAAAAAATTAAGACCGTAGCATCTAACACCCCAGAAAGAAATTATTTCGATATTTCCAATACGCTCTAAAGCTTCTCTATTGAAGATTTTGCGTTTAAAGTGATATACTCTAAATGTTTATAAATTAATGATTGTTCACTAATTAGCTAAGCTCAAAGTAATATATATGCTATGAGTTTCTTAAAAGGATACGAAGTCGGTCCCATTCTCGTAACGCACACGTGGATTTTTTAAAGCTTCTTTAAAACAACGATAACCTTTGCAAGCAAGTTATAACGTTTTAGCAGTAAACAAGCACTAAGAGTTTTCAACATAAAATCAATATGGTATGAGGCAAGCGTATTTAAGAATAGCAGTGCAACTGAATGCAAGAAACTTATGGTCGGATGTTCTCAGCCCACAGTGGACATGGCTGCATTGTGAACAACAAGCCAGTATGGGATCAAAACGTCAAATAATTTTTGCAGCGAAGCTGTTAGCCTCTCTTGGTCAGCATCTTTAGTGTCGTCGTCCGTGGGGGGAAATCTGGGCTTATCCCGGAAGTAGTACAATGCCGGGCCGACCCGCGACGGAGGTGAAGCAGGCTTCAAGCACTCAGCAAAGTGAAGCGAAAAGCACATACATTCCTTGGAATTGTGCATACTATATACAGAACCACATTCGTTTCAATAAACAAGCACAATACAAGCATCCGTACCACATAATTTATGATATGGTACTACTGATAACAACGCGAAGCACGTAGCGCTCCCAGCATACGTTTCCTGGTAAATATTACAGTTGCGCAAGCTGCCGTGGCGACGGCAGCGTGCGACGTGAGGAGTGACGTCACTAGCCTTCTTTTATATCAAAGAACCAACCTAGCAACTGGCTTCATTGCGGTTGCAGTACCGCTATGGGTAGGCAACGCATAGTTAGGATTCCCGAAGAGCAGTGTGAATACGAGGAGCGGCAAATGGACAAAGAAATGGCAATACGACCAGCGGCGACGTGCCGCCAAAATTACCATTACTACCATTACTATAAAGCAATAAAGCATTGCATACCTTCCTCAGCAGTTGTAGTGGTGGTTTTCAACATCTTCGCTGGACATCCACTTTCTCAAGGCCGGCTTGGCGAGTCATTGTTTGTCTTGGTTGGAGACCTGAATTTCGCACTTTTTTTCGTTTCGCATGAAACTCCCCGAGTGGTCTAAAGAAGGCCCTGAAGAGCTCCACTCGAATCAGAATATGAGCAAACGAGGAAAACTCGGTACGTTGGACAATTTCTGCTTGAATATCTTATGTGTAGTGACGCATTTACAAACTAATTTCATCTCTGAATACATACTTCCGAACACTTCACATTGACCAGTTCTCTCTTAGGATGTTCCAATAGCTGAATCTTAAGGTTATTTGAGCTGCTGTCAGCAGTCACGATTCCTGTTGATCAACTTCATTCAGTGTAAAAGTTAATTATTGCCAAAGTGAGCTCGTGGCAGTCGCTTGAGGCGAAATCTGGGATGGAACCGTTCAATCTCAGAAGTTCTGCTCAACCCACAAGGCACGTCGAAATTAAATGTCACGACCTGTTGACCATCGGAATCTTGCTTGAGGCAATGCCAGACGCCGTTCCCCAAGGCGGACCCCGACGAGAATGAATGAAAACTTGGTGGAACATTCAGTGAACGCTTAACAGCTCTTTCCTTGCCTCAAGCGAATATCGCTTGCGCCACCCACTGAAAGCAAACTTCAGTGGCGGATTCTTGCGACGAATAAAGGAATTTGGAGAATTCTGCGTGCGTGTCTCTGACAGCAGCACATAATTTATTTATTTATTTATTTATTTATTCAGTTTACCCTACAGGCTCGGAGGAGCACAAAAAATGACAAATACTTAACGCAAAAAAGGGAACTACATAGTAAGAGAAACAAATAAATTTGTACATTGGAAAAAATGCATACAAAGGAATGCAATGGAAAACAATGTCGAAAAACGATACAAAAGCGAATACAATACAAATACAGCATAGTCAAGCGAACATGTGAAGTTCCAAATGTTCATGAAATTTGGCAGGATCTTTTATTGAGGCAATATTATTTGTAAGGCTATTCTATAGTGCGATGGCGGGCGGCAATGCAGAGTTATTGAAAGAGTGTGTGCGGCCAAAAATGCGCCTGACACTGAGATGATTATGAAGTCGAGTAGATGTGCGAGAAGGACTTTCAAGCGACAAACGGATGGCCCATGAGTAATAGTAGTATTTATGAAAGAGGCATAGAAGAGCAACAGAGCGGCGGGAATCCAAGTCCGGCAGGGGAACATCGCGTTTAATTTGGGTAATGCTAGATTGACGACTGTAGTTAGAGGTAGGTATTGTTGATGAGGAGACCAGATCGATGAAGCATATTCAAATTGAGGGTGTACAAAAGTTTCGTAGGCCTGTTGACGGATGGTAGATGGCGAAAGGTGCAGATGACGACGTAAAGAGCCTAAAGTTCTGTTAGCTTTAGCGCATATCTTCTCGATGTGAAAGCTCCAGGCAAGTTTAGTACAAAAATAAATGGCAATATATCTGTAAGTAGAATCACGAGGAACTTCCGACGAGCAGATTTTGTAAAGAAACTTAGGATATGATTTCATACGAGTGAAGAAAAGAACGCAGCACTTAAATGTGTTAAGTGTCATTTGCCAACGGTCGCACCACTGATTAACTAGGTGAAGGTCATTTTGCAAAGTTAAATGATCATCATGACAGTCAATCGTTCTGTAAATTACGCAATAACCCTTTGTGAGTTCATATATGGTTTTCTAGCAAAAAAGGGAAATGCTTTGCATTTTTGAGCTCCTGAAGGCTTCACAAATGATACTAAACAAATTTGAGGATTATAACATGCCTAGTTTATTAGAAAAAAGTGGGACATATATGTCCCATTGGCACATTCCGTGGATTTCGGAAGTGGGACAACACTGTCCCGTTGTCTCATGAAGGCACCATGCTGAGATCCCTTTTGTGCCTATTTAGTGTGAAAGGCACCAAATCAAGTGGCACACAGGGGCACCTTGCACACCCCACACATGAACTTTGTGCGGACCTCATTTCCTGTGGTGGAGCACCACCTGCACCTTCGCCTTGTGGGCACTTGTGGATTGTGGCCGCTCCCTGTGAACCGAATTTCTTCTGAGACTCCAACCATTTTTTGGCCGTTCTTTCAGCCCTCCTTGTTCTTCCGGAATGGTCCTGTGCTAGTGTAGTGCAACGTTTGTCCATTTATGAGTTGCCTTCCTAGAACAAGCCGGAACCACAAGTATGTTATGTCATTGTTGGCGCAGTATTGAATGAATGCATTGACGACAGAAGCATCGAAGAGAAAATAAAATATCCTATACCAGGACTTCTTGGAACGCCTATCAGAAGTGTAGGTATTTCGCTTTTGATCAAATTTGTCTACGGCCCCCATCGACATGTTGTAGTCTGCCAGTACTTTTGGGCAGATCACAGCAACCGAAGAGCCATTGGCAAGCTTCCGTGACACTTCGACAGTTTCTGTCGGATCATGGAAATTCGACAAGAGGTGAACATCTTTAGTGTCACGCCACTGATAGGCTGTGACCTGACCTTTGGAGCGCCACAGGTATTCTCCCTTCTTTAGCTTATTGTTTCGCTTCAGTTCTTCGGGCAAGTCCTTTCTGTTGGTGCGAACCGTCCCTGCGGCTAGGATGCTCCTCTCAGCGAGAGTTTCCATTAGGCGAGTGCAGGTAAAATAGTTATCAAAGAATAGCCGCGTTCCAGGCTGCACGTTCTCTGACAGAGAAAGAACGACATGCTCACCAAGGCTTTGATTGGCCGGTCTTTGTGCGTTCTTCCCTTCATACACCTGAAATTGCAGCAAATACCCCGTCTTTGAGTCGGCCCTGCACCAGACTTTATACCCTCTTTTTATGGGCTTCATTGGAAGGTACTGTTTCATACTAGATCTTCCTTTGAAAGCAACCATGCTCTCGTCAATTGCCTGGTGAGATGACGGCGAGTACTCTTCCTGAAATTTCTTGTTCTGTTTATCAATGAGGGGACGCAGCTTAGCAAGCCTGTCATAACCATCTTCTCCTCTTTTCTTTTCTTTGCTTGGGTCGTTTACACGAAGGGAGTTCATGATATACTGGAAGCGCTTGAAAGACATAACTTTGGCGATTTCTTCGCAGTTGAAAAGTGAATCACGGCTCCAGTAATGATAAAAGTGATGTCGTGGGGACACGCTCATCAGAAGCAGCAATCCAAAATAACCGCGCAGCTCATCACTTGTGAGCACCGCCCACTTCTTATGGTATTTTAGTGCCCCGGCACGGTTTGTGCGCTCTAAAATCATTTCCAACACTTCATCGTCGAAGTACAGATAAAAACAGTCGGCTGCCCGCACCACTGGCTTTGTTGAGAACTGAGGGTCCCATGATTTTGGAATCCCAACGCGGATCGGCGGTTCATTTGTACTCCACTTGTCACCAACTTCCTCTTCTAGCACGTCATCTTCCTGATACGGCTCGACTGTTTCCCGCTTGCTTTTCTTCCTGTTCTTTGAAATTGTTGGTCGCCGTTTCTTTCGTTTGCCTGTTGATGGACCTGCTTCGTTGTCATCTTCGTCGGGACTCGAATCTGGTGGTGCAAGCTCCGGAACGAACTCATCCTCGCTACTCAGTGCCTCGTCCTCACTTGTTTCGGACTTATCTGGCAGGCTGAAAAAGAGTTCCAGTGCCTCTTCGCGTGTGAGCGAATCCACTGCAAATTCATAAAACCAGAAATAATAAGAATGTATCACATCTGAAGTTCGGGTCAATTAGGCCTAGCAAAGTAAGGGTACGCTTTTAGAGTATCCTGGCTTTGACATCACTATCGCGCGACCCATTGCTCTGATTTTCAAATTTCTCACATCATTGCATGCAATAAGCATTGCTTTGAATGGGCAGAAAAGGAAAATCTTACCATTCATGCCGAACTCTCGTTGATCGAGTCCTACGGGAGCGAAAATTCCGAGCGCAACTTTCTAAACAACACAATTTTCATTTTTATGAACCTGAAGCGTCACCTATGGAAGCTCTTCAAAACATTGGCAGAAAACATCTTCAGACACCCACAATAGATGGCAGCACATTACTGTTACACTGCGTTTGACTGGCATCGGCTGCTAATGCATTTTTGTCAGAGTAAAAAGCGGGACATATATCTGTCCCGTTATCCCACAAAGGGATAATCCGCGAAAAGTCGTATGCAGGAGAAAATGTTGCTCGGAAAATCATTGATAAAAATTAGGAAAAGAAGAGGGCCTAACACACTACCCTGGGGTACACCTGACGTTACAACAGATGTGGAGGGGCTGAAGTTATTCACAGATACGAACTGTTGCCGATTAGATAAGAAATTGCGAAGCCAAGATAATGTAATGAGTCAATCCTAAGAGCAGTGAATTTAGCTATTATACGACAGTGAGCAACTCTGTAAAATGTTTTTGCATGGTCGAGAAAGACGCAATAAATAATTTTGCTATTATTCATGCCATAATGTAAATCTGACGTAAATTCCAATAGTTGGGTGCCACAAGACGACGCTTTACGGAAACCATGTTGATTTTGAAAGAAAATGTAATTAGATTCAAGATGGCTGCATAGATGGGAGGTAATGATGTGCTCGAGAAGCTTGAAACAAATACATGTTAGTGAAATGGGGTGGTAGTCACCAGGTGAGTTTCTGTTTCTACCTCTGAATATAGGAATAACTTTGGCTATCTTCCAGTCAGCAGGAAGAAGACCTTTTGATAAAGACTGTTGAAAAATGTAGTACAAAATCTGAGTGGATATAGCTGACATGTTCTTTAGCATTTCAGAATTAATATTGTCAATGCCACATGATGTAGACACCTTTAGATGGCGTATTTTGAAATGCCTTCAACACTAATATTTATAAGGGACATGAAGCGATAATGAAGGTCGGAGACACAGGGAACGGAGGAGCAGTCCTCATTGGTGAACACAGAGCTAAAAAACGAATTGAAAGTTGAAGCACACTCAGATGCAGAGACAGGAACATTGTCAGCGTTATGTAATGTCACGATCAGGAGAGATAGCTTGCCAATCTTTCTAGGGTTAGTGTGCACAAATCAGGACAGATCTTTGGAAAAATACTTCTTTTTCGCTTCATATATTGTTAAACAGTAAGATTTTAAACATCCTTATATGTAGACCATGACGAGGGACATGGTAGCCATTTAGCAGAAGCATATAACCCTTTCTTTTTATTTCCGAGTGATCTAAGTGATTTATTAAACCATGGGTTACGTTTGTCATTAGATATAGTTAGTAGGGACACATATTTGTCCACTAGAAGTGACATAATATTTTTAAATGAATTCCAATTCGCTTCAACAGAAGTATTTGTGAATGATGGAAGAAACGTTTTCTGAAAGAAAAACTCAAGTTCATTGTTCATTCGTTCGTAATTTGCTTTGCTATAATCCCTGATCATCTTACGTTCAGCACCAGCAAATTTCAGTGGAATATAAATTCAGAACTGCAGTAGGTTAGGGTCACTAAAGCCATGAAGCTGCATGACAGGGCTTAAGCTATGTGGCTCTGTTGCGAGAATAAGGTCTAATATATTAGTACCGCGAGTAGGCTCAGAAACAATCCGCGTAAGACTGAACTCTGAACACAGCTCAATAAAATCACCTGAATCAATGCTCATAAGAAAACTTAGAGGAGCAGATTATTGAGCATTAAGGAGATGCAGCAAGTGTATGTGGTTCTTTTTACCTAGCCTTGAAACAGTTACCGAATGATGGCCAGAGTTGTGGCGGCGAACGTAGGATGTACACTTTAGCACAGGCGATACCTAGTAAGTGCCGCCAATGATAATTGAAATATTTGCGAGATCTCGGGGCGAAATGTAGCACAAGAGAAGACACACACACATACACACAGAAAAATGTAAACTATAAGCTAAACCAAATTTTCGTGCAATACTGCGCTTTGAGGTCATCATCAGCCTGTTGTATGTCCACTGCAGGACGAAGGCCTCTCCCTGCGATCTCCAATTACTCCTGTCCTGCGCCAACAGATTCCAACTAGCACCCGCGAATTTCCAAATGTCATCGCCCCACCTAGTCTTCTGCCGTCCTCGACTGCGTTTCCCTTCTCTTGGTACCCATTCTGTAACACTAATGGTCCAACGGTTATCTAACCGACGCATTACATGACCTGCCCAGCTCCATCTTTTTTTCTTGATGTCAATTAGAATATCGTCTATACCCGTTTGCACTCTGATCCAAACCGGTCTCTTTCTGTCTCTTAACGTTACGCCAAGCATTCTTCGCTCCATCGCTCTTTGCGCGGTCCTTAACTTGTTCTCAATCTTCTTTGTCAGTCTCCAAGTCTCTGCCCCATATGTCAGCACTGGTAAAATGCCCTGATTGTACACCTTCCTTTTGAATGAGAAAGGTAAGCTTCCAGTCAGGAGCTGACAATGTCTACCATATGCGATCCAACCCATTTTTATTCTTCTATGAATTTCCTTCTCATGATCAGGGTTCACAGACTAGAGGCTGACTGGCGATCCTGAACTCTTGTTTTGCCCGGCTATTCATCATTAACTTTTTCTTCTGCATATTAATCTTCAACCCCGCTCTTACACTCCCTGTTAAGGTCCTCAATTATTTGTTGTAACTCGTCGGCATTGTTGCTGAATAGAACAATGTCATCGGCAAACCGAAGGTTGCTGAGATATTCGCCATCGATCCTTACTCCTAAGCCTTCCCCGTTTAATAGCTTGGATACTTCTTCCAAGCACGCAGTGAAGAGCATTGGAGAGATTGTGTCTCCCTGTCTGACTCCTTTCTTTATAGGTATCATCCTGCTTCTCTTGTGTAGAATTAAGGTAGCTGTAGAACCTCTGTAGATATTTTCCAAGGTATTTACGTAAGCGCTCTCTACTCCTTGATTACGTAATGCCTCTATGGCTGCTGGTATCTCTACTGAATCAAATGCTTTTTCGTAAAATATGACAGCCATAGAGAGGCTTATTGTACTCTGAGGATTTCTCGATAACCTGATTAATGAAATCGATGTAACCCATTGTAGAGTAGCCCTTCCTGAAGCCAGCCTGTTCCCTTGGTTGACCAAAGTCCAGTGTTGCCCTTGTTCTATTAGAGATCATTTTGGTAAATATTTTATATAATACTGGGAGTAAGCTAATGTGCCTATATTTGTTCAATTCTTTAACGTCTCCCTTTTTGTCTCCCGTTTTGAAGTAAAGCACCATTTCTCGCTCTCTCTCTATTATTTTTTATGTGATCGGACTGCCACGAGTGAGAGGTAGGAGCTAATGCAAGCTCCCCAGTGCTTCTCGTGATATAAGTCCTGGTAGAAGTTAAGGAGACGCTATTTTTCTCCCAAGATGGATTCCAGGTAAACTCGCTTATGAATGGCCTAGCAACTACGGCAATCTTTTCTTTTTTTTTTTTTTTACAGAGCTGAATTTACTATGGGTTCTAGAGAACGCTATAGAGAAAGGCTCTGTAATATAGTTTTTACCACTCGTCGTTCACCAAATTTGCACACCAAAACACACCAAACTCTCCACACGAGAGCTTCTTTCAAACTGCGGCTGCCATAACCAGGAGTGGAAGTTGCCACGTACATAGTATTCGCCATGCCGAACGCCATAGCGAGCTCGTAGACAGCTCAAGACATGCTCCTAATACTACTCAATAACAAAGTCAAACTGATGAGAAATGTTATCGAGATAATGAATCCTCCCGTCTTCAAAGTCTGAAAGAGCGCATGGTATACACCCGATACTCCGAAATGACAATATATAGTTACAGTTACACAGCATCCTCACGCATTTTATCATTGCATATTGCATTTCAATATTTTTAACTGAAGGACAAAGAGAAAATTATGCTAACGCAAAAACACTTAACAGGCGACGAAGCGGCTCACCTGTTTCTAACGTGCTTACGGGCTGACGTTTTTCTAGCCGTTGGCCGAGCAGCAGGAGCGATCCCATAGCTTTCGCACATTTTCTCATTCGCACTGCGACGGTCAGCAGTGAGGGACTGGGCTTTTACAGCCCATATAAAACTTGAAGCAGTTTATCTCCCCCCGGTGAGTCACATCACCGGCGGTGAGAAGGTCATGTCGTACGATGAATGCCACTGAAGGAAAGGGGAAGGGGAACGCCCCTTAGGGCAACCACCTTCAATGTACAATACGTGACAATAAGCGGGCGAGAAGGAACCGAATCCGGTGGGATTAAAAGAAGCCCGCGAAGTGCCAAAACGCTATCAGATACTTTCTCTGAGGCGTCTTTTCTAATAAACTTTGAGCTCAGCGTTTGCCCTCTTTTTATCTTTGGGTTGTCTTTTTCCTTTCTATAATTCTTTCTTTTAAGCAACTGTTTTACCTATACCATGGAGATCTCAGATTAAGAATGCTGCTCAAAGGGAAATTTTCTAGCTATCCTCAAATACACGTGTTATGGAGATATAAGGCTATGAAACTTTTTCTCACAAAAAACTTAAGCTTAAGGAAATGGTAGGATTATGTTTTCTCTAATCTAACCGACCACCGGCTTTTTATGTGACTTTATAAAGATTTTCTTGTGCTGCGTATCATGACACGGTACCACAGACATCATTTTTTTTTTCTTAGCACATCTATTCACATTTTTTTTTCTTTTTCGACAGTTGCAAAATCTTATTTCGTTCATAAACTGCTGTACTTGACAATAAAGCGTTATAATCTGCCTCTAGACTTTGACAGTAGAGAATGCTTCCATTCTAGCTACTGCTATGAAAAGTTGATTTCATTTCTATTTATTTATGCAGACCTTTGGATTCAGAGTAGAAAATTTCAAAATAGAAAAGAAAAACACATAAGATAGGCGAGAAGGATGAACGCCAAAAACATTGAATAATTTATAACTTTCGTGAAAAGCTAGGGGAACTGTGCATAATGCCATTTTGGTAAGACACTGTACGAACACCAAATACTTTTGTCTGCCAGTTCGTGCATATTAAGGGAATAGACAGCCAGGCTGACGACATCTTGCGTGCCCTGTCAGTGTACAATGCATCATGATAAGAAAATGGTTCGATTGCAACTCACGAAGAGATCGACATAAGAGAGTCGTGTAAGTAGCTTGCTATGGAGGGTGAGCACGAATTTATTGTTCTTCATTATTCATGAGAGAGTCGGATGTTGAAAATACGCATGCCCGCACCTTTTAACGGACGCAGGCACAAACATAAACACGCACAACACACGCACACAATGCGACTATAGTTGTCTAGGCGTTTCAAATATCCATCTGAGCCGTGAACTCCTACTATGCGTGTCTATTTCTGTTTCCATATCATTTATGAGAATTAGCTAAGCGAATTTGAGATTAGCAGAGGCATTCAAAAGGTATATGCCTTGGAAAACCGAGTTTGCCACGAGAAAGATGGTACTAGCGTGTCTATACATAGCTAGCACTGATGTTATCATGGCCGCCATCTTGCGGTATTAACAAGATAGTGGGCAGGTACATCATCGCTTTGCTGCAAAACACGTTCTGGAAAAGGAACAGTCTTATAGCATTTAATTAACCACTTGACACAGATTCCACCCCACCTCGCTCGACTTTTTTTAAAAGTCATTTTACCCCCCGTGAAGACGAGAAGATTCAGCACCTGATTTTGAAGTGGGCCACCCCTTTTCTGGACTTTATTGGAACTTTTGTGCTCACGCCGCGCTGGCCGAGAGCTAGCGTCTGGTAGACCTAGCGCGGCATGGCACTAATGCACGTTGAACGGGAAGTGCTCCTGGCGGAGGACATTACTGAAGACCTGGGATGGCGGAAAGTGTCCAGCCGAAAATCTAGAGCTACGACGAGGCCTGGATTGGGTGATGGCGGTTCGCCAAGCGAGATGCCTGAACGACGGGGCGCAGGTGAACGGCGCGGAGGCTCGGCAATCAAGAATCGCATTGTGAAGGCGTCGCGCATGCCACCGATTCCACAAGAACACATTAATATAGTCATTCGCCCACGGGGTGGACTGAATTTGGAGAAAGTTAGCTCTACAGTGGTGGGCAAGGTAATTGTAGAGGCGGCAGGCCTCAGTATTGAGCAGATTAGGGAACATGTTATTTGCCCTAACTTTACGCAAGATATCTTTGTGGCTAGTACGCCAGAAAGGAGCAACACTGGACGATATGTGAGACTCAGGTCAATCAGAGCGGCAGACAAGGATATTGAAGTCAGTGCGAACGAGACGGCTCCCCACACTACGTGTAAGGGGGTCATTCGCTATGTAGACATTATGGATGGCCCAGCGACTCTTGAGCGGAACATCGTTAACGATCTCAATCCGCTGGCTATGGCGGTCAAACGAATCAAGAACACAGGATAAGTTATCATTGTTTTCGAGGGGTTAAATGTGCCCAATTTCGTCAGATATGGGCCAACTCTGGTCCGGTGCTTCCTGTATCGAAAGCAGTTGGATGTATGTTATATGTGTGGCAAGCTTGGACATCGAGCGGATGTCTGTCCGGCACCCGATTGTTTTGAATGCCGAGGATGCGGGGCTCGGAACCCTGAAGAGGATCACAACTGTGTGCCTTGTTGCAAGCTTTTTGGCGGACGACACCTGACCGCGGATAAACAATGCAGACAACGATACCAGCTTCTCTACGTCGTGCGTGTTCCACGACAGGAGAGAGCCAGGGCGGAGCTAACGGAGGAACAGGAGGCAGCCGAGATGGTGCAGCTGGTGAGCGCCCGCCAACGCTCTAAGGGACGCTCGCGCTCTAGGAGCCGCTCCACGTCGAGGCAGCGGCCATCGTCTGGGACTCCAACGACCAGGAGCCGCTCCGTTTCTAGGGAGGCGCGGGTGCGCTTTCCTGCAGCTGGTGGAGGCGGCGGCGCAGCTGGAAGCCAAACCACCTGGGTTGACAAGGTCAAGGGCCGCATCAGCGCCGGCCGAGCGCGCGAGCAGCGCCAGGAGCATGCGGATGGTAATAGGGTAGGGATAGGATTGTGCAATTGGAGAGAGAGAATCATAGCTTAAAAGCAGCCATTGGCGGGCTTACCAAAGAGATAGCTGAACTAAGGAACGGCTTACCTTCCGGTAACAGCGATAGCTTAGGACATGCTAGGAAACATGATGACTCGGTTGAGGTACCAAGATCTGTGGAGGTCGCAGAAGAGAACATGGCGGACAAGGAGACGCCTGCTCTGAAAAAGAGGGCCCTATCCTCCACGGTGCGGATTCAGGGCAAAGTCGGTTCCGAGCTTAAAGCAATGATGGCGACATTGCAAGAAAGTGTAAATCAGATCATTAGTAGACTGGAGCGGATAGAAGAACGGGAAAATATCACGGATCAGAGATTAGCCAAAATTGAAATATATCTAAACGAGACGGTGGTCCCTGTTATGTAGCGGAAGTGCACTCGGCCGCTAGCCCAGCAGGGTAAGTCACTGAGTGGACTTGAGCTCAAAACTAGTTCACCAAGTTTCCGTGGTCAAGATGGCTCTATTAAATAGTTCATTTAGTATTTGGCAGTGAAATTGTAGGGGGTTCAATCATAAGAAGGCGTCTCTGCAGAAGTTTGTTAGAACGCATGGTTTGAAACCTCAGGTTATCATGTTACAGGAAACACTGACGTCTAACGTGACCTTAACGGATTTCAAAGCGGAAGTTAAGGATAATGAACAGGGCAGAGGACTGGCTACTCTCATTAATAGGAGGTTGGCGTATATTAGACATGATCTTCACATGGCGGATTGCAAGATTGAATATATTATGGTGGAGGTAATTTTAGGTCGGCGAAGGTCATGTCAGAGGAGCGTTTACCTGCTTAACCTGTACAGTAGCCCCCGGGACACGAAGCAGAGTTTCAAATCTCTCTTGAACAAGGCAACCAATCTGGTTAAGGATGCACCGTTGCTTATTGGAGGGGACTTCAATGCACCATATCATGTGTGGAAGTATGTTTATAGCACTATTAAGGGGGAGAGACTATGGTAGCAGGCACTAGACTTGAATTTAACTCTGATTACAGACCCTTCGTATTCCACCAGATGTGGCACGTCGACATGTAGAGATTCGACACCTGATCTTACTTTTGTTCGGGGGGTGGTGGAGCAATGGGATGAAGTATGCAATTCTATTGATGGTGGCATTGAGAGGGGAGGCGCCTGGAGTTTGCTCAGACATTTACTAGATGAGACAAATAGTAAATCTAATCCGAGGACTGTGATAGATAAGCTGGTCCATCAGGCGTGTCGGGACTCCACGGAGCAGGAGTTGCTGAAGGATTTGGCTGAGAGATACCTTCCGTTGGAGACCTGGCACGACACACCTGACGTGATATTGGAATATAGTGGGGACGAAAATGCAGCTATTGATGAGGAATTTACTGAACGTGATATAAGGTTGGCGCTGCAGAATCTTAATGGTCGATCGGCATCAGGGCCGGATGGCATTACGAATAAAATGTTACAGAATTAAGACGACGGGTCAATTGAGTTCCTTACGCGGGAGATCAATTGCCGATGGAAGGAAGGCTCTTTCCCGGAAGAATAGGAACTTGCAACTACTGTTCTGATACCCAAACCGGGGAAGGCCATAGGGCTTGAAAATCTCCGACCCATTTCCCTGACATCGTGTTTGAGGAAAGTCGCTGAGCATGTCATTTTAAATAGGCTAACGCGTTATGTTGAGGGCAATGGAGTCTTCCCGCAATCGATGATAGGATTTCGGCCTGGCCTCTCGACTCAGGATACTATGATCAGGATTATGCATCAGCTCCTTGACCGGCGGACAAGGGATACTAAGGCACTAATTCGACTTGATGTGGAAAAAGCTTTCGATAAACTCCGACATTCTTTCATTCTACGGGTGCTATCGGACTTTAATATGGGGCAGCGGCTTTTCCATTTTGTCAAGGCTTTCCTCATGGATAGAAGGACATGTCTCAGGTTTGGGGAGATAAAGTCGGAAGCCTTTAAATTGGGTTGCTGTGGTACTCCGCAGGGATCCGTACTCTCGCCTATGTTATTCAATCTGGCGATGTCGAAGTTGGCTAATACACTGGACACTGTCCAGGATATTGGCTATTCTATCTACGCAGATGACATGACTATGTGGAGTGTCGGTGGTAGTGATGGAGAGCTTGAGGCTAGGATGCAGAAGGTGGTAACGCTTACGGAGGAGTATCTGGGTCTCATGGGGCTCAAGTGCTCCACTAAAACGTCGGAGTTGTTGACCTTCAAAATCTAAGAAGCTGGGTCGTAGGCCGAAGGGTTAGGTACCGGAAGTTGAGCCTTGCATTAGAATTCATACTAGGGAAGGGTCGGTGATACCCAAAGTTGAAGCAATCGGCGTCCTGGGTTTTGTACTTGAAGCGAACGGATCAAACATTAGCACCATTCAGCGTATTACCAAGAAGACGGAGGAGGCCATAAGACTTATAAGAAGGATCTCTAATAGGCATATGGGTTTAGGAGAAGAAGGTGCGATGCGCTTAGTTCACGCATTTATTATGTGTCATTTCTCGTATGTGGCAGCTATGCTAAATGGGAATAGGGGGGAGAAAAATAAATTTGAAGTATTAATCAGAAAAGCCGTCAAGGCTGCGCTTGGTTTGCCTATGACTACGTAAAACGATATGTTGTTACGATTGGGTTTGCATAATACTTTAGATGAAATTGCTGAGGCTCAGCGTACTGCACAGAAAGAGCGGTTGCTAGGTACACCAGCGGGTAGGTATATTTTAGAGTCAATTGAAGAATCGGTGACGGTGTCGCATGATAGGGCGCCCCTACACGAGTTGAACGTGAACGTTAGGGCAAATATCATGGTTCGTCCGTTACCGCGGAATGTGCACCCTGTGCACAATGTAGGGAGGCGGGTCGCGAGAGCTAGGGCTTTGTTACGAGAGGCAAAGAATCAGGAGGAGGAGTCTGCGTTTGTTGACGCCGCATGGATTAATGCTAAAAATGATTATTCGGTGGTGGTGGTAGATGTCAAAGGGAGCGTTAGAAATGCCGCTTCCATTTATACCAAAGATCATGGGGTCGCCGGACAGGTGGCTACTGCTCAAGCACTAATTGATTCAAGAAGAGTTTTGGTGTTTAGTGACTCGCGATCTGCGATTAAAGCCTGTTCGAGAGGACCTGTTGCGGAACCGGCTAACAGACTGCTGCAGGGTAGGGATATCACTTGGCATACAGTTGGTTCCCGGCGCAGATGGGGACAGTGGAGAGAGCCCCGCGTAACCTCAACGAGGTGGCGCACAGGGAGGCACGAGGATTAGTGTGCCGTGTACTCCCTGAAGGGACTGGATCTCCCGCTCCTGAGTACAGGGACCAACTGTTAACCTACAACAAAATCACCAAGCACTATTACTTAGGGCACAGGGCATTCCCCCTGCCACATTCTAAATTAAATAGGCCACAGGCGACTACGTTAAGGCTTCTGCAGACACGAACGTACCCTAACCCGGTCATCATGAATAAAATTAATCCGGACTGCGGGGTTTCAGTCTATTGTGGTAAGTGTGGGGGTTTGCTCGATTTAGGACACACGCTTTGGCGCTCCTTGGCGTTGGCCGGTGATGGTTCTCGAGGTGAACAGTGGTGGCAGCGGATGCTGCACAGTGAAGTGCTGGCGGACCAACTCAGGGCTGTCAAGAGGGCCCGTGTGACGGCAGAGGGGCTCGGCCTCTCTGTACCGATGTGGGAGCGGCCAGCATCAGACCCAGGCTGATCCCTCAGGACCTAAATAAAGTTCTTCATACCATACCATAGATTCCAAGATGTGCGGTGTATCTGCAGATTGATTTGATCATTTATTTACTTATTCATTCATTTATTTAGTTACTTACTTATTCGTTCATTCATTTATTACAGAGTCCCGCATGGAATAAATGATGTTTTCTTAGTTAACCTCGAAGCGGTACTTCTGTTCCGAGATGCTGAAAAAGAGAACACAAAATCTAATTCTTTGCATTATTGGGGTGTGTATAGATCTCAACAACGATAGTTTTAAACCCGCAAAAGACTGTGCACAGGACTTCAGAGCTAGCCGGCCTTGCGGGCGAACATATTGCCCTTAAATGGTACGCAGTGCTGCATACACTACATGTAAATTCATTCATTCATTCATTCATTCATTCATTCATTCATTCATTCATTCATTCATTCATTCGTTCATTCATTCGTTCGTTCATTCATTCATTCATCTTAATTTACGAAAGCAACACCTGGTCAGGTATATATCTAAAGAAGTAAAAAAAGCGGGACAGGAAAGTTTTGCGTCAGTACTCCATTAAAATGCGCACAAAGCCCAGGACACGAGTATTATTTTTGCACTTCACACCCATCGAATGCGGCTACCGCTGTTGGCAATTCAACCGGCGGCCTCGTGCTCAGCATGCAGACCACCATAGCCACTCAGTCACCGCGGAGATTAACCGACTATAAAAAAGCGCTGTTTTTCACGAACAGTCTGTTGTTGTAAAAGCCTCGAACTTAGAGCCAGGTGGGAGACACATACTCACAATATCACTTGACCTTCGGTGTCCTATACGATGGAGGGGCACTCAGTAAGTCCGAGTGCAAAGTTTCCCAGAAAGAAAGTTCTGCTAACCGTTGTTGAAGACTATACCTACCTTGAATAACCTGCATAAGCCATCGTTGAACGTATCATGCACTGTTCGACAAATGCCAAAGCATGTGTTCAAAACGTTCAGGGCACGTTCATGGGGAGGTTCCTCAAGAAAGCGTCCCTGTGTTGGGCCCACTTGGCAGAAAATCGCCATATAGCGATAAAGGGGCAGCAAAGCGCACAAGGTTATTGAATGGTCATGCTAAGTTTGACAATAAAATTATATTGTGGAGTTTTACGCGCCAAAACCACTTTCTGATTATGAGGCACGCCGTAGTGGGGACTCCGGAAATTTCGACCACCTGGAGTTCTTTAACGTGCACCTAAATCTAAGTACACAGGTGTTTTCGCATTTCGCCCCCATCGAAATGCGGCCGCCGTGGCCGGGATGCGACCCCGCGACCTCGTGCTCAGCAGCCCAACACCATAGCCACTGAGCAACCACGGCGGGTAAGTTTGACATCACGCGCACAGAAGCATAAGTCAGTCACTGCAGTGCGTGGCATCAAAGTAGGGCATCCTGAAGAGCAGAATGCGCAGCGCAAGCAATCGAGCGGCTTCTATTGTAGATAACTGGGAAGGCCGAAAGCATTAACAAAAAAAAAAGTGCGGTGCGCAACACACTACTCAGCAGTATCGCATTTGATAACCTTCATTGAAACAAATTTGGAAGCAGGCCAATCCAAGTGACTTGGTCCAAACGCAAACGCTAGAACTTCGTTCTAAATTACAGGGTTTAACCTCTCAAAGTAACACGTGGGATATCAGAGATCGCGTAGGGAGGGGGGACTCCGCATCAATTTCGACTATTTGTGATTCTTTAACGTGCACCCCATGGCATGGCCTACATGAGCACCTTTCTATATTTTTCTATTCCGCCCTTCATTGAAATGCTTCCGGGAGTCTAACCCGCGGCCTCGAGGCTCAACAGCAAAACGCTGTACCGTGGCGGGAAGAACCGCGTTCAGTTTTGTGCATGCGTTATGTGTATAATCCTCACTCCCCGGATATACACCTTTATGCTATGTTAGACAGCGCAGTGGGAGAGCCGGGATTACTTTGTTCGTCACCGTATAAAAAAATCTCATTTTTGTTCGTGCATTACTTTAAAATAAATATATTTTCTTTTATCATACGGACATGTGTCATAGGCAGGTGTGCGGCGTCAGGCCGACTCCGAATCCATGTGAACGCGTTCATCAAAGGTGTGTACCAAATACACCGACTCATGCCCGCAACTGCCACTGGGAGAGCTGATATATTGGGGAAAACGCAGATAATTGTCACAAAGCTGCCCTTCGTTTATGCGATGCCAAAAGAAAGCACTGGGTATAGTGCGCCAAAGACAGAAGTCGACCGGACTCGTTCGTCTGTCTCAGAGTGCTGCATCGACAGTCACTGCTCTATAGAGACTCTTGTTTACCGACGCCGCTTTCTGTGACACATTTCCCTGGTGTCCGCTCTACGCTATCGCGTTGCGCGGGTTGCAAGGCTCGGCGACAACAGGCGTGATAAGACTGGACAGCGCATGGGCAATGCACGCGAGCTTGTAGACTCTCGATGTGGAAGGGCACGCGTACGCACTCCCGATACCTCGGCCAGCCTGGGGAGATTGCAGCCTCGACGCCGCGCATTGACAGGGCTTTCGCTTGCCAAACACTACGCGTTGTCAGTGCACCGCCTTAGGATTGCCCCCGGACCGGTGACGTTGCTTCTGTGGCGTGACCACCTGATAGCAGTCGGGTCGACGGTCGTTCTGTGTTTCTGTGTTGACAGGCTTTATCTCCTTCTGCGTGCTCAGCGTGTTTCTGCCCTCTCTGGTCAAGTGACAAAGACGATGTGCTTGACGCGGCAGGCGTCACGCGAAGAACGCAAAACGAGTCAAAGAAATGACTCGCACGAACCGAAAGGAGCAGTGCCTTGTACAAGTTGGAACAGCTCCGAAAGTGCCGTCACGAAGGCTCCCATCAGCCTCGGTGGTGACGCCAAGCCTGGCACGAGCACTGTCCAGGGCATTTTTCGATGCAGTTCAAAGTGCTCGTTTTTCACGCATTGGAAGATGCGATTGGCTCCGATTGAGCAAATTACACGCACTCTCTAATGATAGGTGCAGAAACAAAAGAAAAAGAAAGTTGCAGTTTTGCCCAAGCTACGAAGCTCTGAGCAGCGATAGCGCATTTTACGCGCTGTAAGACCTCGCGTTTTGCCGCAGTGTCAGTTACCGAAAAACATTCGCAGTATATCATGCGACCATCCCGTTCAGAGAAATCAAGGCTTCAGCTTACTCCTCCTTCCTACCCCGTGTTGCACTTCTCCTTCACCGAATCCTGTACTTGGCGTTGTGAGTCATTTGTTCTTTACGCTAGCATTTTGCCACTGTTGTGGGGTGGCGCCGTCTGCTGAAGGTCGGTTTCGAGAACGGAGAGTCCGAGATTCGAAACTGGTTGAGATGTCTTCTTTAAGGGTTTATATCTGATATTATCGATAGCCGTGACGACAGGGTGGTCATTAGAATAGGGAAAATCTGGAAAGGGACATCACAAGAAACCCCGTGTCTCACCATGATCTCCTCGAATGGCTGGAATGTCCATACATTTCTGAGACGTTATCGATACGTCTTCCCTAGTGTTGGAATCGCACCGCTGGCCCGAGTTGTTGGGGTCTCGGTGCTGACGCCCGTTATTGCCAATGGGTCGCAAGCCCCAAGGGTAGCGTTGGCCTGGCGGCCTGGGGCACTGGAAGCATCCGAAGGTCCCGGCAAAGCATGAGAAGACTGGTAACAGAACAACTTGTTTATTCTAACATAGCAAAAGAGCGGCCGGTCAGGTCGACCGAATTGGAGAGACGGGAGAGCACGTAACTCAACAGTACAAATCGGAGCCTCTCCCCTGGCGTCCGGGGGCAGCTGCTCTTATACTCTCGGCGTCGCGGTCCAAAAGGGAAGGAGGGAAGGTCACGGGATGAAGGTCACGGGACGGCGCAGCAGGGGCCCACGACGGCGCGAGCGGTTGAGCCGAGAGACCTCCAGGCCCCTCATTCGGGGAACTCCGCTCCCCGGCTGCCGCGCTTTGACAAGCGAGGGCACACACACACACACGCACACACGAAGACACGTGGCACTGAAACACGCCTGGACACGCTTGGCGGGTAGGCGTTGCGGCGTCGTTGAACGGGCCAAAATGTCCGCCGCTTTGAACAAAGCCCCGGCGTCCGTTGCATCCGCGCCGGCATTACCGCGCGTTGTAGGCGAAACGTAACAGACCGCCCCGCCGGGGGAAGGAGATCCCGATGGTCAGGGGACTGCATCCGCTGTCCGGAGGGATGTCGCTCGATGATGCCCATAACCGAAGTCGGGCGTCCTTTGGCGTTTCTTGAGCGCAGTGCACAGAGAAGGCCTAGTTCTCACGTTCAGGTGCACACAGGACACTGCAAAGTGACTTCGGGAGAGTTGACATTTTGTTCTCGTTTCCGGCAAGCGTTAGAACTACGCCGAAAGTCAACCGCTCAGTCAGCAAGCACGGCACCACCCTCACTAAGCCCTGCCAGGCTCTTTCCCCTTTTATACTGCTGCCTAGTTCCTTACAGTAGTTTAGCAGCACTCAGAACGCGTCCACAAATCGGAAAATTGCACTAGAAAGCACATCATCACTTTGAAACACTATACAAAAGCAATACGTTAAAACTCCTGCCTCAGGAAGAAAAACATCAGTAACAAGCAATTTTGAGGCTGATTCTCACGTTAGGGGCTTCGACTTAAGCCATCGGCGTTACCGTTGAGACTCCCCTTTTTGTAACGCACCTCAAAGGAATATTGTTGCAAAGCGAGGCTCCAGCGCAGGAGGCGGCCATTTTTGGGAGAGATGGTCTGCAGCCATTGGAGAGGGCAGTGATCCGTTTCAATGATAAACCTCGAGCCGGCTAGGTAACATGACAATTTCTGAACGGCCCACACGATACACGCACACTCTTTCTCGGTGGCGCTATACGCCTGCTCACGACTGGTCAGCTTACGACTAGCATACAGGACGGGGTGTTCTACTTCTCCATTTTCCCGTTGGCACAGTACAACGCCCATGCCTCGCTCACTAGCATCACACTGAACAACGAACCCTTTTGTGTAGTCGGGCGATCGTAGCACAGGCTGGCTGGTTAGGGCGCTCTTTAGGGCGCTAAAAGCTCTTTCCTTCGTCTCATCCCAGACGACTGTTTGCGGCTCTGTCTTTCTTAGAGCATCCGTCAAGGGAGCCGCGATATCAGAGTACCTGGGGATGTACCTCTGATAGTAGCCGGCGACACCTAAGAACGACCGAATATCGGTCTTCGTACGCGGTTGCGGGAAGTCTCGCACAGCGGCCACCTTTATTTCAGAGGGGCGGCGTCGACCCCGACCAATCACGTGTCCGAGGTAGACAACCTCGGCCTGTGCTAACTGGCACTTGGGAGCCTTGACTGTCAAGCCCGCATCGCGCAGGCGGGTTAGCACTGCCCGCAAGTGCGCCATATGTTCCGGCCAGGATGCGGAGAATATCGCTACGTCGTCTAGATACGGTAAAGCGAATTCTTGCTGTCCCCGCAACACTTTATCCATGAGGCTTGAAAAGCAGTATGGCGCGTTCTTCAAACCAAAACTCAAAACTTTAGGACGGAATGTCCCCATTGGTGAAATGAACGCCGCATACCTACTAGCCTCTTCTGTAAGTGGAACCTGCCAATAACCCCTGACAAGATCTAGGGTGGAAATAAACTGAGCGCTACTCACTCTCTCAAGGCGCTCCTCGATGTTAGGGATCGGATAAATTTGATCCTTAGTGATGGAATTAAGCCTGCGGTAGTCGACGCAAGGACGAGGTTCCTTGCCCGGTACCTCAACTAAAATCAAAGGGGAAGTATAATCACTCTCACCCGCTTCAATAACACCGAGCTGTAGCATTTTCTTTACCTCAGCCTCCATAATATCGCTCTGGCGGGGTGACACCCGGTACGCCTTGGATCGTACTGGCTCTGGGGAGGTAAGTTCTATGTCATGAGTAAGGACAGAAGTCCTACCAGGCCTCTCAGAGAACAGACCTTGAAACTCTTGTAAGAGCTGGTGTAGTTCTGTTTTCTGCTCAGGCGACAGCGATGCTTTACTTATTAAGTCACTAATGACTTGATCGGTGTCTTTCCTGTTCGTCACTGAGCCTAGTCCCGGAAGCTCGACCGGAAGCTCTTCTAACTTTCCCGCATCGGGGATTTCCTCTCCAGTATCTGGTGCCTTTAACGCTACAGGCTCAATTTTATCCCGTTCAGGCGTGCTCTGAATACTAGCTTGCTGCGCCTCTGACCCTTTTTCATCGTTCAACAACGTCGGCCCCGCAACTACCGCCTTTGCAGCGAGCTCCCGAACCTTCGATCTGGTTAAGGCCTGAACGCTAGCCTCACCAAACAAAAGCCCCTTCTCGCGCAGGAGGTGATCGGACCTGTTCGAAAATAGGTACGGGTACTGGGGGGGCAGCATAGATGACACTGCGGCCTCCGTCTCAAGTGCTCCGAAAGGTCCTTCAATAAGCACTTTTGCTACCGGCAGACACACGCTATGAGCTTCCACTGCTTGCTTGATCCATGCGCACTCGCCCGTGAACATATCGGGTTCTACGTAAGAGGGGTGAACTACATCCATTGTAGCTGCGGAATCGCGAAGCACTCGGCACTCTTTCCCGTTCACGAGGAGGTCTCGCATGTAAGGCTCGAGAAGCTTCATGTTCTCGTCAGTGCTGCATATAGACAAAAACACGACTTGTGTTTTTGTTTCTGGACACTGCGCCGAAAAGTGACCCGGCTTCTGGCACGTATAACAAACGCGCGCTTGCCTCGTCTCGAACCGCTTTCTGCGTTCGGCTTCGGTTGCCGCCGTCTCCTTACGTTCGGTCGGACTGCTTTCACTCGCATCCGCACTACGTGTATCCCCCTTTGCTCTCATGGGTGTGAACTTCGGCCTCTCAAACTTGGAGCCAAATTCACCCTTTTGACCGTCCTTAGCTCCGCGAGCCCGACGCGTCACAAACTCCTCGGCTAACTCAGCGGCTCTAGCCACCGTACTAACGTCTGGCCTATCCAAGACCCAGTACCGCACGTTCTCAGGTAACCGACTATAAAACTGTTCTAGCCCGAAACACTGCAGAACTTTCTCGTGGTCACCAAACGCTTTCTCTTCTTTGAGCCACTCCTGCATGTTTGACATAAGCCTGTACGCAAACTCTGTATATGACTCACTTCTGCCTTTCTCATTTTCCCGGAACTTCCGACGGAACGCCTCCGCTGACAGCCGGTACTTTTTTAGCAGACTTGATTTCACTTTGTCGAAATCCTCTGCCTCCTCTCTCTCCAAGCGAGCGACTACGTCGGCCGCCTCGCCGGGTAGCAAAGTGAGCAAGCGCTGTGGCCACGTTTCCCGAGAGAACCCCTGCTTCTCGCACGTTCGCTCAAAGTTAACCAGGAACAAACCAATGTCCTCTCCAAGCTTAAACGGCCGCATCAGGTCAGTCATTTTGAACAATACTCGTTCTCCTACACCGTGTGCCTGACTTCCATTACGAGCGCGTTCCATCTCTACCTCGAGACGCTTCATTTCCAAAGCGTGTTCGCGCTCTTCTTTTTCTTTCTGTTCTTTTCGTTCACGCTCATCTTTCTCTTTCTGTTCTTTAAGTTCACGCTCCCTCTCCTCAATGGTCTCAAGGCATTCCGACAGCTCGTCATCCTCAGCTTCTAACTCAAGAATAGCCCTTAGCAGTTCTGGTTTTCTGAGTTTGTCTGAGACATCCAGACCCAACTCTCTTGCAAGCTCCAGCAATATCGGTTTGCGCAACGACTTCAAATCCATGGCTGCTCTGAATGCTGCTTTCTCTACTGTCTACTATTGTCTTGCCGCAAACTAACCCGGCAGCAACGACAACCCCAATTACCAGCTCTGTTTCTAACACTAACAAAAGCCTGGCAAAACTCAGAAGAAGAAAGTCCCGCACTCACCAAACCTTGCAGCCAAGAATTCCGCGCAGTCGTTCCGCTGCAGGCAACCAGTCATCACACAGGGCTCGTTGCACTGCTCCCGGATGGTCGTTGTGCTGCTCAGCATACAGTCAACCGCATCTCTTCGCTGCTGGCCTCCGTTGTCGCGATCTCACCGCTGGCAACCAGATGTTGGAATCGCACCGCTGGCCCGAGTTGTTGGGGTCTCGGTGCTGACGCCCGTTATTGCCAATGGGTCGCAAGCCCCAAGGGTAGCGTTGGCCTGGCGGCCTGGGGCACTGGAAGCATCCGAAGGTCCCGGCAAAGCATGAGAAGACTGGTAACAGAACAACTTGTTTATTCTAACATAGCAAAAGAGCGGCCGGTCAGGTCGACCGAATTGGAGAGACGGGAGAGCACGTAACTCAACAGTACAAATCGGAGCCTCTCCCCTGGCGTCCGGGGGCAGCTGCTCTTATACTCTCGGCGTCGCGGTCCAAAAGGGAAGGAGGGAAGGTCACGGGATGAAGGTCACGGGACGGCGCAGCAGGGGCCCACGACGGCGCGAGCGGTTGAGCCGAGAGACCTCCAGGCCCCTCATTCGGGGAACTCCGCTCCCCGGCTGCCGCGCTTTGACAAGCGAGGGCACACACACACACACGCACACACGAAGACACGTGGCACTGAAACACGCCTGGACACGCTTGGCGGGTAGGCGTTGCGGCGTCGTTGAACGGGCCAAAATGTCCGCCGCTTTGAACAAAGCCCCGGCGTCCGTTGCATCCGCGCCGGCATTACCGCGCGTTGTAGGCGAAACGTAACACTAGATATAAACAAAAAAAGAAGAAAAAACTAACTAAGAAGGAAAAAGAGCTCCAGAGTGCCATTGCGGAACTAAATATTTTAATTAAAACGAAATCAAAATAAAACGACCTTCTCTAGACCCCAGAAAGCCCCTGTGGGAAAGATCTTTCCATTAAAATACTATCAAAAGTAGAACAGCCCTTTTAGTCCCAAAATATTAGCAAATAGGAGTAACAAATCTGAGGAGCGAATATTACCTTTGCGTATTATTTCATTGTTGCCAGCGTCACAGGCCAGCGCGTTGAACGCTGGCATATGACGCTGAAGCTGTTGCAGAGCTGTCAATACTTTAGTCGAAAAAGCGCTCATCTTGAAGTAATGGTAAGCAGACATGCGCCCGTTGTTTCGCGAGTGAAACTGGTGCGCTGCCATCGCGTGCGTGCAGATGTTACGCGTTCGTTATTAGTGCGCATGGAGGAAGAAAAAAAAAACTAAGGAGAAGCCCTGACGTGACTCTTTATGAAGCTCAGTGACGCCGGAAATGTGTCGTTGCTGCGCGATCTTGTCGGAGCAGATTTTCCTTCCTTCACATTGCTGGCCGGTGGCACTGAATGACGTCGGTCTGCGCAAACGTGCGTGCACCACAGTGATCCGACCAACGGATCCAATCACTGGGTGTACCATTGCCCAATACGGTTGCCTAAGTCAATTTGCACTCAATGTATGCAATTTGCAATCAATGTATGCACTTAAAGATAAGCAGGGTAATATCATCAGCAATCTCGAAGGTACAGTAAAAAGCAGCGGAAGAATTCTATACTGACCTGTACAGTACCTAGAGGAGCCACGATACCTTCATTCGAAGCAGTAGTAATGAACAGGTTGCAGATACTCCATCTATAACTAGCGATGAGGTCAGAAGGGCTTTGCAAGGCATGAAACGAGTAAGAGTGGCAGGAGAAGATGGAATAACTGTTGATTTAATCAAAGATGGAGAAGACATAATGCTTGGAAAACTGGCGGCTATTTATACGAAGTGTCTATCGACTACAAGGGTCCCAAAAGACTGGAAGAATGACAATATTATCAAGGTTGAGGACTGGGCGTGTTGGTATAGCATATTAGAGGCTCGATTACGCAACATTTGGACGACACCCACAGAAGAGAAACACACACCAACAGAGTGTTACTTGCAACTATCGTTTTATTCCCTTGTCAATGAAATAAATACTGGAAGGTACCCTGGGGGGGGGGGGGGGAAGAGGGTAACAACAAAAACAAAAAGATTTTTACAAACATGGCCATCCACCAATGCCAAGCCTTGGCATTGGTGGATGGCCATGTTTGTAAAAATCTTTTTATTTTTGTGGTTACCCTCCTCTAGTACGCGCGTTACTCCTCTAGTACGCGTTGTTACCCTCCTCTTTTGTTGTTACCCTCCCCTAGTACGCGCGTACACAGTAGGCGCGTACGCGCGTGGCTACCATCAGCCGTTTGATGTGCGCGCAGGCGTACGTTGTTCTGTCAAGCCTGAGTGGTCTTCAAAGTATTTGTGTATGTCGTTCACTCGGTCCCTTGATCAAAGTGCGTTACGCGATGACTGAAGGACTGACAGTGTCACGCCTTTGCTTAAGACATTAGACAAAACGTTCATTCAAAATTATCGGCCGATCTGATTAACGTCTACGCCCTGCAAAATTCTAGATAGTTCGGCAGCATGTTACACTCATGTAACACGTGAAGGCGAAAGCCTGCTGCTCACTTGGTAATGCCTTAAGTTATACGATCCGAGGGGTCAGACTTCTTGCAAGACATAACGAGCCGCAGTGTGATGTAAACGTGTGGCAAGCCGTTGTCTGCGAACTTCAGCCTCTTACCTCGCCGTCTCACATCGTCGTGCTGCTGCTTTCGCAGTTGGGCTTCTTCGCCTCGTTTTCGACGCTTAGCAGCGGCATCGCGCGCTGCGGGGTCAGACTCGCGCCAACGACATTTCTCTTCGACTTTAAGTTGCATCCTCCCAGCAGGGTAAAGCAGCGCTTGCGGTCGAACGCCTTGCTCCCGCCGCTTCAAACGTCGCACCTCGTTTCTCGCTTGGCAAGCATCCTCGGCCGTAGTGTACTTCCGAGGGGGGTATGCAATGCTTTATTGATGGTTAGGATGCTTGTTTTATGCTTGTTCTTTATTGAAACGTATGCTGTTATGTTTGTTGTATGGGTGATTTCAGTTAATAGAATGTATGCACTGTTCGCTTCACTTTGCTGAACGCTTGTAGCCTCTGCCTTAAGGGAGTATGAGCCATTGCATCTTTACTTACTTGCTTACAGAGATGCAAGCCATTGCTGATGATGATATATTTTGTACCACTCGACTAGACGCCGCGTTTTTTAAGTATGAGTCATTGCAACGAGCTACTGAAGGGTTTCGCCTTAAAAGAGTGTGCACAGCGGACCGCGCTTAGGGATGTTGCCTTACGCATCGTTCTTCTACTTTGTTCAGGTTATTCTACTACTCGGTCCGTCCAAACTGACCCTTCAGCAGGATGCCGCTGCAGTCGACACATGCCTTCACAACTATGTGATGCCAAATGTGGGGGATATCTTTTCCTGGCAGGATGATTACCTTCTTCAAGCAATGCCCCCCTTGTGTCATGTGACCTCCCCGGACCCACGTTTAAAAGACCTACAGCCAGACTTCAACTTCAGTGGGCATAGCGGACCACGCTTAGGCATGTTGCCTTACGCATCGTTCTTCTACTTTGTACAGGTTGGTGGTTATTCCACTACAATTAGAAGTGACTGCCGCGGTCTTTTGGTCCTGCCGTGCCCACAGCACTGTGCTAACATTGCTAAAGACGTTTCTTGTGTGGGCACACTGCTTTTATGCGGTGACGTTGAAACGAACCACGGGCCTGATAAATCAAATGAGGACACTTCAGACCTATTAAAACAGTTGCTTACAGCACATTCCAAGTTAACAGCCGAGATTGTAGCTCTTAGAAGACATCAGGGAAATTTAGAGAAAACTATATCTGACTTATAGTGCACGTCCTGCGGATTTAGAAAAACAAAGAGAACGCATTGACAATTTAGAGAGCGCAATTAACACATTACAGTCAAAACTGGTCTATATGGAAGATTACAGTAGACGTTCCAACTTGATCGTTTTTGGTGTACGTGAGGAGCAAGACGAGACAGAATGCGACCTAAAACAGAAGGTACTAACTGAAATCTTCTCCAAAACACTTGATGGCCATTGCACTTCTGTCGGTAGAATTCATCGTTTAGGAAACAACAGTAACAACAGACCTGTGATAATATTTTTCCAAGATTACAATGAAAAACGAAATGTCCTTAAAACGCACACAAGCTGAAAGGAAAAGATATATGATTCAACACGACTATACTCGAAAGAAACCCTTAGGAAACGAAAAATGTTATGGGACAGTGCTAAAGCGGAAAGAGGCAGCAAAATAAATGTGAAGTTAGTGAATGATAAGTTGCTCATTGCTGGCCAAAGGTTTTCATGGGATGATACCTCTTGCACAACGGTGAAACTGCAATCGCAGCGCACACGAAAGGATGACTGACGTAATGAGCAGGTTACGAAGGAATTCAGACTAATAAACGTAAATGCGAGGAGCATAATCAATAAAAGCGAGCAGCTTGAGGATAATCTTCTTGGTTACAACCCACATGTCGTCCTAACCAAGACATGGCTTCGCGATTAAATGGATAATAAAGACGTCTTTCCTCAGTATTATCAAGTCTATCGACGCGACAGATTATCAAGAGGTGGTGGAGTAGCGATTCTGGTTAAAAACAATATCCAAGCTACTTTAATTCCTCAGATCGATAACCATGAAATCATCTCTCTTAAACTATTTTTAGGGGCCGTTCCATCCTCCTATTCGCAGCTTATCGAGCTCCAGATTCCCCTGCCCAGTATTTACGCGATTTGTCTGAAGACATGTCATCATTCAAACACGATAACATATTTCTTGTCGGCGATTTTAACTTACCCGGCTCTAATTTGGATTTGGCTTCATCTAACTCGCGACATTGCGCTAATACTGAACATTTATTTGATATTATGCTCTGTCACGATTTGAAACAGGTAGTAGGAAAAGCTACGCGTATTCATGGTTTATCTAACTCTGTTCTTGACCTGGGTTTTGTGAGCCGCTCTCTGGAAACATTTTCTGTTTCGATCCATCAAGGACTGATCATGAGTTGGTGTGCTTCACTTGTGAATTCGTCGCTGATAAACGTGCCGCACCGGCCAAACCGTGATTGTGAAAGATTTCTCGAATGCCAGGGATGAGAGTGTATTAGATTACTTGGATCTGTGCCTCAGCAGTTTTGACGAAAGTGACACGTCCGCTCTTTGGTCTGAATTTAACAACATGTGCAAATATTGTATCAGTCACTTTATTCCTACAAGACCCAAATGAACTGGCAAACCTAATCCCTGGATTACGCGAGAAATCTTCAAACCCAAAAGAAAACGTAAACGCTTAAGAAGAGCACGTGTCCCTCGCACCATCATTCAAATGAAGCAGGTTTCTTTGAACAAAGCAGTTCCGTCTGCTAAGCGACATTACTTTTAATATGTTTTGCCGAGCTTCATTCGAAAGGCCTCTCAGACATTTTGGAATTTTTTAAGCAAACAAAAGAAATCTCTGCCTGCAATGATGCATGAGGACATGTTGCTCACCAACAAAAAAGATGTTGCTGATAAGTTCAATTCGTACTTTCACAGTGTGTTTTCCATACCTACAAATAATTTTACAACCCGTGATTCTTCTTCCCAGCCTGTACATAATCTTGTATCCCAACCTGGTATTTTTACAATGCTATTGAATCTTAAAACAAAAGCAACTCCTGGATCAGACGAAATACTTAATGCATTCTTACATCGTTATGCTGGAATGGTTGCGCACTTTCTTGTCATCATTTTTCGTGCTTCTCTGTTGTCTTCAAGTCTACCACCCGATTGGAGGGTGGCCCGTGTCGTTCCCATACACAAGAAAAGTGATGCCGCATTTTTGTATTAATTACCGCCCCATATCGTTGACCTCATCATGCTGCAAACTTCTTGAACATATTATAGCCAACTACATTAAAACATTTCTTGGTGACAACAATAAATTATCGGCTTTTAGCATGGATTTCGAAAAGGCTTTTCTACGGTCACCTAACTCACATCAGTAATTCACACTTTCGCTCAGGGTCTTGACATTTCCGGCCAAGTGGATGTCATATTGGTAGATTTTCAGAAAGCTTTTGATTTAGTTCCACACAGTAAACTTCTCCAAAAACTTGAAACTATTGGTCTTCCTTCTTTCATTGTTAACTGGGTTTCTGCTTATCTATTTAACCGATTTCAGTATGTGGCCATACTGTGATTCACATACCAGTATGTGATTTCATATGTGATCAGTGACCATATCCCGATTTTTTGTTTTCTTCCTGTGAAACGCATTAAGACAGTATCGAAAAATGCCGCGAGGGTAACTAGGGTAATTTCCGATGAAAATCTCACCAAATTTATGACTCTTATTCAGAATATATGTTGGGAGAACGTATACAGCATATCTGAAGTCAACGAAGCGTATACTGCTTTTCTTGCCAAGTTCATGGAATGTTATAATGCTGCATTTCCTGCAATTGAGGTAAAACACAATTTCCGAAAATCTAGAAAGCCGTGGGTTGATAAAGTGTTATATAACAGGATACGTATTAAAAATAAAATGTATCATGACTTTGTACGTACTCGCGATGCAGCCCTTTTTAGAGAGTTCAAAAAATTTAGGAATAAACTAAATAATGACCTCAAGTTTGCAAAAACAGCTTACTATACAAAACGGTTCTGCAGAATTTATAATGATCGCAAGAAAGTTTGGGGTGAGATAAACGAACTAATCAACAAACACAAGTGCAGGGACCACTCGGAAATCGCTGCATCTAATTCCCAAGCTAGCGGAACTCAATTAGCACCACCATAACACCATAAACCATTTCTTCATTGAAGCTGGCAAGCCTACATTAGATCAAGCTCTGTCTAATGCTCCCGTATGCAACCTCATTATCGCTTTACCTAACTCTATTTCGTTGCTGCCTAAGATCCCACAAGAAGTAGCTACCTACATTGGGAAAATAAAAAAACAATGTCTCAGCAGGCCATGACGACATCAAAGCGATACCATTGAAGTATGTGTCTGCATTAATATGCGTGGTTCTAACGTATATTATAAATTTGATTTTCACAAGTGGTACGTTCCCAGGTGAATTGAAGATTGCTCTTGTTTGTCCTATATATAAAGGAGGAAATAAAAATGAAATCACAAACTATCGTCCCATCTCCGTGTTACCAGTGTTATCGAAGGTAATTGAAGGAGCCATTAATAGTAGATTAGAAAAGTTATTTAGCGTACATAACGTTATTAACCCTTCTAAATATGGTATTTTGAAAAATAAATCTTCTCAGCAAGCATTACTCGCCGTTAAAGAAAAGATCATTGACAACATTGAATCCAGGGCATACACTCTCGGTCTGTTCTTAGACCTCCGGAAAGCTTTTGACTGCGTACAGCATGAAATTCTTTTGAGTAAACTGAACAGTTACGGGATACGCAGAATAGCTCTAAACCTGCTGAAAAATTACTTAAATAACAGAATACAATACGTTAAATGGAATAATTTTGTTTCGGACCGTTTGCGCATTACCGAAGGGGTTCCGCAGGGGTCTATATTAGGTCCACTTTTGTTTTTATTGTATATAAACGACATCTGTAACATACCTGATTCTCCAGATTTGGTTATGTACGCTGACGATACAAATATTTTTTTCACATCACGTACTCTGCCGGAATTAGAAACTATCGTGAACGCTTATTTGGTAAAATTATACGCCTAGATGCAGGCGAATAAGTTTAGCTTAAACTTGTCAAAAACGAGGTACATAATTTTCAGACCTATTAATGCCTCTGTTCATTACACACTTAACCTGAAAGACGCCAACACAAAACTGCAACAGGTAACAACTCAGAAATTTCTTGGTGTCTGGTTTAATGAGCACTTATCATGGAACACACATATTTCAAAACTTCTTACGGACCTTAGTAGAACTGTAGCTTGTCTTTACCGGATCAGCCATCTCTTGCCCGTTTCCCTAAAGGTGTCCATATACTATGCACTATTTTTTTCCAAATTGTCCGATTGTGCACTGGTCTGGGGCACTACAACAATAAGTAATTTACAGAAGTTATTGCTTTTGCAAAAGAAGGCATTGCGGGCTATTGAGGGTTACCATGGCAGGCCCGAAAACCTACCAACATTACCACTCTATCATAAGCATAATTTACTTAAAGCAAACCATGTTTACATATATCGCCTGTTACAGTACATCCATCGTAATCGTTTGTATTCCATTGCTCCAAACCGCCCTCCTTCTAAATATCCCCTTCGGCAACACAGAAACTTGGTCCCTAAAACGAGGACAAATTACGGCAAACAAAAGCTCGATTACCAGATTACAGTTGTTCTCAATAACCCATCTTTAAGCGTCATGTTTGATCTCCCTAAGAACAAATTTAAAAAAGACATAAAAAAGTTACTAATTAGCACTGACTCAATATAATTTCACTTTTTACTTAGCGAAGCATCTCTTGTTTTCGTATCAAGTTGTTTATGTGTGTGTTTTCTTTATCGACCTCATGCCATGTTTATACACTGCCTTTGATTTATGGTGCACTGTCTTTGTATTAAAAGTAACATTTTTCACGGTAATACTGTCGTTTCATGAAATGTAGTTTGTTCACTATCATACTATGATGCAACGTATTCGATGCAATGTTGTTTTGAAGCAATGTATTTTTTACTATCATACTATGTTAATATTTATTTCTGTGTTGCTCACTGCTGTATCGGCTGTTTTGGGGAACTCTGACCTCGTCAGGCTTTACCGCCTTTTGTCGCAGTTCCCTCTTTCATCTTTGAAAGAAAATAAACCTCAACTTCAACTTCAACAACTTCAACTTCAACTTCAATATCGATGGTCACTGTTCTAGCAAACTTCCAGTCACTTCTGGTGTCCCGCAAGGCAGTGTCCTTGGACCACTACTGTTTCTTATCTACATTAATGATGTTACAGACGTCATCACTCATACTGTTCAAATTAGGTTGTTTGCCGACGATTGTGTTTTGTTTCATGAAATTAATGTTCCAGGTGACCAGATTTTACTTAATTCTAACCCACATAATATTAGTGAATGGTGTACTAAATGGGGGATGAAACTAAATGTTGACAAGACAGTATTTATGCGGATCACTAACAAAAGAAACAGTCATTCCTTTTCATATAATCTTCCAACTCGTCATCTTTCAGAGGTCAAAAAATATGCATACCTTGGAGTAACACTAACGAATAACCTTAGCTGGAATCAACATATTGAAACTGTATGATCTTCTTTTCGTAATCTTTGTTTTTTTCGACATAGGTTAAAACAAGCTCCTTCAAGCGTTAAACAGTTGGCATATAACACCATGATTAGACCAAAACTTGAGTATGCGTGCACTCTATGGGATCCTCACAAAAAATTAATATTAATGCGCTTGAAAGAGTTAAGCGCAAAGCTGTTCTATTTATATTTTCCAAATACCGTTCCAGTGACTCCCCATTTACTCTAATGCTTCAACATAACATAAAGTCCTTAGAAGCTCGGCCCAGAATACAATGGTTAAAATTCATCTTTCTACTAAAAAATAAGAATTAAATTGTCAATGGCTCCTGATTTGTATCTTAAACCGATAACGTCCAGGTCAACACGAAACAGGCACACTAATACGCTAGCACCTTACTTTGCCACAACAAACATCTTCAAATTTTCTTTTTTCCCACGTACTATAACCGAGTGGAGTCAACTGCCAATATCTTCGCTCGTTGACATTGACGCCTTAGAACAGGTCGTTCTGTGAATTGATGTTTTTGTTCATATCTTGCCTTGTCCTTTTTGATCTTGTGCTCACGTTGTTCCTCTTGCCAGGGCCCTTCACTGGGCCTGCAGCATGTTCTAAATAAAACTAAAATAAAATATAATACATGAGCCTATAGTTGAATTTCTTGAAGAGCGCAGTGTTTCAACAAACAGGCAGCATGGGTCTCGGTGAGGCTATCAACCATTACACATTTAGCCGAAACGACCCATGACTTCGGTACTGCAGTAAATGAAGGAAAAGAAACCGACGCTATCTTTATGGATTTGAGGAAGGATTTTTACAAGGTTTCCCACAACAAGCTTGTTTATAAATTATGTTACATAATAAGGAACGATCAGTTATTAGGTTGGATGAGAGGTTATCTTTCGAAACGGTACCAATCTGTTACGTTGGAAAACGTACCCCACGCGCTGTGCAACTCGGCTACGTCATTCCTTCACCATTAAGCCATTATCTACTAGAGTTAACTAGAACCATAACAGAATGGAACAACCTCAGTAACATAGGACTAAGTGTCATCGTTTGAAAAGCGCCTGACTTGAAATTATGACCTGCATTGTACTTATCTTGAGCCTGGCTGTTTGTGTTGTGTGACAAAATGTTCGTCCACCCTGATACAATCTTGACAAACGATCGCAGTATTCATAAATAAATAAAGATTAATAACAAAATTAAGTTGCTGAAAACCAGGTTCAAGCCATTTGGTAGATGCATGTACGTAGCTGTAGCTAACAATGGCACAATTCCGAAACCTGGACATATCCAGGTCGGCATTTTCTATAATGTTCCTGTAATCGCTATCACTGTATGGAAAAAGAGAGAGAACAAATGTGGGCGACTGGCCCAAAATTGCGTGCGTGCGTGCGTGTGTGTGTGAGAGAGAGTGAGAGAGAGAGATTTGCATTCCGGGATTAATGCCTTGGTTAGTGATGATAATGCCGCACTTTCTTTTCTTTCTAGCGCGCGAAGAATGTCACAAATGTTTCGTCCTGGCCAGTCACGTGAGCTTCTGGGTGTGACCCCCCATGGGAACAGCTGATTATCCACTGGGCGAACAAACTAACGAGACACTCAGTATTAGCCCCCCTAAAAAATCAGACGCATAAGATGTAGCTGCTAAATTAAGTGTGCTTGTTTCACAGTCAAAGCAAAGTCATACGACAAAGCCGGTACGTTATATCGATTCAAAACAATACGATTCAAGACCCGCATTGAAGCCGTCTTTATAATTGCTCGTATGAGGCTGACCAGAGGCGTTTGCAAATAATAAAAATTGTAACCGAAACCATCTAAGGCAATTGTCAAAGTCAGCGATAGCTTTCTTGTGTAACCTGCTGCATACCCCCATGCCATATCCGTGAATCACGAAACCTTATGGGCACATCAGCAGACAAGCGAAGTGGCAGTCTCGCAGCCAAACACAGTGCCGAATGATACCACGACACAGTATACGCGTCTTGTTGTAATCACAGCATCCCAGTGGGAACTCCGCCGCAACACCTATCATCTCCAGAATCCTGGCTGCAACTTCTATGCAATGTCTATCCATCGAGTGGCGGCACACGACGCGGAAGTGTCTGTTATAGATGGTGCGCTATCGCTTTAATATGTTTAAGGATATGTACCCATTTGTGTCACCTTGGCACACACATTCTGAGACGCTGTATAAGAATGGCCGCATGCCAAATACTACACACACAGCGGCGAAGTTGTGTCAGTTCGGGCACAAGTTGCCTACTAGGCCAGACAGCAGCCGGCGCATACCTAGTGGTCCAAGCTGGTATACAACGTTTTGTCTACTAGCTTGGACCACTAGTAGACCACTGCTTATAGTGCGAGATCATCCAACCATCCGAAGTGACCAAAGAACCTAAAAAAATATATCGCTTTAAAAAACGGTGAGTGCGGTTATTACGAGTCCACAAGCCAGTACCGCAAGAGTATCCGTCGATGGTCCTGGTCGCAGTAAGCGTCATTAAATAGACATCGCACGTTCTGCAGCTAAATACAAAGTACAATCTATAGTAAAAACCACAATGAGTAAGATGAAAAAAAGATGTGAAACAGCGTCTGTCGGCGTCCCTTCACAAAATTTTTGTCAGCAAAGAACGCGAAGCATGCACCTTTCACAAAATTGTGTGCTTGTGTATACTGCTTGTTGGCTTGTTATGGCCACGAAATGCATTTATACGCGACAATTGAATGCGAAGCAACGTATTGTTATTCTCGACGAAAGTAGGCAATCAGAATTCAAACCTCAAAAAAGAAAGCACCAATGACTCGTGCTAACGCCACCACATACACAGCGATAAAAAAAACCAGCCGCATGTAGATCAAAATCGGTAAAGACTTCCCGTTATACTGAGGGAGCGGTACTCTTTCGTTAACGCGACAGGCAGGCTAAAGAAAGACAGAAAAGTTATAGTTAAAATAAGACTAACTTTCTACACGCATAGCCATCGACAACACGACGTGCCTTGCGAGTCACGGGTCGCTTCGTGGCAGTACGGTGAATTGGAACCCAGCCAACAGCCCCTGCGTTAATGCATAAGGCGGGCCATTCATTTGCGATGCTGAATGCGACAAGATCGCGCCTCAAGATTAGGGGCTTCGTTCATGGGTATCATGCTCAAATAGCTGGTGCGTCGTAAAAGCCAGACGGGCAGAAGAAAACGACCACAGGTATACCTGATCATGCCCGTCAGCATTGTGAAGAAAAGCGGTGACCCAACGCGAAAGTGACTGCTTGTCCCGAGGTCTGCCAGTCCGTCCCCGTGATACGGCGCTCGATCCTCTGAGGAGGGATGCCGGAGGAGGCCTACGCTCGTGTTTGCTCTTTGCGTTCTCTCAGATGGTGGCAAAAGTTACGCAGCTGTCCTAGCGAGAACGCTCGCGCAGGCGCCAACACGCGTCGTCACGCGAACGATAAATGCGGCGGAACACTTTTGTGCGATAAGCGAAGCAAACCCCATCTGTGGCGTCCCTCGAGGTTGCAGCATGATTGCAGCCTAAAGCCTTGGCTATCTGAAACCACTCGAGCGCGGAATGATGCGTCGTATGTCAGCGACGCGGCCGATCTGGCATGTTTTGGCACGTGCCCATCGTCGTTGGAGCAAAGAAACCTGTGCGTCGCCGCCGCCTGTGCGGCTGGCGGCCACAGACCGCGGGTCTTTCGCCTTGGCGCCTGATGGGGAACTCGGGCAACGAACGCGGTGGCATGCAAACGTTCCCGCTCTCGTACAGGTTTTCTTTTATTGCGAGATCTTTACTTGGCTCATTCTGCGCACCACCGTCATCAGAAAGCCGTGTCAGAAAAACGGCACACAAATTACGTCATATAATTAAAGAAAATCGTAGTTTCGCCCGAAAGGTGAAGCATCGATTGCGATAGCAAATTAGTCGACAGCTATATACGAAGTAAGGATAGTAGTTCTATCGGACGTATCAACTTGGAAACATTCGCTTACTAACTGAATTAACAAGCGTGGCGTCAGCGCGCACAAGCAAACATGAGCAGATCACACTCGATGAGCGCGGACACTCGCTGTCAAAACGCTGGTGTGAGCAAGTGCAGCAGCAGCAGCAGCAGCAGCAACAGCGAGCGAGGTGACCTTCGTACGCTTTACTGCTTCAACTCAAGAGCAACGAGAACACAGAGCGCGGAAAGGTATGAGCCATCTGCAGATACCTTTCGAGATACGACGCAAGCGACCGCGCGGCCATGCAACGTACGCACTTATTGGCGGAGCCGAGTCAATGCCACCTATAGATAGCGCAAGGCCTGTTTACTCCGATCCATGACGTCACAAACATGGCCCTAAATTCCCATTGACAAGGCTGGGGTGACGAAAGCGGTGACGTCAAAATCACTGTTGCCTACTCGGGATCATCCCCATTGTATTCTATGGAAGCCGGGCTAGGTAAAATGACGTCATGGATCGGAGTGAAAAGGCCTTGTGCTATCTAGGTGGTGTTGGCCGAGGCCGCCCCCACTCCCTCCCGCACTGCTTCCCCGCTTTCCTCCACATGCGGCGCGCGAGATTGAGCCGCGATCGTCAGTTGCCCTTGCGCCGAGTCGCGAAACGCTCAGTTGCGTATAGCGGGCGTATATCATGTAGGACATCATTCAAGATAGTGAGGATAGCTTGGTCTTAAAAAGCGGTTCTTTGCCAAGGAACATAGCCGGATGAAGAGGGACACAACAACGGTACGCAAGAGGAAAATGTTTCTTCCTCTCTCTTTCGGCATGCCCACTCCAGGAAGACGTGATGCCCGTCACCACATCTACCACAGGGTGGAGGCTCGTTGCCACTTAACGGATAGTTATGAGTGCCAAATGTGTGTCCTATTCTGAGTCGAGTGAATAGGACATCTGGTCATGTTTTCGTAGTTGGGGGCCAGAAACCTAATTTCGACTTAATCACGTGAAGCTTATTGCTCATTTCAGCATTTTGCAAGCGTTGCCAGTGGCTTCGCAGTTTCTTTCATAAGAAAGGCTTTATGTCTATGGCAAGGGCAGCAGCGGAATGAATACCTTGCGATGCTATTGATGTAGTGATTTCGTCGGCAAGCACATTACTCTCGATCCTCTGTGGTCAGGAACCCAGCATATTACTACATGTCTATGAGATAATAAATGTTACACAAAAGTGAGTAAAATTCAATAAAAACAGGAGTTGTATGCTTTCGTAAAGGCGTTAACGCTTTTACAAGACTTACCGAGTCTGTCAGGGGAGCGCGAGATTGTCGTTGTTGGGGCGAAGGCAAACGAGAATAGGAGCGGTTCGGTGCAGGAGAATCAGCGGCGGCGTTATCGGAGCGTGCGGCGTAGGGACGAGAAGGGCCACCTGGGGGGCGAGAGTCGGCGGTATAAGTAGACCGGGTCGGGGAACTCCAGCGACTGCGACAGTGCCGAGAAATGTGCCCGATTCGATGGCAGTGGAAACAAATGGGCTTGTCGTCAGCAGTGCGCCATTCGGATGGGTTGCGGAAACGTGGTGGGTAAGAAGGTGCGGGACGGGGCGGAATCGAAGAAGCCGGGCGGGTATCAGGACGATGGGCCGAGCAGATGGTGTGAAGACACATGTTTTCGAACTCTTGGCGGACAACTGCCTGAATCAGTGAGACCGTGACTGCAGATGTGTTGGTGGGACTGGAGTCGAAGGCAGCAGGATAGGTGGCCTCGATCTCACGCCGGAAGATCCTGGTAACATCGGCAGTGTTGTTGGGACGAGGAGTGTCGGCACAGGAAGATGTCGCTGGGGTGTTGGGCAGACGGGCAAAGTGCTGGTCAATACGTCGGCTTTTAGCGAGTTCCAGGCGGCGGCACTCTTATATAACAGCATCCACCATCGCTACGTTGTTGCAAACGAGCAAGTTGAAGGCGTCATCGGCAATGCCTTTGAGGATGTGGGCAACCTTGTCTGACTCAGTCATGTGGGTATCAACTTTGCGGCACAGAGCCAAGACGTCCTGAATGTACGTGACATAGGGCTCTGTTGACGTCTGCACACGGCCGGAAAGCGCCTTCTGCGCGGCAAGTTGGTGACCGTAGGGGTTGCCGAACAAGTCCCGAAGCTGTGTCTTTAGTGAATCCCAACTGGTGAGCTCATCTTCGTGCGTACGATACCAAACTCTAGGTGTGCCACCGATGTAAAAGACTACGTTGGCGAGCATAATAGTAGGGTCCCACCGGTTATTGCGGCTGACGTGTTCATACAGGCTGATCCAGACATCGACGTCTTCTTCATCTTTGCCCGAGAATACGCCAGGATCACGGGGCGCGGGGAGAGTGATGTAGGTCGTCGAAGTGGCAGCAGGTGTCAGAGCCGGGGGAGTCCGGTTGTCGTCGCCGGGAGCCATGAAGGAAGGCTCGACGTACCGTCCACTGCGAAGCTCCGTGACGAGGTACAGGGAACGTTCACCTCCACCAGATATGTTACGTAGGAAGACGCAGACGAAAAGCTATGTGCAAGTATATTTACAAGAAAATACGCTGCGCTTGGCCAAGAGGTAACAGCCCGCGCTAGCTTCTCATCGCCGTCGTCGTCTTCGCACTGCTCGCCTTTTCGTGATCGCACATATTGTTCCGTAGCAATATTATTGCTCTCTCAAGTTTTAATTTCTTTATATGTTTTACCGCAGACAGTACTGCATAGGCTTCTGCAGTGAAGATACTTGTTAGGGGGTTCAACACATCAGATTTAGAAACAGAGGGTAAAACAGCAGCGGTATACGCTAGCAGCAAGTATACGCTAGCATGTGACTTTGACGCGTCTATGTAGAATTCGGAGCAAGAGTACTTCCATTGAAGTTCACGGAAATTCATTGCGATTTCGAGCTCAGGAGCTTGCTTTGTGACCTCTACAAAGGATACATCACATTCTATCATCTGCCACTCCCAGGGCGTTAATAGCTTAGCTGGAGGCATTAGGCGATGTTCGAGAATTGGGACATCCATTTCTTCGCTAAGTTCCCTCACACGCAGTGAAAAAGGTAGTCTATTACGAGGGTCTATTATTAAGAGGGTCTATTACAAAAAAGTGTTGCACACGCCAAGTCGTTAACGCTTGTGGAACACGGATGTTCCTGATTATAGTGCACTTTGAGAAAGTAGGTGAAGCTGATGTATGTTCTCTAAAAATGGAGTGACCATTCGTATATGACCATACCATATGTACCATGACCATACGTATAGACTTTCGGCAGGCCTTGTTTTAAATGCCCCAGTGGCCAGGCGGATACCCAGATGGTGGACGGGATCTAGCATATTTAGCACGCTCGGGGCGGCACAGCGATATACTACGGCACCATAGTCCAATGGTGATCGAATAGACCCCTGTAAAGATTCAATTAACACTTCCTGTCGCTACCCCATGTTGTGTGGGATAAGATTTTCAGTAAGTTTATTATTTTGAGACATATTGCTTTATAATATTTTATGTGTGGAATGAAAGTAGGCCTGGAGTCAAGTATAACACCTACAAATGTGTGCTCTTTGTTGACAGCTATTTGTTGTCCCCACAGTTCTACAAAAGGATCTAGAACCAGGCCTCTCTTTCTTGTAAACAGAACCCAAGAACTTTTGTGGGGATTTATTTTAAATCCATTTTTGTCTGCCCACTTGGGCACCTTGTTCAAGCCCTGCTGTACCTGTCTCTCACACACTCTAAGGTTGCAGGATTTGAAACCTATTTGTATGTCGTCTACGTAGACGGAATAAAAAATAGCTGGTGCTAATGACGTACGAAGCGTATTCATCTTAACGACTCAGAGTACGCCTCCCTGGGGTATGCCAGTTTCCTGTATGAATGTACACGACAGTGCGTTGCCCTTTTCACCCGGAATGTACGGTTGTGTAGGTAGCTTTCTATAATGTTTAACATTTTGCCGTGGATGCCCAGCGCCGACAGGTCCCGCAGGATTCCGTAACGCCAAGTTGTATCGTACGCCTTTTCCTTATCGAGAAACACGGTTAAGAAGAATTGTTTATGTACGAAGGCATCGCGAATATTTGCTTCGATGCGCGCGAGATGGCCGGTTGTAAATCGCCCTTCTCTAAAACCGCACTGATATGGATCAAAAATTTTGTTTGACTCAAGGAAGTGTAAAATACAATGGTTTATCAATTTTTCAAAAAGCTTGCAAATACAACTCGTGCATGAGGGCGATTGGGCGGTAACTTGTTACTACTGTGGGGTCGTTGCCTTTTTCAGAATCGGGACGACAAGGGCTTCTTTCCATGCAGTAGGAAGGTAGCCGGCAATCCATATAGCGTTGAAAAGCGCGAGTAGCGTTATTTGAGTATCACTGGGGAGGTATTTAATCATGCCGTACATGATCCTCTCAGGTCCAGGTGCAGAGCTCTGACGTGCAGCCAGGGAGGCTCTCAATTCGGCAATGTTAAAAGGCAGGTTATAGGATTCGTTCTGTCGGCATTTGCGGTCGATGGCCTTGCGTTCTGCTATTTGTTTGTGCTTTAAGAATGCCTCGGAGTAATGATTAGAATTGGAAACGCGCCCAAAGTGTTCGCCAAGAGCGTCTGCTTGGTCTTCCAAGATGTTTGCTTCATCGTTCACTAGAGGTAACGGATGAATTTCTCGTCCCTTTAGCCTTGTTAGCCCGTCCCGTACGTTAGCCTCTTGAGTATACGAATATATAGCTGAGAGAAACCTCTGCCAGCTTGCACTCTTTTTATGTCGTCGCGTCCTTCTTTCATCGGATTTAACATGTTTAAATTCTATTAGATTTTCTGCCTTAGGACATTAACGTAGCTTGCCCCAAGCTTTGTCTCCTTCGTGCCTCCCTGCAATGGTCATTCCACCAAGGAACCCGTATTTTGAATGAAGTGCCACTTGTTTGAGGAATGAACATTTCAGCAGCGTCAATGATGAAAACGGTAAAGAATGATACAACATGATCTATAGTAAACTTATTTATAACATTTCGTGATAAGTAGGTGGATTCCCTAGAAGCTTCCCAGTCAGATGAAACCAGTTTCCAGCGAGGGACATACGGAGGGGAGCCAAGTCGGGCTACTAAGTTCAGCGTTACTGGGAAACGATTACTTCCGAATGGATTTTTGATTGCAAGCTATTCTAAATCAGTGAAAATAGAAGGGGAGCCGATCGTCAGTTCTATTGACGAGTATGAATTATGGTGAGGATTATATACGTTGGTTCCTTCTTATTGAAGAGGCACGCACAGGAGTTTAAAAGGAAGTTTTCAATGAGTCGACCTCTCGCGTCGCATCGTGAGCCTCCCCACACCGTGTTGTGAGCGTTAAGATCTCCCACGAGTATGCAAGGTTCGGGAAGTTGATCAATGAGGTTATAAAAGGCTGTCTTTTCGAGATGATGTTTCAGGGGTACATAAATGCAACATACAGGGACCGATTTACTAAAAACAATGGCCCGAACTGACACTGCCTCAAGGGGCGTCTGAAGGGCAACGTGTCGGCAAGCTACAAACTTGTCGGCTACTATTACTACTCCACCAACGGTGTTAGCCTCGTCGCAGTTTTTTCGGAAGATGGTGTAATTACGAAGAGAGTTAGTGCTCGTATGTTTCAGATGTGTCTCTTGAACACAGAGCAACTTTGGATTGTGTTTGAGTAGGAGTTTTCTAATATCATCGAGGTTATGAATGAGTCCTCTAACATTCCATTGTACTATTTGTGTCTCCATAATGAAGAAAGTGTTTGTGCTGTGAGCATAAGAGACGAAGATCAGCCACGGGGCCCTTGGCAGGTGCCGTGAGGCTAGGTTTGTCTTTCTTGGAGAGATCGCGAGAATCTCGCCGCTCCTTAGGCGCTGGTGGCGCCGTCTGGCTGGTTGTTGTGTCCATCGCCTCTTGTTAGGCGCTGCACACGCGCTCTTGCGAGCGGTACGCTTGACGTGACGGCCTCAATACGTCGGAAGAGGCCTTTGAGGCCACGAGCTCGGAGGTCGATGGTCCCTTTTGTTGGGGTGGCGGAGCAGGGCTAGTTGGAGCCACCAAGGGAGCAGAAGGCCTCACCGCCGGCTCACTGCGTGTGGGCCAGACAGCCGCCGGGCGCCGTTGTGGCACCGCCCCTGACGCACCACTTCAGCAAAGCGGTTCGCTGGCAGGTGTGATACCCACCTACAAGCCCCCTTAAACGTTACATTTTCTTTTACTTTGATTGGGACTATTTCTTTTTCTTTCTTTCAAGATGGGCAGGACCGCGAGTATGCGTCATGCTCGCCATCACAGTTGACCCAGTGTCGAGTGTCCCGGTAGGTTTCAGAGTAACGGTCATTGTCTCTACACTTGGCACAAGTCAGCCGGCCTCGACAGTACTGTAAATTGTGGCTGAACCTTTGATACTTGAAGCATCTGAGGGGATTTGGTACATATGGCCTAACACGAATCTTAAGGTGGACCCCGCCTCGATGGTCTCGGGCAAAACACTTGAACCGAAAGTATTAGGTGTTTGGTCTGGATTTCTTTTCCATCCCGCCTCATCTTAATTCGTTTGACACTGATAACGCTCTGATCACTCCAGCCCTCCAGGAGTTCAGCTTCAGATAGCTCCAATAAATCAGCATCGAAGACGACACCGCGGGTGGTATTTATGGTACGGTGCGGGGTAATTGTCACTGGAACATCCTCAAAGGACAGTAGATTGGCTAGTTTTTCATGCTATTTCTAATCGCGGAGCTCCAGTAGCCGATCACCGCTTGCCATTTTCGATGCTTTGTAACCTGGTCCAAAGACTTCAGTCAGAGATTTCGAGACGAGAAAGGGTGAGATCATTCTCACCGTCTTTTCAGCTTGAACAGAGTGGATGACGTGGTGGTGATGATGATAATGACTTATTGGCATCCCCTTTGAAACGGGGCGGTGACAAATAGTCACCTAGCCTGCTTGAGTTAATAGGGTATGCTATACATGCTTTTCATTCTAGAATGTTTCTATACATCTCCTTAATCTTTTTTTCTCGTCCTCAGGACATCTCTATCTATGTAGTACGCCTTTAATTTCAGATTATATTGGTTGGTGCCTGAGTAAATATTTCCTTCGTTTATGTATGCGCACAGGTATTTATATTGCTTGACCATGGGTATGACATAAAAAAGTCACAGTTTAGCCGCGAGGGCGAAGCAATGAATGCGATAGCAACGCATTGTAATGTTATACGAAGTAAGGCTAGCAGCTTTAGGTGCAATATGAATTATAGTAAACGTGAGCTTGCTAAGTAAGCAGGTGTGCCCCGGCGTAGCCAAACCGATAGAAGAGAGAGAGTGGATGACCACGACAAGGCGCGTGTGAAACGGTGGCATTGAGAAGCGGCTCCCGTGGACAGCGCGTGCAGGTGCGAGGGTCTATTATATACGTTCTGTGTTGCCGATCCGGGTGGTATTGCATGCATGCCGTGCGTCGGGAAATGAGCAGATTAGCTAACTCTGCCCATACGGCGCGAGGGAGGATAGCGCACATAAAGGTAAAACTGCAGCAGAGGTCTCGGCTCGTTGTCGCCCTGATGTGGCCGCCATCGCGCGCTCAGCAGATCACACTGGGCGCGCGGGGCACATATGCGATGGAGCGCTCGCTCGAATGTGCTTAGAAATGTAGTAAGGCAATAATCACATGACCAGAAGTACGTGGGGTAATTAATGAGGGGTAGAAACGAATTGCACCAGATATAGTATTATGATGTAAACACATGTGAATATAAGTGGAACACAGTTCGCTCGACGACCGCGACAACCGCCGTGTGGCCGCTGAAGTAGGTTGGCAATGGCACACAGTGCACTCGGGATGCGACACCCTTTCCGAACACAAGATGCAAACAGGTGTTGTGGCGTGTAGTAGGCAGCCTGACGTCCTACAGGAGGTGAAGTCCAAATTCGGCATCAACGAACACGACAATGCACTCGATCGTTTTCACGTTGAAGCACACTGACGTTAAAACCTCCAGTAATGATCACCGGCGCATCCTCGAGGCACACCGCGCGGAACTTATGGAGCAAGAAGTTAGTGACGTCGGTACGCGAAGTTCTTGGTGAGAGGTATAATGCTGCGACAATGAAGCCCTGTGATGTTTTAACGGTACACGCATCGTCACAACTCATCTGAGGCAACGAGTTGAGTTGGAGGGAACGCTTCGCAGTAAAAGCGTGGTTCCGTCGAAGTGCTCATAAACGGCGACTCCAGCAGTTCGGTGATCGTGTGGTTTTGCGAGGCCAAGGCACTTGCAACCTAGCAAGTCGACGGCAGTGTCTGTCCACGTTTCTGATAAGCATAGTAGTGGTACCTCGCAGACGACGTGGCCGTGCGAGACTTTGAAGGCGTGCGCAGGCAACGAGCGCACGTTGATGTTGCATAGCGCTAAGGTGTGCGAACCACTTGGCGGTGATCGTATTGAGTGGATGGTTTCGTAATCGATGAAATTTGTCCAACAAGGCCCGATCGGGGTTTTCTCTTCCATGGTAGAAGAGGAAGTCTTCAGTGTTCGTTAAGAATAGACCGTCCAGAGTGGTGGCTCGGCCTAAAGCAACATAAAGAAGGTTCTGCGAGTGGCGCTTTTGATAATCGTAGACCCCCTGGCTGTATGTCCCGCCCTGTGATTTATGTATAGTAACAGCACTCGCTTGCATTACGGGGAACTGCTTGCGATGGCAGGACACGCCCGTTTTTCTGTCCAAAGTTACAGTGGCAGTGCGCAGTTCGGTGGGAACGGAATCGACAGGAACTACAGGACCAGCAACTTCACGAATAGACTTGGACTTGAGGCGAGCAATGTTGCCACTTGCCTGACAGCGAAAGTAGAGCCAAAGACGTTTGGGGAGGCCCATTTCGTCGAGCTGCATGTCCTTGAGACGACCCACCTCTCCATTAACTGAGCCGTCAGACAGGTCAATTTTGAGGGTAAGCATGTACGGCTTCATTAAGCATAGTACGACTTTTCTCGGCAGGTTAGCGACCTCAGCAGTGGTAAGCCAGTATTGACGACGTTTTGCCCTCTCACAGTGAGCATCGCTGCGGTAGTCGATGATGGCGTCGTCTCCATAGCCTCGTGAATAGCATCCACGTCTTGGACGGCGTCCTGCGTGTTTTACGCCTCGGCGTCCTTGTTAAAGTAGAATAGTCTGACCGCCTGAGGACAGCGGCATTTTGAGTAGTGTTTGGAAACTAAGCGAACGTGAAACATGTCGACTTCTTCCTTTTCGAGCGCACGACCATCGCCGATCATTGACAGTATAGAGGAGAATATGGCGTCGCTCTGGCGGACGACTTGCACAAGTGGGAAGTAGGAGAGGTGATGCCAAGTAACTTGGGTGTTGAATACGTTGTTGCGCGTTTTACTGCGTCTGCACAGCTCGCTGGCGCGGAGGGCAGCTGGCGCAAATCACCGCACATGATGGAGTCCGAGCCGCCGAAAAGATCGTTGTAATTGCCAGTGATCTGTCGTAGGTGGTCATCGACATGTGTGAGGGTGACGCTGCTCATCATGCTGCATACGTCCACAATGACGCACTTGACGTTGGTGAACACTGTACGGAAGGAGTTGAGGTCTCCATCGCGCAACCCCCGGTCCGCACGCATAGCGAGCTTGAAGGCGGCGTGCTCGGCGAGTCCATCGATCGCAACCGCTGCCTTGCCTGGTGTGGCGCACGCGACGTACGCGTTGTGCGTGCACGTGGAGGCGGTGTTTGTGTAGCGGTTGCAGGCGTCTATAAAACGTCGCTGTTCCACCCGAAAGGCGAAGGATCAATTGCGATAGCAAATTAGTGGACACCTATCTGTACGGAGTAAGGATATAGAAGTTTTATTGGCCGTATAAACTTGTAATCATAGGCATACTAACTAAATTAACAAGCATGGTGTCATGCGCGCGCAAGCAAATATGAACACATCTCTCGATGACCGCGGAAACTCGCTGTCAAAACGCTAGAGTGAAGAAGCATGACCTTCGTGCTGCGTCTCGCATCAACGCGAACTAAGTCGCGAAAACACAGCGCGCGGCGGTCTCTGTCCCCGTCGCAGATGGCTTTCAAAATACAGCGGCCCTGGCTGGCGCGCGCGGCCGCCGGGGCCGCCCGGCGTAGAACGCGCCCCCCTTCCTACCCTCCCCCACGATCCTTCTGCGCGACGAAAGATGGTACGCTTCCTCTACCCCCTCCCGCTTTCCTCGCTTGCGTGCGCGAAATCGAACCGCGATCGCCGGCTCATCATCGCACGCTTTCACTCGCATGTACAGCACACGGCGCTCGGCGACGATCTTATCCCCCTTAGACTGTATACGGAACTTCACGGCGATGCCGACGGCGACGGCAGAAATACGCCTGGAGTGACCATATAATTGCTATCACAATAAAATTATAGGGTTTTACGTGCCAAAACCACGATCTGATTATGAGGCACACCGTATAGCGGGGGACTCCAGATTAATTTTGACCACCTGCGGGTCTTTAACATGCATTTAAATCTAAGTACACGGGTGTTCTTGCATTTCGCCCCTATCGAAATGCGGCCGCCTTGGCCGGTATTTCTTCCCACGACCTTGTGCTTAGCAGCGTAACACCAAAGACACTAAGCAACCACGACGGGCTATGGGTTTAAATTGCTGCTGAATTGATAACACCTAATCACTCATCTCTTCAGTAAAGATCATAATTCCCGATTTCTGTGTACTACACCCAAAGCCTATATTTGTCGTTGCGTTGCCACACATATTCGAAAGTCCCTGTAGATGTCTTACTTTGTTCGTTAGTAGCACTATGTCACCCGCATACATCAGTCCAGGGACTTTCTGTTTCGCCCTTTGCCTGTTTTTGCACCCTTTGGCAACGAAGCGTTACGGCCGCTAGAACTAAAGTGATAAACTAAATGGGTGCCGGATGAGTTGGAGCGGGCCAACTCATGCACCATAAGTCTTATGTTAATACAGCAACCGCTTTGGCCGATGTATGAGTTGCCGCAACAAACAACGAATACGCGCATCTTTTCGACTGCCAAACAAAAAATTAACAGGGAAATCATCGAGGCTTTTCATATCAGAAACATGGATGATGCATGTGTCAGTCAGCCCTCCATCACACTGTCAGAAAAAGAATTTGCCTTCTTGCGCAGCACGTGTCGCGACGCCCATTAAAGTTCATGAACAAATTTGTAACTCCAGCCTAGTCAAGGGATAGCTGTTCTTGTCCGTTTGGTCTTTACGCTTTTTTTCTTGTGATTTTCAGTTCCACCACCAGGGTGATCATGTAACGATGAAGTACTTACGTGTCAACGTTTTGCCTGAGATAAACTATAGTTGAGAGTTGCGCTTGTGTCGTCTGTTCCTTCTTTGTGCCAGTTTTTTTGCGCAGTTAATATCTGTCAATAAAGGTCTATGCAACGAGTTAGTACAGGCATATGCTCTGTGCGTCTGCCTGGTCTGAACCCATGGGGTAGTTCACCCACTGTATAATTTTTTTCTACCCACTTCGACATATCTAATTTGATGGCTTGAATTTCCTTTCTGTATATCACCGACGTTAATGTAACTGGCCTGTACGAGCTCGCCTTATCCTTATCACCTTTGCCTTTGTTGATGAGATTCAGCTTGCTTTCACTCAAGATGAACCTCCACGTAGGATGGATGGATCCTATAAGCGTCCCCTTTGGAACGGGGCGGTGGGTTGCGCCACCAAGCTCTTGCTACTATGCTGCCTAATGTCCTACCTAGGTTAACCAATGAAAAAAGAAAAAAAAAACACTATGAACTACCGCGTCCAAACTTTCTGATCCCCTATTGCGAATTGTGCTTTTGTACGTCTCCGTCTTTTTTCGTTTCCCTACTTTTCTTCCACCAATCCTCCAATCGCCTCTTACTAATGTCTATTGCGGACCTGTTTGCTTTACCACTGCTCCCGCTGAACCCAAGGGCTTCAAGGAGGCCAGTGGTGCCTAAATCGACCGCTGGGTAGACGTCTTCACATTCTAGTAAAGTATGCTCCGTCGTTTCCCTAGCTTTACCGCAGCAAGCACATGCTTCTTCTTCCTTCTTATATCTCGCTTTATAGGTGCGTGTTCTAAGGCATCCCGATCTCGCTTCGAAAAGTAATGAGCTTCCCTTTGAGTTATCATAGATGGTTTCTTTCCTGATTTCGTTTTTTCCTCTTAAGTAGTTACTCATGGCAGGTTTTTTTTCCATTGCCGCCACCCATGAGATTAATTCAGCCTCTCTGACTTTCCGCTTGACCTTCCTTGTTGCTGTGTTGCCCACCCCACAGGCCGCATACTTGCTGGTAAGCTTCCTAGTTCTTTTCCTCCACTGTGAATCAATGTTTTGCCTGTACAGATACCTGAACACTCTCCCAGCCCATTAACTTTCTTCCATATTCCTCAGCCGTTCTTCATACTCCATTTTACTGCGAGCTTCCCTCACTTCAAAACTAGTCCAGCCCATATCCCCCTGCACAGCTTCATTTGTAGTCTTCCCGTGAGCGCCCAATGCGAGGCGACCCACTGACCTTTGGTTCCCGTCGAGTCCTGATTGTACCCCTGATTTAAAGCAAACAACCGCATTTCCAAACGTAAGTCCTGGAACCATTACCCCTTTCCACATACCTCGGAGGACCTCGTACCTATTGTATCCCCACAGCGCTCTGTGCTTCATTATGGCTGCATTTCTCTTCCCCTTGACTGTTATGGTTTTTCTTGTGTTTCCATATATCCATTGCCTTCGTTTATCCATATACCAAGGTATTTATATTCTGTTACCCGAGGTATTTCTTGGCCCTGTATCTCCACTGTCTGTTCACTGTTTTCATTGAATACCATAACACCTAATTTTCTAACACTAAATTTCAAACCTAAATTGTTGCCTTCCTGTCCACAGATATTAGCCAGACGTTGCAAATCGCTTTGCTTGTTAGCGAGCAACACAATGTCGTCCGCATAAAATAAACCTGGGAGTTGCTGCTCTATTACTGTACCTGCCTGTTTGTATGAGAGATTAAACCCGATATTACTTCCTTCCAGCGCCCTCTCCATCCTCACCATGTACATCATAAACAGCAGCGGGGATAAAGGGCACCCTTGCCTCAGTCCCTTGTTGATATGAACTTTCTCCGCTCTCCTCATCCCTTCCCATTCAACGCAAACGGTATCTTCTAGGTAAATCTCTATCAAAAGCTGTATACAATCGTTACCTAAGCCTTCCCCTTCCAGAATATCCCACAAAATGTTGCGGTCTACGTTGTCGTAGGCTCCTGTAATGTCTAAAAAGGCCACATACAACGGTCTGCTTTCTGCTTTTGATATTTCAATACACTGAGTAAGAACAAACAAGTTATCGTCCAAACGCCTACTTATTCTAAAACCATTCTGAAGCTCTCCCAAAATGCCATTATTCTCTGTCCATGCTTGAAGCTTTAATTTGATTGCCTGCATTGCTAGCCTGTATATTACCGATGTAATGGTCAACGGTCTATACGAGTGAATTCTGTCTTTCTCCCCCTTACCTTTATAAATTAAATTCATTCTACTTTGTCGCCAACTGTCTGGTATCCGTCTATCTTTTAAAGTTTTTTCCACTGCTTTCACCAGAGCTTCCTTACTTTTTGGTCCTAGTTCATTTATCAGCTTAACGGGAACCTCGTCTAGCCCTGTGGCTGTGCTCTTAGGAATTTTCTCTTCCGCTTTCTTCCAGTTTAAATTTGTCAGAACCAGCTCCTTTTCCTGGGTCTCTTTCATGCTCTTTTTTTCCTCAAATACAACCTCGTCATTGCCTTGGAAAGATTCGGCTGTTATTTTTCGGATGTAATTTATTGCCGCTTCTCCTTCCAGTCTGCTTTCATCTTCGTCTAGGATATGTTGTTGTATTGTTGTTGACTTCCTGCCTAATAAGTTTATGTGGTTCCAAAATATTCTAGGTGCGGCCTTCTTTTTCTCACGTATTTCTGACAACCAACGTTCACTTTCACCTTTTAATTTTGCCTGCACCAGTATTTGAACCATAGACTTTTTCTCCCGGTATATTTCCCATTTACTAGTTACTTCATCCTGTGACAACTGCGCCTTCTTTGCCTGCCTGTGCTCTCGAGATGCTTTCTGTCGTTCGGCGATCGCTTCTCGTATCTCCTTGTTCCACCAGCTTTTTGGTTTCTTTTTTCCTTTCCAACGAACATGTTGTTTCTCTTTCCGTATTTCTGTCGTTATTACACTTAGAAGCTCACCATATTCCCACTCTTTACTTGGCCATTTGCCAAGTTCTTCCTCAACTCTAGTGATTGTATTTGCTATTTGTTCAGCGTTCAAATTTGGACTGGCCATTTTGCTCTCCTTGCTCTCTTTCCCAACTACATATCCCATTTTCAATATGATGCGTTTATGGTCACTCCCTATGCTGTTAAACCCTTCCTCATCGAGGACCATTTCTCTCAACTTATCATGAATTCCTTCTGTCATCAGACAGTAATCAATGGTTGATTGCCGGTTTCCCACTGCCCACGTGACCTGTCCTTCACACTTAGGCCCTGTATTCACGATCACGAGGTTATGTTGCTCACAAAGGTCCAGCATTGACTTCCCGTTATTGTCGGTATAGCCATCTAAATCCTGTATGTGGGCATTCATGTCACCTAATAGGACAATTTCAGCACCACTCCCGAAACCCTTAATATCAGCGCTTATGCATTCCACTAACTCTTTATTCTTCTCTGTGCAATTTTTTCCGGTCCACAAATATGTAACACCCAGCCAAGTTTCTTTCCCACTCATTGTACCTGATAACCAAAGATGCTCTTGACATTGTGAATTTACTCTTTTCCATTTGGCTCCCTGATGGATGAGCGTTCCGACTCCCCCTCCCTTTCTTTCCGACTTAGTTCTGTTGCACCCTTCCCAAACATAATTATCAATAACTGGCGGCTCTTCTGAGTCTCTAAGGTGCGTTTCTGTAACCGCATACACCCCTATTTGTTCTCTGTGTACCTGCTCCTCAATCTCTGCCCACTTTTCCTTTCTTCTGCCGCCCTGCATGTTTATGTAGCCTATTGCATGGCGAACTCTTTTTCTTGTTTTCCTCCTTTTTCTATTATCGACGGCGATGCTCTTCTGATGTTCCCCTAGGGGACCTTCTTCATTACTATCTGCGCTGACCTCCTGAGCGCCTGAGGGCCCCCTAAAAAAGCAACAGCGCGACCACCAAGTCGCCAGCCCACTTCTCGTGCTAACCTGTAATTGAAGTGGATCCCGTCTCGTTTAAAACCACCACAACTTCTCACTTCCCTGTTTACTTCGACAACCTCGAAGCCTTTCTCTCGGCTCATTTTCCAGATTGCCTCATTAGCAGCCACTACGGCTCTTTGTACGTGACTGTCACGCACAGGCACCTCCGGTACCGTGCACACCACGATCTGCACCTGAGGGGATAGCTCACGCAAGTCGTCCACCCCCTTCGCCAAGCGCTGGGCTAGTCCTGGCCCTTTCCTGTTTAGGACGTCATTTAGCCCACCTGCTACTATGACGAGTTGCGCACGTGGGCATTTTCCGCGAGCTTTTCTTTTGCTCGCTCCATGATAGAACCAAGTGTGCGCCCTGGAAATGTCCCTACCGCCACTCTTCTGTCGCCTTTCACCCTCTCCACAATTGCTTTTGAGCATCCAGCCAGGTTTGAATCGCCAGCGATAATGACCATTTCACTTTCTCCTACCTCTCCCTGCTTCCCTTTGCCATTTTCCGCGTGATTCGGACTCGACAAGGGGGATTGTCCCCTGGGCTCCTGCTTTTTCCGCGTAGCGGCCTCAAGGTAGGTGCTGCTCTTTCCAGCTAACCCTTCATCACCCTGCCTGCGTTCGACGTATTTCTCTGATCCTCCCTCGCGTGTCGCCTCGGGGGTCAGCGTTCCATTGTCACGCACATTGCCGTTCACAATGGCGGCCCTGTTCAGCTTTTCCTCGGCTGCTTCAAGCCTTTTTTCAACTACCTTCCGTGCCTCACGCTCACTGTGTCACAATCCACCCCGTGTCGTGAACAAGGGAGGGCTTCTCAGCGTGGTGGTGCTCAAAGATTACTGACCGGCGAGCTGCCGTGCTCGTCGGTGTTTATTGTGGTGCGGGTGACCACTGTTGCCTGCCGAGCTAGCAGGCCGCCGAGCTTGGCGGGTGAACCAAGATTATGTCCGAGGGGGCGTCACCTACTTGCTACAACCCCTCACCCCCAGTTTGTTTGTTAAAATAAAAAACAAACGTCCAAGTTCACACTATGAGGCTCTGCCTCTACCCTTGCTGGGTCGACAGTGCCTGCTACCCAGGCGAGTAACGGTCTGGTGGCCTCCGCCGTCGAGTACTCCGCCTGGGCACCGGTGTTGACGGGTCGGGTGTGGCAACGCCGGGTGCTGCCTGAGCCAGCCTTGCTCCATCCGGGGGGTCCGTAGTGGTCGGCCTTGCGAGTGGTGCCGGGCTTGACACCGGTCCCACGGGTGCCCCACCACTGGCTACGGTTGCCGCCTCCGAGGTAGGTGGTACTCCGCTAGAAGCGACTGGTGCTGCCGCTAGTCCTCCTGCGGGCTGGAACTCAGTGGCAGTCGAGGGTGCTGGCCGGGTCCCGAGGCGTGGTCTGACATGGTCGGCGTGTCTATGCCACATGGCCCCGTCTGGCATGCGGACGAGCAGCGATGAGGCGCTGGCAGGAGACACCACCTGTCCGGCAGACCAGGGTGAGCCAGGACGGAAGTTCCTGGCGAAAACTGGAGCTCCCGACTCCGGCAAAGGCCCGGGACGGCATCCTTGGTCAGCAGCCAGCTTCTGCTTCTCTGATTGAGCCTTGTGCAGCTTGCGCTTGCTGCGGGAGACCTCGCTCTTGAGCTGCCTGTTGCGGCTCTGCAGGTTCGTTATAATGTGCCGCATCTCCCGGTTGATTGGCTGAGCCTGCTCGCTGGACACCGACGACGCCTCAAACTCAGTGCGTAGATTCTCGTACTCTCGACGAATCTGCACGATGTTGTCCTCGAGGCGAATGACCTCCGAGCGAAGCTTCTTCTGGACAACGAGCTCCTCGCTTTCCATCTGCTCAATGTGGCGAAGGTGTGAGTTTTTGGCTGTCGACAGCAAGGAGCGACACTCGTCCAGAAGAAGCTTCGCTCGGAGGTCATTCGCCTCGAGGACAACATCGTGCAGATTCGTCGAGAGTACGAGAATCTACGCACTGAGTTTGAGGCGTCGTCGGTGTCCAGCGAGCAGGCTCAGCCAATCAACCGGGAGATGCGGCACATTATAACGAGCCTGCAGAGCCGGACAATGCTGACCAGAGATCTTCAATCCGGGGCAGCGGGTACTTCTCGACGGTAGCGACGGGGTTGATGGTAACTTTGAAATCCCCGCAGATTCTGACACTGCCATCTCGCTTGAGGACTGGCACGATGGGAGCGGCCCATTCAGATGTCTTTACGGGCACCAGGATGCCCTCTCGCTGCAACCGTTGCAGCTCCTGGGTAACCCCGTCCTTCAGGGCGAACGGCAGTGGGCGAGGCTTGAAAAAACGTGGCCGGGCTCCCTCAGGTACATAGATGCCAGCTGTCGTGCCGGCAAATGTGCCCACCCCTGGCTGGAACAGGGACTTGAACTGGGTCAGGAGGCTCGGAACGTCTTGCACTACATGCAGGCTGGCTTTCTGGTACTGTGGCAGACGAACGCCCAATGCATGAATCCAGTTTCGGCCCAGCAGCGTCGGCGACGACCCCTTCGTTAAGTAAAGGGGAAGGGTTGCCTCCCTGTCGCCAAAGCGAACGCTGACCTGTGCCTGACCCTGGACCTGGGAGAGTTGCCCGGAGGAGCTGCGCAGCATCACGCCCGAAGCCTCGACGGACACGCCGGGGAAAGTCCGCTTGAAGAGCTTCCCGGCCATTACAGACACGCTGGCCCCCGTGTCCAGCTCCATGGAAATGGGGTGCCCGCAGATTTCGACGGTCAGCATGTATGGCGGCACAGACGACGGTACAAAGCCTGTGTGCCACATGTCGAAAATCGGCGGGTCCTCGGCCACGACGTGGAGCCTGGCCGAGGAAGAACTTGAGCTTGCTGCCGCATGCCTCCGCCGCGTACCCTTGCGACGGCTACCCTGCCGCGGGCTTGTGTTGTACCTGGGCTTGAATCAGGCTGCTGCTTGCTGTTCGTTCTCCCACTTCGGCATACACGTGCCAGGTGCCCAGTTTTCCCGCACGTAAAGCATTGTGCTTGAGAGAACTGGCACTGTGAAGGGGAGTGGGCACCACCACAGCGACCGCAGGTACTGCCCTTTGTCGCGAACTTGTTGACCGCCGCTTCCGCCGACGGTGAGCCAGTCGCACGGGAAATCTCGCCGGCGTCCTTGGCGGCAGCTTCCATTGCTAGCGCTGCCTTCACGGCGTCGTCCAGCGACGGGTCGGGAAGCTCCAGGAGTCGCGTCTGCATGGCGGGGTTGTTGATTCCGCAGACGAAACGGTCCCGGAGCAGCGAGTCCAGTTGGTCCCCGAAGGCGCAGGCACTCGCTAACCCTCGTAGCGCAGCAACGAATTGCCCGAGGGTCTCTCCTTCCCGGCGGCTCCGGCTGTTGAAGCGGAAACGCTCCATTAGCGTGGACGGTGCTGGGTTAAAATGCGAGCGCAGTATGGCAAGCAGCTCACCCAGCGTCTTAACGTGCGGCGTGGCTGGCTTCAGAAGGTCGAGCAAGAGGCTGAAGACGCGGGTCCCGCAGCTGGCCAGGAAAATGTCCCGCTGTTTGGCCTCGGGTGTGTCGTTTGCCCGGAAGAACACGTGGACTTGTTCCTCGTAAATTTGCCAGGCGGACCCATCTCCCTCGAACGGCTCGAGCCTTCCGTACAGCGGCATGGCGACAGCAACGGGGGGCGGTGTTTCGCCGCTCGCGGCGGCGTGGGACGCTCCGTAGGTACTCGTCGCCAGCTTCGTCGCAAGAGTCAGGAGGATCCCATCCTCGTCGCCAGTGTCACAATCCACCCCGTGTCGTGAACAAGGGAGGGCTTCTCAGCGTGGTGGTGCTCAAAGATTACTGACCGGCGAGCTGCCGTGCTCGTCGGTGTTTATTGTGGTGCGGGTGACCACTGTTGGGTTGTAGCAAGTAGGTGACGCCCCCTCGGACATAATCTTGGTTCACCCGCCAAGCTCGGCGGCCTGCTAGCTCGGCAGGCAACAGTGGTCACCCGCACCACAATAAACACCGACGAGCACGGCAGCTCGCCGGTCAGTAATCTTTGAGCACCACCACGCTGAGAAGCCCTCCCTTGTTCACGACACGGGGTGGATTGTGACACACTGTTTAGCTCATTTTTGAGCTCTTGCACCTGTTGGAGAAGCTCTTCCTGGAAAGCCTCCATTTTATGCCGCCTAGTATCGACATCACATTGTGTGCCGGTTGTTTCGACGCCCTCTCCATTCTCACCCGTCTCCTCATCTGCCTTGAGGGACCCCCCCCCCCCCCCGTACTGCCTGCTTTACCGGCTTTCTCGCCATGTATTGCACGGCTTTTTGCAAATACTATAATACTATAGCAATGCAGAGCACGTGCCTTTTAGAAAAAAACGATACCCACAGGATCCAAATCCTCAAAATGCCGCAAAGCAACTGTCACCACTGTTTCAAAAATAAACAATGTCTCGGAGACCGAAGGTATGACACGCTCTCGCACGCGCTCAACCACGCGGCCAAGCTCTCACTTTTCTACCAAACACGCACAGTAAAACCGCTAATAGCTATTTGTCTTGCCACTTCCAAGCTACTAGTTAAAGACTACAAACACTCAACGTCCCACCCGGCTGCACGTGTTGGAACACGTGGCACGAAAGGACGCTCTAATCATCCTGCAAAACAAATTTACACGAAGCACACCCGCGCACCCGAAATACGAGAGACAAAAAAAGGGAAAGAAAAGGAAAACCCCCCAATTACTATTTAAATGCAAAAAACCAGCAAATAAAAAACAGAAGCAAGCTCAAAGCATGCACAAAAACTTATGATTTCGTCGTCGCCACGGAGCCCCGAAAAGCACGTCCATCCGCCACAAATCCGTTTCGTAGTGCGTTTCGTAGCGTCAGCATTACCTGGAGCACCATCTGGTGATAATAATTTGCGTTATGGTCGATGTTGTACGGATTCGCTGTGAGAATTGGGCAATGGTGATGCAACGTACGAGTGCTCATCTCACCGAGAACAAGTCGTGCAAACTGGAGTTAGCTGTTTCATCGTGGAATAGCTGCGCCACGTCAGAAATCCGCATAGAGGACGGTCCATGGCTACCTTTGCAATGCCAACTCAAGGCGACGATGCCCTCAAGGCTTCGACTACCGCGCCGACCGTCGTCCTGCCGGGGGCAACCGCAAGTCCCTATCGTCGACAACAGGCCATTTTATATCGACTGCCAGACAAAGGTCTCTGGAAGTGATCTCCTATTACCGGTGTCCTGCTTCCGCCGACTTAATCCTATGTCTGCAAAATTCCCAACCTCGTCGCACCCGGTGCGCATAATAATAGACCTTCGATTGTGTTTCTATTCCCTTGGTACATATTGTGTACTTTAATACACCACCTGTTATCTGCGTTTTGGACCGCACGGCCTGTCCAACTCTTCTTTCTTTTACTCTCAAAGTTTAGATTAAGGGATATAATATTTGGGCAAATAATAGCGATATTTCCATTCTAAAATATTGCCTACGCCCGCTTTCTCCCTAATCCATACCGCTGTCTTCGTGTTTCTTGAATGTTCCGGCTTTCGTATTCCGATCCATCACTTTGTCAGTGCTGGTCTAACAAATGCATTGATCAGATACTTTTCCTTTCACTAATATCAGTAAGCTACCACACATGACTTTTGAGTGTCTGCCATGCTTTCCTGGATGCGCCTGCAGTAATACCACAATATATCTATACACATCTTTTCCTGGACTGTGTATGTCGATATCGAGAACTGTTTTCAGATGCGCAAAAGAGCGAGTTCGCTTATAATAGGTAGGACCCAACTCACATGCTGGCCAACGTGATAGTCCGTCTGAGTGAAATGGCGCGGGTCTGATTCGAGATCCATGGGGCAGAACTCACCAGTTGAACCGTGCGTACGGAGGAGCTTCGGGATCTCTTCGGCGAGCTCGTTCGCCGCCAGCGCGCCGCCTGGTGCTGCACGTCTTCCTTGTCCCCGCAACGATATCCCGCTGAGACGCCAATAGATTCTTACTTTTGGCATATTTATTTTGTTGCCATTATAATTAAAAGCAGAGAACAGCGAAACAGATTTTTTTCTGACGCAATAGTTCTGCGGAAACCCGGAAGGCGAAGAGAAGTAATTAATTAAGGGAAAATTGTAGCAATTGCTACCCAATCGTAGCAATTGCTACAGAGGAAACCCATACGGGTGCCTCGAAAGAAAAGCCTCGCAGTTGAAGAAAAATAGGTCCTGGTCCGGGACTAATTCTTTTTATTTAGATTTATATATTTTCCTTTTCTAGATTTATTTCTGCTTTTTTTAAGGTTTATTGTGCCCAGAAATAAAGAGTATGCACGCCAAAGTAAAAGAGTTTAAGGCTTGAAAACAAAGTTTACTATTTAATACGTAGTGTGCTTGGAGAATACCCAATCATTTGGTAAACTGGGCCGTTATAAATAATTACGGTGAAAAACAACCAAAGAGTAGAACCCACTACATGACAACATATTGGTTGTATACCGACGAGTCCATCAGGAATTGGTGGTTTCTGGCACTCATTAAACTGAAACATGTTGTTGCTTTCTCTTCTCTAGAAATAGCAAAGCCCAGAAACGTGATTTGTATTGAAGTTTAGCAGCGTTCAACAAGCAATCTTTGGCAAGCAAGCAGACATATATAGTACACACATCGCGGTTCAAGAAAGTAGGCGAAACGAGTGCTTGTGTTGGCCACTACCTTGCCTCGCGTATCGCAATGTTAGAAGCCGTGTCAGTATGTGCGATACCCGAATTGAATAAGACGTAGAAGGCCTTCTTGTTTGACTAGTTGGTTTCGATGTTGAGGCGGGGTTTTTAGCGCCACAAATGAAAGAAAAAGAGAGAAGAGACGACAGATCACGCTTGATCTGTCACAAGTTCACAAACGTGAACACAAGTTGGAAGGTGACCATCCAACTTGTGTTCACGTTTTACAGCGAAGCTGTATATGGCTAGGTTCTGAAAATGTTTCCCTCCGTCTATCGAGTCACATAGACAGAAAAAATAAAACGTCATCATCTGCCCACCAATCGTTGCGCCTCGTTTTTTTCTGACGTAGTCATCGCCCTAGCGACGTTATCAGCAGATGCACTGTGGACATGCCATGGGCAGAAACCTCTATGGAACCTATGGCCCATGTGAACACTTTTGACTCGCTCAGGCCCTCCGCGTGCGTGTGCGAGCTTACCGCGGCTTTCCTCCCCCTCCCCTCCCTCTTTCTATCCTATCTTTTTATTCCCTCTTTCCCGTGCCCCAAGGTAGGGTAGCCGACCAGACGCATTTCTAGTTTACGTCCCTGCCTTCTCTCTCTATTTTCTCCTTCTACTACTACTGCTATGGGCAGTATGTGCGTAGTTCGCTCTGAAGAAGGAGAACGTGCCCTCAAAGAGCGCCGACGTGAACAACAGCGCGAATGGGCGAGAAAGCGACGGGAAGCCGCTGCCGCCGAACGCGCAGCGGCCGACGGGTCGGGACCATCGAGTACCATGCCCTCTTACCGACGAAGTATATTGCAGAGGGCCCGTTTGGAGCGTCGGCGGCAGCAGCAGCGAGAATATGTGCGGCGACGGCGGACGAATACTACCGACGAGGAGCGGGCCGCGGATGCCAAGCGCAAGCGTTATGCCCGTCAGGACCCCGAGTACCGCGAGTTGGAAAACGCAAGGCGTCGACGTGGCTACAATCCATCCGAAAGTTTCCCCGGGGCGACGCCGAGGTTCGAACGGAAGTTTGTGGGCAACCCGTTTAGCACCACGTGTGTGGTGTTGATCGACTGTGGTTTGCCGGGGACTTGACCACCATCGGCAGCGGGCGTGAACAACTTCAGCGTGAACGTGCGGCGGTGGCGTGCGGCAGTGTGTGCAGTCGGGGTCTGGTGACGGGCACAACGCTCACGCTTGGCATCCGTATTCGCCCGCCGTCGACACACATATTCTCGCTGCTGCCGCCGCCTATGCTCCAGACGGGCCCTCTGTATTTCTTCGTCAGTGTACCACAGTGACCACAAAGCTATGGTTACTGTGGCAACCCTTCTTCGACTTGGTCCTTGCCCGCATCTGCGGGGCCACCCAGCGACAGCGCTGTACAGCCCTGTGCTTCAACTGGTACGCCGGTTTCGCCTGCTGCCCATGCCTCAACTTGGCCAATAACGATGCCCGTATTCAAGCTGCCGCCCCGTGGCAATGACGGGTGGACTTTCCGTGCATCAGTGTTACCATTTTCTAGTGCTTGGGAGTGGAAAACAACACCACTATCTGAGCCTGTGGTCCTCATTTCATCGTGGCAGAAACCATCGACAGCGACACTCCTGGGAACGCCGGCTTTAAAACTGCCTCACCCTTCTACATCCCTCTGTGGGCTTGGTGGCTGTGATACTAAACAGACGTCAAACCAGCTTCCTCCCGTTATGCAGGTTAGTCCACCAAACAGCCTATTTGCTAAAAAATCTAATAATTACTTTCTGGTCCAGCTGCCAAGCCCGCAGTGTTTACTAATTACTATTGGTGATTGCATATCGGTTGTACGCTCTCTTTTGCTGCTCGCTGGAGATATCGAGACAAATCCCGGTCCTGACATGGCTGCCATTCTTGCAGAATTAAAAAAGCTATCTGCAGGGCAGTCTAAGTTGCTGGGCGATGTCCAAGAGTTAAAAACACAATTGAAAGAAACAACCAACGCCCTTTCGGACCTGAGTAAGAGACTGGCCACTGTGGAGACCAGCTGTCAGCATATAGACCCCATGCAGTGCGTACAAATCGATACCGTTCAAACGGTTCGTCGTGTCTGTACTCTGGAAAGCCGACTAGAGGATGCTGAAAACCGCTCTAGACGAAATAATTTGATATTTTATGGCATATATGACACTTCTTCCAACGAATCCTTCGCGCGCTCAGAGGAAATAATCATCCGCCACTGCTCCGAGTGCCTAAACTTAAGCCTGATGAAATCGAGCGTGCACATCGCCTTGAACATGAAATTCCCGGCCGAAACCGTCCCATCATCATTAAATTTTGTAATTTTAAAACAAAAGACGCAATTTTGGCAAACGGCCGAAAGTTGAAGGCTACAGCATTCAGCATTGGCGAAGATTTTTTCAAACTCTAACCGCGCGCAAGCACCTTATCACTATGCGAAAAGCAAAGCCACACCTTTTTCACTTCGGTATAAAACCTTGCATATCGGACCCAAGCGATTCTTTTTTGACAAATCGTCCCAACAAGTCAAGGAATTATAGCTACCCCGCAACAACCGACAGACAGTTCAACGTTCTACACCTATTCCTGAACCGCCCTTTTCTTTATCAGTCATTTTTTCTAACATACGCAGTTTTCTTCCTAAACGTAATATCATATCAAACCTTCTGTCATCATCTGAAAGTAATCGTCTCGTCCTCACCAGAACGTAGCTTTTCGATGACGTTTCTGACGCAGAAATGCACGCCGACCTTCCTAATTTTGCTGTGTTCCGAAAAGATAGGCAGGGGTCTAGAGGGGGAGCTGTTCTTATTGCTGTGAATAAGCAGCTATTCTGCTTCGTGATTGACGTAACATCTGAACTAGAAATAATATGGCTAAAATTCAATGTTAATCCAGAGCTGCTACTTCTCGGCGTATGTTATCGCCCCCCAAACAGTCCTGCTGATTTTCCTCTCTAACTTAACAATATCTTCGTCCAGAGAGAGAGAGAGAACAACTTTAGTGAAAATGCCTGCAGAGTCGGTTAGGCTCCCTCCACGCAGGGAGGACAAGCTTTTACCGCGACGCGGCCACTACGTCAGTCTCGTGCATTGTGCTCCTCGAGGTCCACTTAGCGAAAAAGTATTCGAATGCATGTATCTTGCTCTTCGGAGATTTCAACTATCCAAACCTTGACTGGTCTTCTGCGCAACTACGTTCAAACGAAGCAGCAGATGCTAAGGACTTTCTTGACCTTTGCCTTGACTTTAACTTAACGCATTTAGTAACTAAACCAACACGCGTAGCCCAGGCTACTGAGAACATTTTAGATCTTACACTAACCACTCATCCAGGAAGTCTGTCAACCATTAACTACCTCCGCAAAATTAGTGATCATAAATTAATCCATGCCACCTTCACCTTTATTCCCAGCTTACGCCGTTCTTACAAACAGGTCATCCGCCTCTATGACAAAGGCAACTCCGCTGCAATAAATCATGAACTACACGACTTTTATGAAAATTTCGAATCACGTTTTCGTTTGCGCTCTGTGGAAAACAACTCGTCTCTATTTAAGAATAAACTTAATGCCCTAGCAGAGAAGTACATTCCAACTATAACCGTCCGCGCTAACCGACATCATCCATGGTTTAACAAAACACTTAAAAATCTCTAGAACAAAAAGAAACGTCTTTTTTGATCCGCAAGAATGAAATTAATCCCCGGCGCCTGGGAAAGATACTACGAGTTTGAGCGTGTCTACTCGGACGCTATCCGCGGACATAAAGACTCGTTTTATCATAATGACCTTCACCGCATGATAACTGATAACCCGAAAAAATGTTGGCAAATCATTAATCCCCACACACCCCGTACTATCAGTATCCCAAATGAAATGGGTGATCCTTTATCAGACGCTGACTGCGCTAACATTTTTAACACATTTTCTTCAGTTTTCACCATGGAATCCGATACGCCCATTCAAAGCATTTCTGCTCCTGCTATATCAAATGCCTGCCATCATTTTTCACGAAACGGTATCTGCAGCATACTATACAACCTCAAGATGTCATCGTTTGCTGGCCCTCACAAAATTACTTCACAACTTCAAAAAAACGCTAAAATCATTTCTGCTTCTTTTTTAATCTCGCTGTTTTCACAACCATTAACCACACGTAACCTACCGATCGAATGGAAAGTGGCAAGGTCGTTCCGGTCTACAAATCAGGTAATAGGAACTCGTCACTAAACTACCACCCGATTTCCATACCAAGCGTCCCTTTCAAAATCATGGAACATGTCATTTTCTCACAATTAACGGACTTTCTCGACTCAAACGATTTTTTTTATTCATCACAGCATGGTTTCCGCAAGGGATTTTCTTTTGAAACCCAGTTGGCCATCATTCTTCGTGATCTGCATTCTAACCTCGATACTAATACACAGACTGACGAAGCTTTCCTCTAATATGGAAAAGCCTTAGACAAAATAGCTCATCAACGCCTGCTTCTAAAACTTTAACAGTTGAATATTCACCCTAATGTTCTAAGATGGATACAAGGATTTCTTACTAATCGCTCACAGTTTCTGCAAATCAGTAATAGTGCTTCTAACCCGCTTCTTTTAACATCAGGCGTTCCACAGGGCTCTGTGCTAGGACCCCCCCCCCCCCCTGTTCTTAATATATATTAATTATCTACCACTTAATGCCTCCAGTCACATCCGCGTATTTGCTGACGATTGCGGTGTCTACCACACCATAACTAACATCAGTGACCAAGTATTGCTTCAGAAAGACCTGAACAATATTCAAAATTGGTGTGATGACTGGCTAATGCTACGAACTCCTTCTAAATGCAAAGCAATGTGTGTAACACGCCGTCGAAATCCTCTTGTATTCTCTTATGTAATAGAAAACAAGCCTATTGAACCAGTTAAATCTTTCCAATACTTGAGCATCACTATTTCTCATGACCTTGACTGGTGTTCGCATGTGAAGAACGTTATAGCATCTGCTAATAAAAAGCTTGGTTTTTTTCAACGCCACTTACCAAAAGCTCCTCCCCACGTAAAACTGCTAGCATACAAATCGTTCATCAGACCTAAACTTGAATACGAAACTTGAACCCCTTCGCTTCTGCTATCTGGTGCCCGCATGAAATTTACATTATTAACGCTCTTGAAGCCATACAGAATCGCGCTGCTAGGTTCAGTCACTCAGCATATTCTTACGACAACAGCGCATCATCCTTAAAAGCAGACTCCAGGGGCGCGATCGGAGATATTTTGTTCGATACGCGTTCTGTTCAGTTGCTGCAACGTCACAAAGTTGCAGTATGCAAAATTTGTGACAGCGGGGCGGAGAGAGCAGCCAATCAGGAAGCGGTGACCTCCCCGGAAGTTTACTTCCGTCGTTTGTCGTCTGCTTGCAAACAGTATACTACAAAACCAAATGTTTCTCGTCTTCCAAATGAATTAAATCTTTATCTAAAAAATGTATTATTTCTTCTCAAGCCCAAACACGTTTTCAAATAGTAGTACGTGTGACTACTGCAATTTATAACTATTAGGTTCTTTGCGTCGTCCCTAGGTGGTGTCGCGCATAGCGAGAAGAAAAAAAAAAAAGAAAACGACGGGAAGAGTGGCGCACTTTTCAAGAGGCAGCGACAACATTCCAGTGGCTCGCTGGCACCAATGATGTCGATTTCTCTGTACAACCAACGAATTATTTGTTTCGAGAAACAAAAACGACGCCGGAATTCACTTTCTGCCATTTCTTCAAACGCGTTTCGCACCGCCACTCGCTCTCCTCCTTCCTCTAGAAACGCCAGCGCAACAACCTAAGTTCCCAACGGAAGCGCCATTTTCTCGAATTAAACCATGGATTAGATTCAAACGTGCTATTCCGCAACCGAAAAGGCCGCCTGTTGGATCCAATCCAATCCACCAGACGCGCCATGCGAAGCCGTATGATCGCTCCAAACTTCCCAGCTCCCGTCGGGTTCGGCGCCTAGCAGACGAAATGCTCGGTGGGAGGATGATTGACAGGAGCGTGTCGTCATTTTGACGTCACCAAAAACGTGGCCGCGCCCCGCGGCTGGCGACGTCGGCGCGGAGTAGGCCAATCGCGCGCGCCGGTAACCGAACGAACGCGCCGAACAACCATCTCCGATCAGTTAACAACTCTTACGTATCGCCGTCGCATCGCCAGCTTATCATTATCTCACAAGTTTTTTTACAGTCCGCTCACCATCACACCATACATTTCACCGCCGGCACGAACATCACGTCGTACCGGTCATTCATTAAGCGTCGCTCGCCCCAAAAGGCGCACTCTCACTTTTTCGTCCTCGTTTTCCCTCGTGTAGTTGTAGACTGGAACGGCCTTCCTTACGACATCGCCGCCATCACCAGTTCATCTGGATTCACGGAAGAAGTGCTATCGATTCTCTCACCTTAACTAATATTGTTTTAACTATTGTTGTAATCCCACCCCTTATGTAATACCCCCGTGTGGGGTCCTTAAGGAAATAAAGAAAGAAAGAATGAGAGAAAATAATAGACGATAACAACCACGAAGTTACGTGTGTCTTTATCCGATCAATATAGCAATAACTATATAAATTAATAGTTATCACAATAGTCCTTCCAATACAGCTGCGCTGGTTATCGTTCTTCACGCAATGGTAGGGCACTAAGTTTTTTTACTAATTATTTATTTATCTTGATTTATTTATTTATTATTTTATTTTATTTTTACACGTATTCCGTTTTATTATACTTTATGCAATGTGAAATCGCTGTGTTTAATGTCGCAACGCACTTGAATCTTTATCAAACACAAGCGTGTGTTGTATACAAATGTGTGAAAAGTGCAGTGTGTAGGTTTATGTAACCACTCTTTTGTTTTTGTTACTGTAACCCCTTCCTCTTTTTTTTTCTACATTCATTATATACTTGTATTAATTGCATATTTGCCTATTTGTACCACTTCCTATTTTTATTGACTTTTTGTATTGCTTTACCGCTATGCTCTCGGTGGAGAGCAGCAGTATCGAAAATAAATAAATACAGGCAGGAGGTCAAACAAATGAGGGTTTTCATTACATTATAGAAATTCCCATAGCTTTTAGAGAAGCTTTAATTCTGTCCGGACGTGGACAATGTTCGCTGCCTGCAAGCAATTCAATTTAACGAATCCCTGTTGTCGTTGTCGGTGTTCTCGTTGCTGCTGCTGCTGTTGTTGTCGTGGTCTTTGTTGTTGTTTTCGTTGCTGCTGCTGCTGTTGTTGTTGTGGTCCATGTCGTCGTTGTTGCGGTTGCTGCTGCTACTGTAGTTGTTGTTGTGGTCGTTGTTGTTGTCCAGAGGCATTTATCACCTCGATTTCTCCCTTCCAAAATAGCTGCTTCAGTTGCAACCTCGCCCTCTTCACCGCTTAAGTCTTGACTTCTCAAAATATTTCCACAACTGAGAGCGTAGTGCTTATACTGAATGTTTGCTAACAGTTACACAACATTAACTCTTGTAAAGCTGTGACTTATTCGACGTGCGGTAACTTAGAGATAATGTGATATGCCGTGGACTCGGGACATCAGAACGAGCTTTGGGTGTTGGCATAGGCGGATGCTTAGGGGCGTTTGTTTCAATCAGCTTCACCGTGCTTATTGTTTTACAGTACGGAGCCAACCTAGCGCGGATGATCTGATCTGACCTTTTGGTTAGTACGTTTGCATGCCGGCGGTAGGTCATGCCAAGTGGTGCTCAACTCCTGCCGCACAAAGGTAGTTCCGAAGTTCACAGCTTTAGAAAGTGGTCGTCCTATCATAGATCAGCTTCCTTGGTACACCGCGCCTCCATTAGAATCGGTGCTGCAGGCAACTGATGACAAAGTTGGTGGTGAGAAAAGGGATGGAAGCGACCGGCCTATACGAATTTCGACAAGTATTCATTACCCACTACACTTTGATCTTAGCCAAAAGGCCGAGAAGCGATAATATGCATTACCCAAAAAAGAGGCGTGCAGACAGGACACAAGAGTAGAGAAGTGGACAACACGAACGCCGACTATCAACTGAACGGAGCACTGAGGCGAAAAAAGAAAGAAGACACAAAACTCATCTGCGCAAGCTTTTGCATAATGAATCCTTACCAACTGGCTCAGCTTTCTGTCATTCTAAGTTTCGACAAGTAGTCGACGGAAACTAAGATGTATCGGCTGTCACCTGCTGTAGTAGGGAGTGGGCCAATGTGGTCGATACCAAAGGTGTCGAAAACGGCTTCTGGAACTAAAATGGGCATGAGGAGACCAGGCCGTGTTCCACTACCCACTGCGCTCTGCGTTCGCTCTTTCATCCGTCGCTGCACTCATTCGCTCGGCTACGAGGGGCGCAGAGGGCGCCTAAGAGCTGCGCTGTAAAAAAAAAAAAAAAAAAAACTGATAAGTTATCTTTTCTGAAGATGTTTGAATGGTTGCTGCATGGACAAGGGAGTTACGTCATAGAACATTGTGCTCACCCGTTGTTCTTGGTAACGCATTGCAAGCCACCTAGAGCTTCACAAGATGCGAAAACGAAATAAAGGAGCACTGCGCTGGCGCAGATAGCACTACAAGCACTGTTTTCTTCGCGTTGTCTGCTGCGGTGCTTGGCGCATTTTACGTTACGTAGCAAAATGTAGTGCGTCACCCAAAAGAAAACTGCCTGCTTGTCTCTTCCTATATGTGTTATATTCATCTGCGATGTGCGATGTTCGTGGTTGTTAATAGCGAGCTAAGCAGACAAGCAGATTTTACTGAAAACGAGCGAATTTACCTTCGCGTCAAGTCGTGCTGCCACGCAATGCGTTACGAAGGTGCTTACGTCGGCACTTAGCGAGCCACGGGCTGCGGTTCTCCCGCAAAGTTTTGTTCGCCCAGTTCAACACAAGTTCTTCTAACACAGGAAATGCTGATAGACCGCTGACCAGTGGCTTGTAACTTTTGGAAGCTAGTGTTCTTGTAATAGGCATTCTACAGGACGAGGAAAACATGGAGCAAATAAAAGGTTGAACGAACTAATCCGTCAGTGCCTTATTTACACGTGAAGAAGAAATTCATGGATCAGGATAATTTAGCTGTAAGAAACTGATCAGTATCTTCAGACTGCAGCTGTTCAGAAAGAAGCATTACGAAACCTATTGCTTCAATATAGTAGCAATTAACATAAGAATTTGGATTGTAAAATTTTTTGTACCATGTGTGTAGCATAAATCGCACAAAATATAATAAGTGTTGACGCACATGAATTGAAAACAGTGTTTTGCAGAAACAGTGCTGAAAACAGTGCTGAAATTTGTTCCAGCAATTGCGTTGTGTGTAAGCATATAACTTATTACCTCTGCAGTGGAGAATATGAATGCTGCGCAGTAGGCACTACCATCACTTCGGCGCGAGACCCGAGCTCGTTCTGCTGGACTGTTAATACAAAACCCGTTGCGATCTCTTGGACGAGCTTTACTAAATCCCCTTTTATTTGGTGGCTTGCCGGACAACCTCTAAAACTGGAATTCCGAAGCTGGACGTTGCCCACTGCTGCTACTATGCCTGACTAAACCACCCAGGAAGGTGTACCACAGTCCCCCAGCGGTCATCGTTTCTGTCGTTTCTGGTGTGTTGCGCCAGCGCGATCCTGCAATATTTAGCGACACTGATGATGGTTTCGTGGAGGATTGGTTGTCATCGTACGAATAGGTGAGCCAACACGACAAGTGGGACGACGCCACCAAGTTGCACAACGTGTTGTTTTACTTAACCGGCATCGCGACCTCAGGTTCCGAAACCACGAACACGATTTCATCACATGAAGTGCATGCAAGAGAAGTTTTGCAGAAGTGTTCGGGCGCCCCGCTATGTGCAAGCTTCGCAATGAACAACGCTTACGTGTGAGCGCGCAACATCACTGTGAAACTTTCACAAGTTGCGTCGAAGATCTCATTGACCTGTCTAAGCGTGTGGATCCGTCAATGGCAGAACAGGACAGGATGAAACACATTATGAAAGGTATTGATGAGGATGCCTTTCAACCTTTGTTAGCGAAGGATCAGCGTACCGTTGCTGAAGTTATCAATTTGTGCCAAAGTTTTGACGAGCTACGCAAGCAACGCACCTTAGCTCAACGCCGAACACTAACGGACGATTCGCTAGCAGCACTGGTTAAGGGCGACAACCAGACAACTTTGCTAGCGCATATTAAAGAATTTATGCGCGATGAGTTCGCACGACAGCTCTTCTCAGACTACGGAGAAGCCTTCCCACTATTTGGCTCCAGCGATCCGACGGATGATTCAAGAGCAAGTGACCGAAGCTCTTCCATTTCCGTGTCAGCCGGCTCTCGTCAGCCGGCTTTCGGTGCACAGCATCAGAGTGTAAATCCTTGGTGTACTGCTGACACCCGCCCGATATGCTACGGCTGCGGCACCTCAGGACATGTAGCGCGCTTCTGCCTCCCGCGCTTCCCGGCCTTCATGGATACGGGAAAGACCCTATAGATACGGCTTCCGACCATTTCGTATGCCACAACAGCCGCAAGAGCCGCCACCGGAAGTATACGCTGATAGATGGCATGCCAGCTCCGGATTCACAACCCTTCGATAGTCGTCACTCGCCTTCCCTTCATCGCCGCTCACTCTCACTCATGCGTCGTGGGCCCAGTGCCAGTACTACTGAGGCGGAAAAATGATTTGCGCAGCTCCTGAGGCACGAACTGCGTCGTCATCGGAACATCAAACTCCTCGCTTTTCCCGCGCTAACGCTTTTGAAGTGCAGTTGATGGCATCAAATCTCTTGCGCTCGTCGATATATAGGTGCTGCTGTATCTGTGATAAGTGAAAAGCTTTGTCACTCATTACAGAAAGTGACCATAACGCCTTCGGTACTATCGCTTAGAACAGCCAGTGCACAACAAGTTCAGCCTGTCACTATGTGCACCGCCAGGGTGCTGATTCGAGACATTTTGTATTCGATTGATTTCTTTATGCTAAATGATTGCTCCCACGATGTGATTCTCGGCTGGGATTTTCTGTCGCGCCATCATGCCGTCATTGACTGTGCACGTGCTGAGGTTCAGTTCTCCGTTCTGTGCGATTTGCCATCTCACGACTTTCAAGTTCATGATGTTAGCAGGATCTGCGTAGCTTCAGATACTGACCTTCCTCCTCACAGTGATGTATTTGTCCCTCTTTCATGCGCATCGCTTGCCGACGCGACGGTCGCCACCAGCCTATATCGTTGCCTTTTTTTCCAGACCACAGTTTCTGCAAGGACGACTCCCTCATCCCCGAGAGAGAGAGAGAGAGAGAGAGAACCCTTTAATGAAAGGCAGATATTTTATTCGGCATATGTATGTGAAATGTGCTGTCTTCAGCCTTTCAACGGGTCTCGCTTACTGAGAATTTGTTTGCATTAGCAACCACACATAACTCTTGCGACAAACGAATTCCTTTGGTAGCATTGTCCCAAGCAAAGGAAAAAAAAACATGACTTTTGCTGTTCAGGAATTGTACGAAGCTTTGTTATGTATGTGCGCCCATAGAAGTGCAGTTTGTACTGTAGATAAGAGATACTCGGGTCCGCAATATTGTTTTGTGTAATGTATCTCTTGCTGTACAAACGTTCTTAATAAAAATGGGAAATAAAGCACATTTCTCTGCCTGTTATTGTCCTACCGAAACGCGATAGCCACGCGCGTTCTCGCTCACGTATCGCAATGGAGTAGAGTGAAACTTTAGGTAGCATGGCTGCTCTGCTGGCATATAATCAATACATGAACAACCACACCGCACACGAAAGTAAATTCTCATCACTAGAAAAAGGAAGCTGAAATTGATAACTGTTATAACAAAACTGACTGCAGTTTAAAGCGCAACTCGAAAAATCGCGCACTGGTCGAGCGCATTGCAGACGACAAGCAGGGTGCCCCCCCCCCCCCCTCGCGCATAAGCATAAGCGTTGCCATAACAGCAGACTTACGTTTTCTTTTTTTTTTTCTGAGAAGCATGGCCAAACGAGCAGCAGGGAGCAAACTGGCGTTCGTGACGTAATTGCCGATTACCTGGGGGTTATACGAGCTGACATAGCCGTGGCACCACCCCCTTCGACTGGCCCCTTCACGCTGGATCTCGTGTCCCTGCTTCCATGGCTTCCATAGTTCCCTTGGCTATACAGCTATACCCCCCCCCCCCACGACAGCACTTTGGCGGCAGCAGCGATTGTGAAAACAGACCTTTCACCGTCTTCGTTGTGATTGCATATAAGCGTCTTTTTTTTTTTTTGTTGCTGTCTTTAAGCGCCAGCGGTTTTGTTTATCGCCGCTGCTGCCGCCAAGAATGTTACCATGTCTAGTGATTCTGAATGCCGTGAGTGCAAGCAAATGGCGTTGAATTTAGATGACTTTGTAGTCTGTATAACATGCGATGCTACAAATAACGAAGGAATATGTGATAAGGTGTCACGAATTACCTTACGATCAAAAAAGGAAACGTACAAAAAAAAAAACATGGAGATGTGCGAAATGTAAGAGATCAAAGAACCGCACTCCCCAAACTAATAGCGCGATAAAAGAACCGTCCATTGAACCAAATCTAAGTGATATCGACTTAATTCTTCAGGCAATCAGCCAAAAGCTCCATGTATTAATGCCCTTGAAAGAGACCATTGACAGCATTCAGGATTCTGTGCAATTAATGTCGGATCAGATGCACTACTTGTTCAAACGCACAGAGCAAAACGAAGATGACATTAAGGAAATCAGAACTAAGATTGAAAAACTAGAAAGGAAAGGGAGTGAACGCTGAGACGCTTGCGCTTGACAGTGACAAATTGGAATGACGCAACCGACGAGCAAATTTGGAAATTCATGGCATGAAGCAAACCGAAAATGAAAATCTGGATGAAGTGAACGCATGGTCGATGCAAATAGGTCGTGAAGCTTCGGGCGAAAAGCGGTTCAGAACAAATTGTCACCGACGTCAGCAGGGGTGGTTTTAGGCGCAGCAAGTGAAGTACGACTATATGTGAGGATGGAACATACATTGAGAAAGAAAAATGCGTTTTTTTAATTAAAATGAGACACAGTTTGATTCATTCAAGGAAAATAAAATTCCTAATCAGTTTAATATACGCGTGGCGGGGAAAGAAAATACAACTCTATTTCACTTTATCATTATCAACAAGTACCTCTTTTTCAGCGCCCACTATAAAAGTTGCGTAGACACCATTATCACTTGTAATGCAATGTAACACTTAAAAGTGGGCAGAAAGGTGCGCTCGTAAAGTTCACCTGTTACAATACGCCCCCCTCGCACGTTGTGTTGTTTTGCTTGTCAACGTTTGTCTGAATTTGGTGGCGTGGATGGTTTCATCCTTTCTAAGCTGTTCACAAAAAAAGTTGTGAGTTATGACCGCCAGATAATTATTTACTTTTGCTGTTTACGTGCGGCTGCGCTGCCCGACGGGCTTGGCGTCCAACGATGCGGCCAGCAGTCCACACCCAAAGCTGTGCAGGGGCGTAATTTCGACACCCGTCCGGCTGACTTTTTTCTACACCGCTTTCCGCGGTGAAAACTCGAAACGGCCATTGAGTCGAATTGCGAAGCATTTGAAAAAAAAAACAGCTTTAATGGCAGGCCACCAAAACAAACTTCGCGCCTTCGAGAACGACATGACGTCACTTCTGTTTTTGACGAATATTGCGTCACAATTTTTTTTTCTTCCGCCGGAAGTTTTCCCTCGTAACGGAGATGACTCTAAGCCCCATGAACCGCCGTGTTTTGAACATATTGGATTCTATGGAAGCTTCAGTATCTTGTTCAAGGCACATGCCGCAAAAATTGTCTTCCCGCCACTCGCTGATAAAGATGTGGCTGCACTGTACAGACTGCCGTCAGCCCGAGATAAAATTCCTGATATTATCTGCCGCTCTGTAAAGCAGAACACCAGAAACCTATGGTGGGCAAACAGAAAGAACTTCAAACAGGCAGGAAAACAAGTACATGTTCACGAAAACCTAAGAGGAAACGGGCGCTTCTGAGGGAAGCTAAAGAGTGGGCCAGGGAGCACAGCTCTAAATATGTGCGGCACAGCAATGAGAAAATGCTACTAAGGAAATCTGACGGCTTTCCGATAAAAGCTGCAATGAATATGAGTGAGCTCAGCCTCCTAACGTAATGCCCTCAAAATTATTTGCTACTATGTGCCGGATCCCATTTCAAGATGGATCCTGCTTTTGAAACCCTACGTAGCACCTGCCCACATTAAAAATCATCCTAGCTTTGACTTTCATGAATTCTTCAAGTGCATTCCCTTAAACGCCAAATCAATCCTAAATAAGGATGCGAAATTAAGTATATTCTTACAAAACTTAGATGTGATGATCGATGTTGTAATGCTATCTGAAACTGGGAGCACGAATGAAATTAATGTTTGTCGATTCCCTAATTACCAAACAATGTTTCTCAATCGTGTCACTGGCCGAGTTGGTGGTGTTTGTACGCTCTTTTATATAAAAAAACATAACCGTCCGAATTATTACCTGAGTACATTCGCGCACTGACCACCTGACCGGCTCTTCTAAAGCCACAATAACATGCCGCCAACGACACCCCTGAATGCTTCCTAACCTCTCGCTGCCCCAACACCCTCCCATACCTCTATTTTTCTTTTCTTGTTATTTCTTTCCATTTTTTTTTTCTCTTTGGGTCCCCCCTTTTTCTTCCTTTCTCTCTTCTTTTCTTTCTTTTCTTTTCTCCCCGCCTTCCCACTCTCCCGCTCTTGTCCCCTCGTCTAGGGAACCACGCTCACAGACGTCAGGCTACAGCGCTCATTCTCTTTGAAGACTCTCCCTTCCCAACCAGCCGCCAGCGACAACACCCGCACGTGACGTCACTGCACTAACCCTTTAAAACTAATATGCCGAGGATGACAAGACCACCTTTGACGAAGATAGGTCCTCCTATCTAAACGTTGGCCAGCCATTCTGAGGCGCCTTATCTCTGTTTATAACTTTGATAACACAGTGTGCTATTCCATCTGTGAGCCCCTTTCTTGATTTTAGGTTACCTGAGTACATAGTTACCACAAATGACTACGAAATACTATCTGTTCGCCTGGAAAGTTTTCTCTGTGGTGTATGCTATCGACCTTCAAACGGTTGCTTAGAAAAGTTTCCTGATATGTTTCGGTCGTTGTCACATTATGTTAAAAATCACCGCCCAAGCCTTAACTTTGCTGGAGATGTAAATATAAACATGCTTAATACTGACGACACTGTAAGAAAGCTCGATTTTCTGTTGAAAACTAACGGATTGTCTAGCGTTATAGAAAACCAACACGTATCACTGCTCATAAGCAGTGTTATTAGGCCAATGGTATTGGACCTAGTGTTGGGCTGCTAAGCACGAGGCCGCGGGTTCAAATCGCGGTCACGGCGGCCGCATTTCGATGGGGGCGAAATGCGAAAACACCCGTGGTGCTTAGATTTAGGTGCACGTTAAAGAACTCCAGGTAGTCGAGATTTTCGGAGTCCCTCACTACGGCGTGCCTCATAATTAGATCGTGATTTTGGCACTTAAAACCCCATAACTTAATTTTAATTTTTTGAGGCCTCTTTATAACAAATATTAACGAAAGTCGTAATACGGAAATTTTTCTTTCGGATTTAGGCGACCATTTGCCGATTTTTACCCGTTTAAAAAAACTACATAGTATGCGAAAACGTTCGTCCCATGTCGTACCAGCGATAACCGAAAAAAGAATTGTAGAATTAAGAGACGCGCTACAAAAGCTAAACTGCGCTTGCACACTACTCAAACATAGCCTACGAATCCGTTTGGAAACTTTTATTTCTACTTACAATAAATGCGTTCCTACGAAAATGACAAACCGTAAACACAGCAGCTGAAAGCCATACATTACATACCGTATATACTCGTGTAAGGGCCGCACTTTTTCTTTTTCAGAATTTTGGCGAGGTGCGGCCCTCACATGGGACCAAACCTTTTCGTCAAACTGGTACCGGTGCAGCCTTGATTTGTGCACACCCCGGATACCCGGATCAGAGGTCAACGCGAAGCTCGCGCCATCTAGCAGCGGAATGCGGAAGTACGCAGCGAGCGAAAATTCGCCGATGCGCGAGCGCGGCATCGGGATACTAAACGCGATTGCTGCTCCGTGGAAATCTTTTTCCCAAATTTTGAGCTGCCAAGTTGGAGGTGCGGCCCTTACCAGAGCCTCTACGGTATGACCTTCTTGCTAAAATAAATGCGGAAAACACACTATATCATCATTTTATTAAAATAAAAGAACCACATGGACCACAAGCGTTTAAAGCCTTTCGAAACCACCTGAATAAATGGCTTCGAAAACCCAGGAGAGATCATTATACTAAGAAGCTTGCTTCCGCAAATGGACGCGCAGGCATAATGGGAAAAAAGCTAACCCAGGCTGTTGCGCATAAAGACTGCGCTGAGCTTACCTCGATAAAGGTGAATGATCAGAGGTATCAGGGCAAGTGTTAGCCACTAAATTCAACAAGCACTTTGTTAGTTTTTCCAGTTTTATAAGCACGCCTAATGACCTCAGTGATGTCATCTCAGTAGAAGTGATCATTTTTATTGGTCCAGTAAATGATAGTGAAGTTATGTATGTGTTTCAACAGCTAAATATAATACTAATGCCCGAAATATTAATGGCCTCCAATAAAAAAACCTAAAAAATCTGTTTTTGACGTCATTATACCATACTTAACCTACATTTTTTTTAAATTTATGCATTGCTCATGCATTCTTCCCTTCCAAATGGCAAATTGCTCGTGTTACCGTAATGTTCTTTCTTTTTTAAAGGCGACAAAATGATTTCGGGAACTACAGGCCCATATCTATACTTCCGATGCTTACCAAAGTGTTCGGAAAAATAATATATCATCGTTTAAGTAAATTCGTGAAAAACATCATATTTTGACAAGTGCTCAATACCGTTTTCGGGCAACATACTTCAAGAGAATCTGCGCCTTTAGAATAGAAAGACTGCATCTTGAAGAGACTTGAACACAGTGAAACAAGAATAGGTATATTCTTGGATTTCACTAATGTTGTTGACCTTCTTGATCACCACCTTTTAATTGGAAAACTTGACTGTTATGATATTCGAGGACACACCGGAAACGGGCAGTCAGCATTAACGGCTTACTATCGGAAATGCACCCAGTTAAGTGCGGACTCCCTCAAGGGAGCATATTAGGCCCTTTTCTTTTTACCATTTTTGTTAATGATATAGTACACACCTCTTATGCGAAATTAATAATATACGCGCTGATGACACGAGCATGCTCTTTTCCGGGAATGATTTAGATGTCATAGTGGACACTGCGCATTACGCAATTGAAAAATTATGCGAGCGAACTAAAAAAAAACTGGTTTGCGTGTAAATGTTGCAAAAACAAACACGGTTATATTTAGAGCAAGGAATAAAACAATTCAACTAGCCAAAGAAATGTACTTCAGTTCTACTCCATTAGAAATTGTACTTCAATTTAGGAGTGTAGGTGTAAATTTTCACGAAACAATGCCCTGGAATGATCACGTCAGTCACGTCACCACTAAAATATCTCAAATCATTGGTGTCCTTTTCTGCAATGAACATTTCCTTCCCTGCGGCACCATGATGTTATTGTATCACTGACTTTTCCAGTCTCGACCTTACTATTGCCACCTAACTTGGGGAAACATGTCTGAGGAAAACTAAGCAAAGTTACATATTTTACAAAAAAATATTTCTTCGAAGTGTCGCAAACGTGCATATATTGTATCATACTAAAGAGCTTTTTCTAAAATATAAAGTACTTCCGGCTCTAAATCTGTATCATTACCGCGTATGTATTGCTTTCAAAGGTAAAATAACAGAGAACACATCATTTTTTGACAACTTTCTAATTTATCAACACGTGAACAGACCTACGCCACTCCACTGCCTGGTAAATGATTCGTTCAAACATATAAAAAACAATATGGCTGGTAGAACCACCTGGGTTGACCCCAGGTGGTCAAAATTATTCATGAGTCCCCCATTGCTATGATGATGATGGTGATGGCTATGATGATGATGATGATGATGATTACATGCCTTCAGAACATGACCCCTAGCCACTGTGGAGGACGGGCCATGAAGCGGCTGGTTTTACGCACAGTTAATGAAATCAGAAGAATGAACTTGAAAACTTAAACTGCGGATCAAAGATTATTTTGTTTACTCTAACTTCCCCCTCCTCGTTCATTTCCGTCTCGTCTTCCTCAGCTTCACTGCTTCCGCTATCTCACCAATATACCTTTTTCTTTAAGACAAACAGACTGTCAGATAGGCCCGCCGAACGCCTGCAGCCGCTGCTTGGTGCTGTTGTCCCTGGCCGTCCTTCCAGACAAAGGGTGCTTCACCGGCGAGCGTGCAGCAATGAAATGCTGTCCACGCTTCATGGTATTTTCGACGCCAAAGCGCCGGCGACGAAACCAGAGTCACCTCAAAATAATTGTCAAGCGATTATGTGTCGCGTCTTCATCTCTCCGACGACCCAGAGCTGAGGAACGAGCGAAGTTCCTTGGACCCCAAACTGCAATGGGTCATTGGCCATGCGCGTCTCTAAACGGCGACGCCAGTCTTTGTGTGCTTCCCTCGAAGCACCAGCGCCCGCCTGTACAATGACGGGGTCAGGCTCAGACTGCTGACAGGCAGACAAAGAACCTCCCTTCAGGGTGACCTCGGAATTCTTTGAAAACGGTCAAGCCTACAAAGAGCTAACGCTGATAATTGCCGTGGAAAAGCGTCGACGCCGGTTTCACCTGAAATTGCCTCTTCATTGCATTGAGGGCGGGTCGAAGGTTGGACACCGGAGGCGGAGCCCTGCGAGATGGGTGGGAATTTGAGAACTGTGCTGAAATTCCAATTGGCCGAGAGAAGGACACTGAATTCCCTCGTCGAGCAAGATAGGGAAAAGAACTGCACAAAAAGCCGCAGCGAGAACGTATGAAAAAAGCCATTCATGAGAGTTTTCAAGCCAGCGCACATTTTGCTGTCATCTCATGTTTCTTTTCATATTAATTTTTCTTCTCCGCTTAATGCCCACAAAAATGCCAAATTAATTAAATTCGAAACCAAGTTAATTGTTCCTTCGCCAAGCGTCAGCACTCTTCAGGATGCAACATCATCGCTTGCCGGAGAGCGTTGGAGGTTTCCGGACACCGACCTGGCAGAGGGAACTACAGGGCGTCCCGGAGGAAACTTCCAACCTCGGAAATGCAAAAAGACCAAGAAAGGTTCGACCTAGTCCCGCAAGTGAGCAGCAAGAGCTGCTACGTCCGTGAAATATGTGACTAGCACAACATTGTATCTCTCTAGCTACCTCGAAAAGCATTTCCTAAGGGTGCTTATCTTCCGATCCTATTTATTTTTATCATCTCTCACTCCAAAAAACTGATCCCGGCGATAGCAGGGGCGCGGCTTTGTGCGAGCCAATGACGAAAGGAAAAATGCAAAACGAGAAAAATTGTTACGCAGTATGCGCCTGGTGTATATTTCATCATTATCATCATCAGCTTATTTAATGTTTACTGGAGGACGAAGGACTCTCCCTGCGATCTCCAATTATTCCTGTGCTGCGCCAACCGATCGCAACTTACGCCTGCGAATTTCCTAATTTCATCACCCCACATAGTTTACTGCCATCCTCGACTCCTCTTCCATTCTCTTGGCACCCATTCTGTAACTCTAATGGTCCACCGGTTATCTAACCTACGTATTACATGGTCTGCCCAGCTCCATTTTCTTAAGAAAACGTCGTTTTATGCATTGAAGCACAAAAGTAACTGGAACGCCAATGCATTTTTCCACAAATTTCGGGAATTAATATTTCGAAACTGGTGTTCCAATTGGATCGGCCTTGCGAGCTACACGGCTAAAATTTGTAAGTTACAACATGGGCCGCAATAGTAATTAGTTAAGAAGGTAATTAGTGAATTTTTGTTAATCAGTCAAATGTGCATTTCATTTTTTTTTTTTTTTGCAAGTAGTGTCTGCCGCTTCGAGTAGAACTAGAATTGTGCTGTCCGCCACAGGCAAGCTTTAAGAATTTTTCGAAGTGTTCGCTGAAACACCCTGTATATAGTTAAAAGGGGCTTCTTCATGCGGTTCAGTTAAGGAACGCCATGGGATGACAACTTTTTACCAGCAGCCATCTCTTACCACTTCAAGAGGAGGGATTAAGCAACAAGATACAACCGGCACAAAAAATATGCAAGCGTCTTTTGCTGATGTCGGCCGCCGCACGCAATCTGTTTTTCTCAGGGCTTGTGTATGCTGTGTTGCGTAAGAGGTACCCTTACACTCCGATATAGGATGAATGCGAGGAAGGACATTGCGCGTTTTGTGTCTCGTCAGATGATTCGTCTGGGAGTGCGTCTCGGTGGAGGTCGAAGAGTCTTCCCAGACGATGGAATTGTCGGTGGTACGAAACAGCAATCATAAAGGTCGCCTCTCTCGTCGTGTCACCATATCGCGATGACAACGGCAGACGCTGCGAACGGCATTCGCAAATGTATATGAACAACTAATCAATAGAAAGTGTCGCACAGCTGGAGACAGATGCAATTCTCTCTTAATGTCACCTGCCGCCTCTAAGTCTACCAATCAAGTAACCCGGAGACATCCCACGAAATTATACCAGGTACAAAAAGGAAATATTTCCGTCGTGCACAGACGTACCTATATTACTGGAGCTTTAGTTTGCTTGCCCTCATGCAAGCACATTTATTACATGTGCTTTATTATCCAAGCAAGACAACATAAGGGATTCTTTTCGTTGGAATCCGAGGGGATCGATATTTGGTTAGTTGCAATCATATGATGATAACGCACAATGAAGAATATCAAGAAACAGACAGCATTAATTCGTTGGAATGCGATCAAAAAGAGCTATATAATGCCAAATTCGACGTTTAGAGGTACCCCTTCAGAAAAGATTCTTGTGGGTTAATCTGGCCATCGGAACGAATATTTCCGATAGTCAAAGTGTGACGATATTGCGCAGACCACGTGGTAACGTTTTATAAGTAAAGGAAGGATTAATCCTTCTATTTCAACAAGCAAGTTATCCCTTACATAATTTTTATAGAAAGTCTATAGACTGTCTATAGACATGTCTTGTCTATGAAGTCTATAGACATTCCTTTAGAGTAGACTATAGACTTACGGCCTTACAGGTTTCATAGACTAGTCTATAAAAAGTCTGAGTCTATAGACTGTCTATAGATTACTGAAAATTCACGTTTGTAGACAATTGTCTGCAGAATGTCTATAGACAAAAGTGTATAGGCTTATACAGTTCTACTTTTGTGGACTGAAGTCTACGGAATATCTATAGACAAATGTCTTTAGGCTAGACTATTCCTGTAGACCAGTCTATAAACAGTCTGTTGACTTATGGCCTTACACTTTTTGTAGACTAGCCTATGAAATGTCTGAGTCTATACACACTCTATAGACTGTCTATAGATTAATGAAAATTCACGTTTGTAGACAAATGTCTGCTGAAGGTCTAAAGAGAATAGTGTATAGGATTATACAGTTATATTTTTCTAGATTGAAGTCTATAGAATGTCTATAGACAAATGTTTATAGACTATCTATAGACTTTTGTTGTAGACATTCCATAGACTTCAGTCTACAAAAATAAAATTATATATAGTTCTATTTTTGTTCTATTCTATTCTAATACTAGCCCTGACGATAAACTTCTCAATAGTCTCATTAGTAGCCGAAAAGAAATTCTTGAAAAGATAGGGGCAGCCTCTGTCAAGCTTGACCACTTGATTGCCCGAACAGACTCACGTCTGAATTCTTTTGAAAGCGAACTGAAGCCGTCTTTTGTTATACAGTGCGCAATTTGGTCACTGTGAAAAGGCGGTAAGCAAATGATCCAAGTTTATGCAGCACTGCACTCTAAAAGTGACAATCTGGAAAACCGCAGCTGGCGAAATAATCTCGTTATCTATGGACGGAAGGAAACAGATGAAGAAACACCAGCGTCGCTAAGAAAGCAGCTGATCGACGATGTGTTCTCTAGTAAGATGGGCATGAATGTAACCTGCGTAAAAACAATTAATCGATTCGGCACTAAAAAGCAAACCGGTAAAACCCGTTATCTTACGGCTCTATGATTATAATGTAAAAAACGAACTTTTCAAACATGCGCATAAACTAAAAGACTCCGGCATATCACTGGATAATGATTACTTTCATTAGGTTCGTTTAAAAGGAAATCATCTATGGGAACACGCGAAAGTGAAAAGTGTGGGTACTCTGTAAAGCTTAACCACGATGAGCTGATTATTGATGGTGCAACGTTTACATAAAACTCTGAAGCACATGAGATAGTGCGATTCAAGCGAAAGTGACGAAATCGCATTGTTAAGCAAGCACATAATCTTGTCCTGTTACTAACCTACCATCGAAGTGTAAGAAATAAGGTCGGTGAACTGGAAGGCTTGGTAAACAGCGTAGGTGCTGATATCGTTATTGGCACCGAGTCTTGGCTTGAGCCTACAAGAGCTGACCACAAGGTCTTTTCCAGTGATTTCACCGTATATCGCGAGGACAGATCTCCGCATGCATGGCGGTGGTGTATTTGTGCTCGTAAAGTACGTATACTGCAAAAATTTTTTACCAGACCGCGTAGGACAGAACTTATCGGGGAATATAAGCGCTGGTGGCGACACCTCGTGACTCTTAGATCAGCTGCGACGTGTTAGAAATATTCTCGCGTTGTAGGACTCTTGCCCTCAAGGAGAATCTAAAATACAAAACACGCTGATGATGATTACGTCGTTACCGATACGCTTACCTAAGGAGTTTAGTGGAAATGGGAACGTTTTGTTATTCGAAAGTTTAACCAGCGGCATAAATGGTTATATGTACCCATGTCTGCCAGTTTTAGCTGTATGCATCAGTAATACCCCAACCACTGGCACGCGCCGAAAGCTTCGGCGCGCGCTGGCAAGCGAATGCGTCGCTTCGCTTCGGCTGTAGGGAAAGGGCGCGCAACCACTGGAGAAAAGCTCCGACGCGCGCCGAAGCTCGCTCCTCGGCTGCGGCGCACTGTTGCTGGACTACTCCGTCCTCATCCGTCAAAGTCCGGCCTAAAACAGCTTGCTGTAAACTAAGCTTGAAACAATAAGTTAGTGATCTGTATGTGCTTTTAGATATTAAAAACACGTTTGAATAATGAATATACACCTGCCGCAACAGTTTTTTATTTTCGAAGTAACAATAGTGTACAAAATATCGACATCAGCGCTCGCGCGTCGTCTGTCTGCAAGATCGCTTTGCAAACACCTGCACGACGATGCCATATATCAAAAACTGTTGCACCATTTCATTTTTGGTAGCTTATTGCACAGTCAACTATGTAAGAATTAGGCGTGCAATGTATAACTGAAAAAAATCTGTGTTGGAAATATTGCCACGTAGTTGTGACGGTAAATAAATAGTGCCGGCTCAATCGCAACGATAGCGGCGAGCAATGTCGGCAATCGTAGAAAATCTCATCTGCGGGTCAAGCGTGTCGGCTTGCATACGGCAGTCGTTGAAAGTTACAGCCTATTCGCTGGTGCCCGCGCGCCTTCCAGAAACTACAACACAATTCGTGTCGCGTATGCAATCAGATTAGCAAGGTTCGTCGACAACAGACAGAACCATCGATAACATTCGCGAAACTTCCGATACGTTCAGGCGCATCCTGCACCGAGCGATAACATTTAACATTCTTTAGCCGGTGAAATACGGTAACCGGATACAGATAAAGCATCCGTGTCAATATAATTATGCTTGTTGGTGCATGAGAGAAACGTGAAAAAGTTGGTTCTGAGAAAATCAGCAAAACAGAATTGAAGCACCTGTAGCACTCAAAAAAAAAAACTAGAATAGCTAAAATGTATGTAATTCGTATCTTGTCTCCCCCCAATTCTTGATTCTGCCAAATCTAGCCCATGGAGCACCTCTATTATTCTAGGTTGTTTTGATGCATCAACACCGCATCCGGAGGCCTTCACATTGAGTGCATTGCTACAAAACATTTTCACAGTGTAAGGGCCATGTTCTATTGTAACTGGTTTTCACATATCAAGTTTGCCTTTCTTTACATTAATGAAATGACATCCCGTCAGATAATACAAGCTTGAGAATTAGAGGGTTTTAATAGGAGTCTTTCGTTGCCCTTTGCCTAGTCGTACTATTGAAGCACTTATTCGAATGTATGGGAGCAGCTCATTTGCATAGTATAAGAAATATATAAACAGGTTATTTTCACAATTTATACACTTCGTCACCACAAAAAGAAAAATTGCAGTTTATTGTTTTCAGCCTGCTATGATGTTTTGACTGAGAAAGATATATTCAATTTGTTCTGCGAGGCACGCAATAATTGCTGTGGCATATTATTTTTTTTGCACAACACTGCATACAGTAGCCAGCCATTATTAAAACTCAGAAGAAATTAATAGCACAATGCATATGATCAGGCACATAGCATATTATTGCACTTTCTTAATTCATGCCAGAACGACGACCACAGGCGTCCTTCTCCAACAAGGTCAGCATCCATCGTGCCTCCTTACCATCGGGCTTCACACCCTCAGCACGTTCAACCTCAGCTTTGTGGTGTTTAAACAACCTCAAGTGCGTCTTACGGTTCCAAGGATAAGAAAGAAGACCGTCCTGCCTACCTTGGCCTTGAAGCAAGCAGCTCTGGATTGTTTGCACACTTTCTGCTTTGATCGAGTCCACATATATACGGATGGTTCTTCCACTCAGACCAGCTCCACCAGCGCAGTGGTTATACCATCACGATAACTAAGCATCCAATACAAGATTTCTCACTTGACAACATCGACCCGTTCGGAGCTTGTTGCCCTCCGAGGTGCCGTTGATTATATTAATAACCAACCGGCTAATCGGTGGGCAATATTCTGCGATTCAAAGGCGGCCTTACAATGTCTTCTATCATCCCTTCGTCGCCGGTCATGTGAACAACTCGTGTCGGAGATACGAGAAATGCACCATCACATGATCATGAAAGGACACGACGTCGTGTTTCAGTGGCTGCCTGGTCATTGCGGTATCTCCGGCAACGACCTCGCTGACGAAGCTGCTAGGAAAGCCCACGAAGGAGCAACCCTTGTTTCTGTACCTTTATCGCGGACTGACGCAGCCCAACACTTAGGCAAGCTAGCGCACTCTTTTGACATTGGAAAAGTGGCACACACCTGAATTCACTCAACATCGATTGCATTCCCTCGATCCCTCTATGCAACTGCGGCTGTTACCAGGTCTTATGCGAAATCAGGAAACAGTGCTGTGCCGCTTACGTTTGGGCGTCGCATTCACCAGTGCATATGCATTTTTGATTGGAATGGCTGATAGCGCCGAGTGCAATGCCTGCGGTGTCGAGGAAACCATAGAACACCTAATGTGCTACTACCCATCTTTTGAAGATGAAAGGCAAGACCTCTGCAGAGCTCTCAATCAGCTAGATGGAAAGCCGTTCACCTTGAACAAGATCTTGGAACCATGGCCTCGCATATCGCAGCTACAAAAGGCCACAAAAGTGCTGCTGCGATATTTGAAAGATACCGGATTGAGTCAGCGTCTATGATCCAGACTGAGTGACCGACTGATATCCCCAGTGGACTTTTTCTTCTTTTAATCTTTCCGTTCCCCTTTCCCCAGTGTAGGGTAGCCAACCGGGCTCAGTCCTGGTTAACCTCCCTACCTTTCATTTGTCATTTTCTCTCTCCCTTCTTAATTTATGCCCTTTTTTTAATTGCACGAAAGCTACTGCACTAAAATAGTATACTAGTACATACTTAAAAAGCACAATTTTACACTACGATAATAATCAATCATTCAAATTTTTATTGTAGTGCCCAGGAAGAGCTAGAGAGCCTTTGTACCGGTGCACTTAACGAGCACTATGCGAGACAAAATGTAGAGAAAACATGAATGTAGTAGACAAAAAAAATGGAAGATAGAGAAACAAATAGGGAAAAAAGGAAACGCGGAAAAGTAAAAGGGAGTTAATCCTACGTGATTATCTACAGATACACAAAACACAGGAAATGAACTCTGAAGTATGTTTTGGAGTCGAGTCTTATTAGCACAACCTTGTAACAAGCCCAGGCAACGAATGTGGAATGCTACCTGGTATACTGTTGCGGCACAAACAAATGCATATGATCAAGAAGCTTTAAGGAATGTATAATGTCATGGACCGCCTTATACAGGAACAAAAGGTGCGATTAATTAAGACTTGAATCTAGAGGTGCGAGTTGAAGTATAATTGAGAAGGCTCAACTGTGGTCGCCAGAATGGCAAAAGTGGTGCTTGAAGATAGACATCAATTTATTCTGGATGCGTTAAATGAGGTTAGAATTAGATTTGCTCATTGCACCCCCCTCCTACAGAGGCATACTCTAGTAGTTGGAGGCACACAGCAGAATTTCAGAAACACAACAGGTGAGTGGAAATCATGCAATATACGGCATGCAATTCCAAGAGCGTGAAGGGCATCTTGTGTAATTATCTATGTGAAGAGAAGCTTAGCATTTTGTGGAAGTACACACCAAGATCTTTCATTTCATCGACCCTAAGGAGTGGAGCATCACGTAGGCTGTATCAAAATTTCACAAGGTGCATTTTGAGCATATAACTTAATGCCATAGTGTTGGAAGCATCTAAGAGTACTTATTGCTTCTGCACCAGTTTGAGGGTGAAAAAATGTCTTTTTGGAAGTCGATGCAGTGGTGAACACCGTTGACAGTCTGAAATAGTCTGAAAGTCTGAAATGTTGGCACACAAAGTCATGCTGTTATTTTATTAAAATGCTCTTAGCACTAACAGAAAGCGAGGAATCCCATATCGATTCAAACACCTGACGCACTGAAGAGGATAAATATAGGTCGGCAATTAGTAACTGCACATCTAGCACCTGATTTGTGCATGGGCAATGTTCATGCTACCTTCCGAGTGCTAGAAAAGGTACTAGACTTTAGGGAGCTATTGAAGATGCTTGTGAGAACGAGGAACAAGTATGCTTCCATACGTCTTAACCCTTTCAGACACCACTTTATCCCGTTGATTGAAAAGTTGTTTTCACCACATCTCCTGCATCCTCAGAATCGTAGAAAATGTACAGCTGCAGCAAATATTAAAAATTTTCAATTGTTTAGCGAGTCTTGTCAAGTTTACAAAATTTTGACTCCACGTGAAAACTCACTACAGGAACACAAGATATGAGAACATGTACTATTTCAAGTTTTGAAAAGCTTGAAAAGCACTTATCCAGCCACTTGACAATTATGCCTGGTGCACAACATTGTAAAAAACAATGAAAGAAGTGAACCCACTACATACAACATACTGACACAGTAACAACACCCAGCCGTCTACCTTCCCACTCATTTTGTTAAAACATTCTGCACGTTATTCAAAATTGCAGCACAGTTCCAATAATAAGTGTTTCAAGATGTATGAAACACATATTAAATACCATTACTTTCATCAGTGCTTTTGCTATTGATGCACGCTCCTGCTGTGCCCAATTGTGTAGACAGCGTCTCAAAGGGTTAAGCTCTGTGGAGGAAATACCATCAACACCACAAGAAAGGGAAAGTTTAAGGCAAAGTTTAAGGCACTTCATATACTTGGAAACGAGGTTTTTATTGACTGTTAGCATACACTGCGCCAGACTGAGAAGGAAGGTAACTTGAAGCATATTTCACACCATATAGCAAACAGAAATGTTCTGCAAAGGCATCAGCAGTGTTCGAGACAAGACCACTATTTTCATGAAGAAGACGTACATCTTTGGCACTTCTTTTAGAAGAGAGAGCCCACAAAGCTCCAGAAATATATTGAATTATGTGTCACGCTGGCTTCAACACAATCAATGTGGTCAAAGTGATGATGCTAATAATAATAATAATAATAATAATAATAATAATAATAATAATAATAATCTTAGTGGTAACTTGGCACACTAGGCTAAAAAGAAGGCTGATGCCTGTATGTTAGAGCATCTGATAACCAGCCATCTAAAGCAGGAATTTGCAGGATGCAGAAGACACTTCCTTCCCCTCCACGTGCACACACACTTGCTCAATAACACAGCACGGCACACACGCACACATTCGACAGGTGCACAACACACAGGAGTGCCAATGAAGTCTGGTTCCAAGGAAGGAGAATCCAAATCGCCAGGGGGGTGGAGAGAAAGCTCTGCATGCCAGATATAATCATGGAGTTGTGGTGTCGGGCCATAGAGGCGCGATGAGGGCTCAGGCTGTGCTGACCACTTGTTCAGACGAACTGAAGAAAGATTAGTGCTGTCCAGAGAGACGTCAAACACCCTGCAGTATAGACTAGTGCAATGTTGCGTTGGTATTGCAGGGTGTGCTACTTGAGGGGTTTGAGGCAATCCTCGAAGGCTGGCATGAGCTTGTGACAACCGAAAATACGGGAGTAAAGGGTGCGTATTGTCCGGCGCTGAACAAGCTTAAGTTTGTTAGCGTCGCGAGTTTGGTACGGGAACTATACTGATGAGCAGTACTCAGGTTGTGACAGAATGATAGAAGTGTAGAGTGCTCGGAAAACCTTAGGTCATCAGGGAAGGGAGACACGGGACACAAACCCAAGAAAGGGCCGGTGCTTACATACAGTGCTGGTGACATATGCGGAAAAGTTGAGAGAACAGCTAAATGCTACACCCAGAATGGGAAGGGCCCGAACAGTCTTTATAGAAGTGCCTCCAAGGAAGAAGGTTGGACGTGCAGCAGTTTCGTTGTGGCTGATACGCATGGAAGCACTTTTTACGGTGCTACTACAAAGTTTGATATTGTAGGCCCAGTCGTTCACCTTTACGGAATGTATTTATTGTAAGCACATATGCTGTGCACCGGCATATTGTTGTTGTGGAAGCGTTAACTTGTTAATCAAACACATTCTGCGCAGATGCATTAGTAACTTGGTTTTGAGTAGATCTTTGTCCTGACTACAATTTATAGTATCGCAGCAAGAAACATTTCAGTAGAGGCTGAAGGGATTCCAGCAGTTTAAGCATACTGACTGCACAAAACACTGATGACATCTTTTCACCTTCCCCACAATGCACTCACACCATCTATGCTTTCCATAAGCAAAAAGTGAGATAAAAAATCAATTACAGTTTCCTTGACTCAGTACTTGCTGCTTCTGAAGCGGGCATCGAAGCAATCGTGGTATACGCTGCTACATGCATAGGTCTTGCATGATGCAGGTCCTGCTATGCACTGCACACAGGGCACACGTTGCAAACAGATAATTTATTTTTGCAGTGCTCAACTATAACGACACACTGACTCAAACATGACTGTGTTGTCACGTATGCTTCAGTGCGTCAGTGTTCTTGATTGCTACACGAGCGATTTATGCCCAACTAGCCCAAAAGACGGACGCACTAAAAAAAAGTGAGTGAATGAGTACAGTGAACTTGTACTGAACTGGATTCACATGCCGAATAGAAGAGCGCAGTGTCAGCTGAAACAGGCGGCACGGCTGATTATGTAAGTACTTCCAATAGTTCGGCTACTAGTGTATTTCGCTTTCGGAAGTTATCTTTACCACTGGAAACAGCGCAGAGCTTGCCCGTTAAACTTGAGTCAACCGACACCACACGAAACACGCCGCGGTTGAGCAACCCAACTTCCACACGGTTCATTCACCACATCACAGGTCACACGATGTCAAGAGTGCCATATTTTAAATCACTGCAGCACCAAACGGACCTGAAAATTCATTTCCTTCGACAGAGTTTCTCAGGTGAGTTCGTTCACTCGCCAGTTACGAACTCGATGGACGCGCTAGGCCTACGCGTAACGTAAACAACATCGGCGATAGGCGAGTGTTGGTTATCCAAACTTCGGAGCTCGTAAACGTGTTTCCATTCGTTTTGAGCACAACAAAATGCACATACAACAAGCACAGACGTTGCGGCAATCGTGATTCGGTTGGCTGTTTTAGCAGACGATCGTACCGAGCCCGGCGGAACCCAGTGGGCAGGTTGGATTAGTCGGCGTCGTTCGAAGTCGCTTCGGATCCACGTAGCACTGCCACAACCCACGGTCGTCGGTCGGTCGGTCGTGTCGTTGTCGGCCTACTATTACAACACTGTCTTTCAGGAACACTGTCGCGCGTGTCGTGCGTCCAAAAAACTCGGACGATCGTTGGTGCCGGGGCCTTCGCAATGCTTTGCACGGTCGGTCATTACAGGCCTAGCAGCCGGAGGCTCCGCAGCCTCCGATTGGTTGACGCCTGCGAGGCGTCGCAGCCTCTCATTGGTGCACGCCGGCGCAGCTTCGCCGCGCGTCGGCAAACTTCTAGCAGCGGCAGTAGGCATAATCGCTGCGCGACGTTCCGCTTCGCCGAGTTCCCGACCAACGCTTTGGCGCATTTGACCCTTCGGCGCGCGCCGAAGCTTTCCGGCGCGTGCCAGTGGTTGGGGCATAAGGCATGACGACAGGAACCGCGCATGAAGTGACGACCACCTCGTGGGATAGAAGCCCAATGTTTTCTGGTGGCGATGGAATATAAGCAATCTTTTCACTTGTTCTCCGTGATTTGGTTACACACGGTGTCGCAAGGTGTCGCCGCCAGCGATGATGGTGATAAGAAAAATAATAATGCTTCTTACTGAGTTCGCCCAAAAACGGCTACTTGAAGCGACATGTAGCCGGTGGATATTTTGCACCCGGAGGTTCAAAAGTTTCTATAGTAATCACTTGTACTATGGGCGGCCTTAACCTAATGTCCGAAAGTACACAATATCATATCAATTTCTTTAATGAATATTAAACGAATCACAAAAATACTGGGCGCGTATGTGAAATTTCAATATTCTAACAACCTTCAATACAATATAATTGTTCACGTTTCCATGAGCAATACACGTAAAACAATGATTCGCCTATTAGCGATGTGAGCCACAGCAAATAGGGCTGCATGACGGGATACTTTGCGTCCATGGGACTGTACTTTGGCAGGCTTGTAATAAAACTGACAGAGCAAATAAACGAGGACATAAATGCTTACGGATTGCATGCACAAACACAGGACTGGCACAGTCGAGGGGATATTCTGTAAGTGTCCACCTATAGTAGACTGTCTATTTCGGCCGCCACGGATTGGCTGGAGCTCAACCGGCGAGAAGGAAACTTCTTTTTCGCTGGCACCCTAGTCCAGCCAATCAGCACTTCAGCAGCAGCCGCAATGAAGAGTTCACTAGGTCGACACTTACACAAAATACCCCCTGGTTAAGTTGCCGATGTAATTCTTCCTACATATATGAAACAACCGATTACTCTCTGCCAACTCGCCCAAATCAATGTTTGTCGCTCCTTTCCCGCTCTCCACTTTTCTCATCGCCAACGAAAACAGTTTTCGATAATATGACAAAGAAAAATTCTCTCTTTTCGTAGGCACTGAGGCAACGTGCCTCTTCAGCGCATGACATGTGGCGTTGCGCCCGCGTCTGGATCGCCTATATGTGCGCGGGGGGACGGCGAAACTGCTATAAGCTGACAAATGCACTGTGTCATCATACGAGCAGCGCTGCAGCTCTGATATTACTGGCAAGAGGCCTCCGCAGGCTCACTACTCGTACATTATGCGGTAAGAATCGCGAATGAAAGCTTTTATCTCCACGCCAGCAAACGATTTCGACCGCCAGTGTTGCTTTATCGTGGATAACATGAAAGACACGGCGTCCACGGAATAATATATCGCAAAAATCTTGCGAAATTAGCTTGTGTAAATTACATGCATTAAGAAAGTAATGTGTGTCGCTAACATTGAGGAAATAACTGTCGCACTACGTGAAAAAAAAAAGCAAGGAGCGGTGGTCAGAAATTCTTGCTTCGCCTCATTTGGGCAGCTTATCATGTCTGTATAATCAAACCAGTTTCTTTTCTATATTGCCTACCTATTGCGTCTTATAAATCCAAAGAAATAGCTTCGTCAATAAGCTGCAATCACAGAATCTGTGCAATTCGGACCACAAGAACAGCTATACAATCATCTAGTCTAAGAAGATGCAGAAGGTACGAATTAGACACTGGGTGTATACGCAGTGTTTGTCACAAGATGACTGATAATATATTATAATAATCAGACTGCAAACCAAGCGGAGCAAAACAGAGCTGTCCACTTCTCTTCTCTTGTGTCCATGTCTGCACGCCTTACCCTTCTTTGCATAATGAATTACTTGGGAGCGTCCCCGTTAGATTCTATGGCAGTCTGGCAAGGTAGCATGACATCACGGATGGAAGTGCACAGGCATTGTACTATCTAGGAGGCGTTGGCCAAGCGCCTCCACAAGCTTGCTTGCCCGCGAGGAGTTCATAACTCGTACGACTATTCAGTGGCGTTCAATTGGACATTAAAGGGACACTAAAGGTTACCGGAAAGTCAAGTTAAAGCGATAAAGCAATGCTCTAGAACGTCTAAGGCGTCAATATAATCGCGAACAGAGCTTTAGTAACCGAGAAATTGAGGTAAATGCATGACATGATTTGAGACCCCCCAGCGACATTCCGTATACTAGCCCGATGACGAAAGCACTCCTCATCATAATTTGTCACTAGTACTCAACTACTCGTATTAAAAAGATCATTTCATTAAATTATAAGACGGAAGAAAATACTACTTGTCTACTTCTATTCGATTCTAAGAAAAAACCTTTTGACGTTACCCTTGAGTAGTATGGGGGATCGAAAGGTTTCGTTTTCGCTCGACTCTGCGCGCTCGACTTTGCGCCACGTGCGCTTTGGAGTTTCAGTTGTTTCTTTATCCCGTCGTGCTGCGGTTGTCCTGCTGGCTCGCGAAACTTGCATTTGGAACAAGCAGCGAGAATGCCACGTCCATGTGATGTCGTGGGATGCGCGAACGGTCCGCGGAACTTGGCCAAGGGCTGTTGCAGCGGCGAATCCAACGTTACTTATCAGTGTGTGCCAACGAGTGAACATCTCCGTTCGAAGTGGTTAAGTGCCGTACCTCTGCCACAGCGCGCTGGCAAGGAGCCGAAAAATCACGTAGTGTGCTAGCACTTTCGTCCAGAGGATTACGAGTTCAACGCCGACTTACTGAAGTCGCGTGAAGTGCCTTTCAAAGGAGGCCGTCGTCGTAGTAGTACGCAACGACGCCGGCAGCGCGAGCCCTCAACAGCAGGTCACGTTCATCAGTGCTTAAATCGTTGAACTCGAGCCCAGCATCGCGAGCTAATGTGTCGTTGTCAGCGTCATCCATTGCAACGAGCATCGAAGTTGGCGTCACAAAATAAAGAACCAGCTTATCGTCGTGCGCTTTCCCTTCCGCTAGCCACCATAGTTCCGCTTTCGCGCTGCTGTCGGCTCTGTCCAACATTGTCCAACGACTCTGTCTATTTCAACAGTCCACGTTGACTTAATATTAACCTTTAGTGTCCCTTTAACGCTTTCGCATTCACAATCATAGGAAGTACTTAGGTGTCCTCGGTGTCGCACCTAGGGTGGCATTAGGGCAAGAAATCCACCATGCCCATCGACTGCTACGTAAGGTTGTACAAAATGAAGGAAAAAAAGGTTTATTGACTTAGTTACACGGCTCCAGTTACGGAAGCCCAATCCATGCAGGAGCAAGTAAAGCGTCAAAGTTCACATCAGGACCCTCTGTCCTCACTCTCGAAAAGTCTCAGCTTTTGATCCCCTCGTCTTCCCTAGGCAAGTCGACTAGGCAATCTGAAGACCGTCCAGCAGCAAATCTCCATCGTCGACTCCGCTGCGATACCCCGCCCATGCTGGCAATAACCCGCAGTCACTCCGCCTCCGAAAAGACTGGTTTGGAATATGTGGCAAGAAAGCAACCTGCTCCTATCAGGTCGTCAATGTTGTTCCCCTCCTTTTCATCCTTCGCTCAGGCTGCCAGGTAAAGAGCGGAGTGAGGGCCCCTCTTGGGACCCGTCAAAAGTTGGTGTCCACGCGGCGTTTGCTTCTGGATAGGCGCTGATGGATGCGTGGTGGTTTGACTCGTGTTAAACGTCTAATTCAATGTGACTCCCAAATCCTCGTCGTTGTTCACCTCCTTTTCATCATTTGCTCAGGCTGCCAGGTAAAGGGCGGGGTGAGGGCCTCTCTTGGGAGCCGTCAAAAGTTGGTGTCCATGCGGCGTTTACTTCTGGATAGGCGCTGATGGATGCGTAGTGGTTTGACTCGTGTTAAACGTCTAATTAACGCCTTTGTGGGGTTGAGACGTAACATGGGATTTTTTTTTCGAAAGCAGTCTATTAATTTTTGCTCAGACATATTTGACTAGCCACGGTCAGATGTTATGCCACAACCAATGTCGCTTCGAGAAGCTGGTACAAAAATGGCAAGAGAACGTCACCACCTGTATTTTGCTCTTGAGGAAGCTTTAGCTCTGGGGCTCCTAAATACATGGGAAAGGAGAAATTGTTTTCATCGGCATCAACCGCAACAAGTTTGATTAGGTTTGTGTCATTTTTAAAAAGAACGTTATAATCCAATGATTTTAGGAATCAGATTTTTCATTTACGCCCACGAATTATCTTAAGATTTGTTGAAAATTACGAAACTCGAAAAATGAAACTATCAAGTTTAAAACTGTGCAGCTTAGCAATCAAAAACGGTATCACAATACCGTAAACTGAATCAAATAGTGCATCTAAAGCGGATAAAATAGATTCATTATACATGGTTCTCAAGTACACCACCAATACGTGAGTAGGGCTTTTGGAAATCCCCTGTAAACATTGTAACAAATTCACATAATCTATAACTTAATGTACCAATTCTTTTCGCATTAGAGGATCTAATGGATGCAGTTTACAGAAATGCGACTTATATTTTTGATGCAGAGGTACAAATTTGTAAACTTCGTTCTTCTATTTCTTTTGAAACTCACCAATTTTTTGAAGTTCTCGTAAAAAAATTCAGACCAATATCAAATTTCAGCTTCCTACAATGACTGCACATTGAGTTTCTCTCGCAAATGCAAGAAATTTCGTTCATATCGATCCAGGAGCTGTCCCATGAAAGCATTACTGCGTTTTACATGTATTTGACTAGCGGCATAAGAGTTGGCCCCGAGCTAACGCTTCCTCTTAATACCTATTCTAGCCCAAAATCAAGCATTAACTGTTGATAAATTCCACCTATTTCGCATACAGGCAAGTTTTTTTTTTTATTACTACCTTTGAATGCGTGTGGTCCGGCAGAAAGTGATCCCGACACCAGAAAGCACGTACTAAAATTCATTTATGCAATTTATTTTGGTTCAATCTGAAAGCAGTTGTTTACAGCGTCGTATGTGGAACAAACAGGGAAATTGAAGTTTTTTCCTGTGTTTATCTTTACAGGCGTGGGTAAAAACATCACGAAAAACAAGGGCTAACAACAGGGCAAAGCTTTACAAACGTAAATCATAACAACAACTGAGGTCTTGATGACTATTCAACAAAGGCATCTAACAACAATCGCGCAAGTAGGTACTCATCTATGCAAACACAGGTAAGCAAGCAAGCAAACAAACAAACAAGGAAGCACGTTCCGCACAGCTCTCGCGCCACCCATATACTATTGTCGTACGCTACGAAACGATTGTAGCCCAAGACGTCTGTAGACTTTTATGAATGCCCTCCAGCATCGTAGGACGACACGAGTACCGCTAACCCCCGTATTCGCGAACGGTTATCGACTCGATCCCTCTTCCCCGACTTTACCGAATAAAGACCCACCGGATAAAACCCCTTAAACTTCGCAAAGTACTGCCACGCTTTGAAAAATGCCGCCTCCTGCTCGCGCGCTCTGGCCTAGACCGACGCCGCGTCGCTATTGGCCTGCTAGCATCACGTGGGCCCTGGCGCCGTGCATCAGCGCCATTTTTGCTCGAGAAGAGTCCACGGAGTGGCGAGGGGCGCATGTTGGCGCCGTTGCTACGCTCGAGCAGTGTAGGCGGCGTCACGGCCGAGGAGGGAGCGTGAAAGAGAGGAGAGACGAGGAGGAGTGAAGGCGGAGGAGGAGAGTGTCGCTACTTTATGAAGTTTAAGGGGCTTTACCACCGGACAGAGTGCAGCGCCACCCCTCGACTGGAGGAGAAAGTGGGCAACGGCCCTTGGTGATCCCTACGACGAGGAGAGTGCGTTCGAGTAGACTCGGCCAGCAGCACGGTTGCAAATTCTTTGCTACTCTGAAGGGCCATTGAAGCGCAGTGACAACTTCTGTCGAGGGGCGGCGCCAGTATCGCGTGGGAAAAGCGCAGTAACGATTGAGCATATTTTGTTAGCGTGTTGCGTCATACATCTAGACGTAAATGCAAAGGAAACACTTTCACACCCTTAAGGGTGAGGGCGTAAGAAATTTTATTGCGTCAAGATGTAGTTATTCTAGCCGAGCTTTCTCTTGTAAATATTGTAGAGAAGAGCGAGAACGAATCTGCCGGGAGGAACAGTAAGAGACGCCGATAGGTGCATGGAGTAAAGATAAGGAAGGCACAGAATAAAAAGAGCGTATAGCAATATACTCAAAGGTTCGAGTGTTCGATAACACGAACAATGGATCTTATGGGGTCAAGAGCAAACGAAGTAGATAGCACTGGTTACGATGCTCAACAGATAGACGGATGAATGGTTCAATTTTAAACCATCCACCCGTCTATCCGCTGTGCCTAGATTGAGTGGATGAGCGTCCTAGAACACGGGTCAAGGAAAAAAAAACGACGTTAGTTTAGTCAATAGGAACAAGAAAACTAGTCTTTTCCGACATGTCATAATAAAGTGCACACGTACCATTTGAATGCCAAATTAGCGGTGGTACTTTTGGCTCCACCTGCATTGACATTTGTTGGGCGTGTTGGTAAACTGACTTGGAAAGCATATTTAGCGCCAACGAACAAGGACAGAAAGGAGACGACACCACAGTGCGCATTGTGGTGTCTCCTTTCTGTCCTCGTTCGCTGGCGCTAAATATGCTTTCCACCTGTATGTTCTTTATCGAAAGGTGTGCAGGGAAGTGGTAAAGCAACTACTTTGGACGCTTACTTATCCTAGTTTAATGTTGATCATTAGTTTTAGGCAATTATCTAAACCACAACGCAAGTCATTATTGTATTTACTGAGCTCCTGGCCTTTCACTAGGCGACAGAAAAGCAAAAGCCAGGGATGCAAGAACTTTTTTTTTTTGATAGCGCATGAAACAAAAACGAATATAAAATGGTTTTAAAATAAAAGGTCGTAACTCCTGCCTCGTGATCATTAGATTTGCCGCGCTGCTTCAGGTATCCAGAATTATATGATGTCTGGGCCATGTAATCTAAGTAAGATATTTAAGGCAGATGTCTACCTTCTCTTCCGCGACTGCGACCTTTTGGCTGATAGCCGGCGCTTGTGTTGTCCGTTTCACCCTTACGTGTCCGTGTCCGCAAGCCCTTTTATAATATGCATTTAAGTCAACATCACGTTTTCTGAATAACTTACGAAACGTATTGTACATAATAACATGTGACAAGAACACACTATTCGCTGGATTTGCATTTCCGCAAAGGCAGCCACGCAAAGGCGGTACAATCACTTTACGGTTAACAGGTACTACCCCTAGAGGCCACATAGCTTCTTTCTTTTTCGAAAACAGCAAGCTTTTATTTATTTTCGATTTAGTTGAGGCACCTTCGGAAGACTTCACAATGTTTAATTAAAACTTTCATGTATGTAGCCAAAGGACAGATGATGTAGAGCGAATAAAAATGGTATGTTGACAGAAAACGCACATGAATAAACTGGATAACGAAGGCCAAGTTTCTATAGAAATAATTCTTAATGTTGCACATTACATTCAAATATACACCTTTTCTTCTACAGAAAACGATAATAAGAGCCATCGCGAAGCCAAGTAATTAGCATAAATATCAACGTTCGACGCACTGAGCTCGTATGGCGCTAAAGGCAAACCTCTGTACTGATTCGCACCGCTTCATTTCTTCACATAATCACAGCATTTGAAAATGACTTTATTCACTAGCAGATTTCCTGGCAAGGCACAGGGGCACACCAAATACTTGCAGTTTAACGTCAGATGCGAAGTCATCGTGTTAACTGCATTTCTTCTTGCTATAAATTTACACGACAGGAAAACTGCCGAGAAATGACTGCTGACGTGTTGGCACTTTCAGTTCTGTTCAGAGCCTTACAATGATGGGTTCTCCTGTGCTTGCGTATCATCACGTGGTCCCATATTAAAGATCACGCACGGCACAAGAAGCAAAACTATTCTTCTGCTTGGCGGTCCACCGCGAAGGTGCCCGATCCGAGTTTAACACCGCTGTTGGCAAGGTCGCACACCTTGTTGACGAGTTCGTTGAACTTCTCAGGCTGCTCCATGTGCACGTTATGACCGCAGTCATCGAACACCTGCGTCAATTTTGAAAAACCAAAAAAGAAGCGTTTTAGGTGAACGTGATAACAAAATCGCAGTTCTAGCAACAAGTTTATGCGTCACAGAATGCAAATTTGTTGCTATTCGCTACAATTCCAGGCATTCTTCTGATACGTGCCATTTTTCACCCTTCCTCCCTCATCGCATCGTTTCCAAGGCTAATAATTAATTAATTTCAGCAAGTATCGTGCTGATACCTTTTGATGTAACAAGTAATATACATGCGAAAATTCCGGTTGGCAGTCGGCAAGTGTCATAAGTGGTGAGCGAGTCGTTTGAAGTTATCAAGCGGAAGGTCTGACGGAAGCGAACAGATAAAACACGAAGCAGCGGGTGCAGTTGAATTAGTTGTTGCCATAGTTTATAAAAAAGACTATCACGAAGCGTGCGATCACAGGGCCCGAAGACGCAGTACGAGCGCTGACATTTCTTTGTTTTTCACAACAGAAATCCTGAATTTATAGCAGCCACTATGCACCCGCAACATGGTTTGTTTTTCGTTTATTCGACATAGCATGCAATACCTTGGTGTTTGCACCGACCCTGTGAAGCATCTTGTCTGACGCCTCTTATGTGTCATATGTAACACTCAGGCGTGTTACCACGCAACGTTTTACTTGCAATAGTCCGCTCAGATGCTCAACGCCGTAACTTCTGAGCTACCGCGGCGAGTGGTTGCAGAATTTCCGGACGACGACGATGATGATGATGATTTCTTGGCATGTTCTTTGAAACGGTGCAGGGACAAATCGTCACCTAGCCTGCTTGAGTCACTCAGGTATGCTATCAATGCTTTTCCTGCTAGCATTCTGGTATAGATCTCTTCAGCCTCCTCTAGCTTCCCTGTACCGCTGCCTATGCCTGTAATGAATCCCGTTGTATTAGTCTCTTCCTTGTTTTTTTTTTCCACCAATACTCTAAACGTCTCTTGCTTATCTCGACTGCTGAGCGCTTGATACTTCCGTCTACATTAAATCCAAGCACTTCTGAAAGTTTTACGTCACGTACTGGTCTTCCTGGGTATATCCCTTCGCATTCCATTATGATGTGCCGAGTGGTCTCAGGATTTTTGCTGCAGCATGCCCATGCCTTGTCTAACTGCGAATATTTGGTCCGGTATGTTTTTGCCCTTAGGCAACCAGCTCGAGCCTCAAATAACAAGGCACTTCCATTCGTGTTATCGTACAGATTTCTCCTTCTAATTTCTTTTTTGTCATTCTTGTAAATCTCCATGGTCCTTTTTTTTGCTTCCATTCTTTGCATCTAATTCGCTGTCTCTGTTTCTCTCACTTTCTGATTACTCTTGGTTGTCTATCTACGCTTACAATTACCCTGTACGTGGTTGCTTACTTTCTTGGCTTTTTCCTCCATTTTGTGTCCACGCTTTTTAGGTACAGATAATTGTGTACTTTAGGCGCCCATTTAGTTTGATTCATGTTCCCGAGTCTTTCTTCAGAACTCATTTTGCTCTGCGCTTCTCTACTGACTTCAAATGAGGCCCAACGCATGTCCCCTTGCACTGCCTCATTTGTGGTTTTACTGTGGGTTCTCAAAGCCAGCCGGCCCACTGATCATTGGTTAACTTCCACCCTCGACAATATATCAGATTTGAAGCACAGAATGGCAATTCCGAACGTCAGCGCTGGCATCATGGCTCCTTTCCAGCGTCCACGCACCCCCTCATATTTTTTGTGGCCCAAAAGTTATCCATGTTTCATTATTTTCTTTATTTATTTATGCACACTGCAGCTTCAATGAGGCTATTTCAGGAGTGGGAATCATTCCTGCATTTCACTTCCCTTTTATTTTCAGATTATCTTGGTGGGTGCTTGAGTAACTCTTTCCTTCGTTTATGTACATGCAAAGGTATCTATATTGCCAGACTAGGGGTATGACTTCCTGCTGAATTGACACCACGTAGTTACTCGTCTCTTCATTAAATATCATAATTCCCGATTTCTCTGTGCTGAATTCAAGGCCTAGATTTGTCGTTGCGTTGCCACACATATTGGGCAGTGCCTGTAAATCTCTATTGCACCATTTGTCCATTACGCGTGTATGATAAATAGAAACCTAATTGGCTGTTTTTCCAGTTGTCTTTCTATAACATAACGCATGAACAACAATGGAGACGGCGCAACGAACTGGGTCACTAGCGCCGGGAATTTCGTTAGGTGCAGACATCACACCGAAAAAGAATGCGGGGTGCAGCGTCTTCTATCGGAGCTTTAAACGGTCTACATTTCTTAAGGGTCTTCTTGCGCGTTAATCATCAAAAAGCCTGCCGTCCGCAGACATGCTGTGCTCACGAGATCAAGGCGCAGGGAAAAGGCATTGAATGATGTCAGAAGCTGCTACATCCGCTCAGTTTCGGTAATCAACAATGTAGCGACAGAAGAGTGTTACAATATCTATTACGTAAGCTTCTCTAATATCTCCTAGCTTTTATAACTTATCTCGCCCCAATATTGTCGTCTCTCACGACGTGTATTTCTGTAGAACTGTTTGTTCAATAGCGTGCTTAGAACCCACAGCGCGTGCCACCTTTGGGATATTTCATAGATCATTTGTTTTCTGCTTTTGAGCGGTAATTTAATATAACAATCACTGTATTCTTATTCTGAGTGGCCATTGGAGTTTTCCGTACGAGATATGGTAATCACAGTAGGTAGCGTAAGTGAATGGGTGTCCCGAGAAATGCAGACCCGATTAAGCTACGGCGACTTTTGTTCTACCCGTCCAAGAGAAACATCACAACATTAACATGCAGAGAAAAATGAGCCAGAAAAATTTGCGCAAAAGAGACAGAGACAAACGGTGTGTCTCACGCAGGGAGCGCACCATCCTGGAGCTGGATTTAAGTCTGTTTACGTTATGAATGTATCATTGACAGTACATTCATTCCTTCGTGCGCTTTTGTGTACGCGACGAGTTGCGGTTCAAACAGTCGCTCAAGAATTGTGGATCTTTTAAGATAGTAGTAGCCACAAGCTGACCGCGCCTTACGCTTGACAATTCCAATTTGTAATCTCGTCTGCTTCATGTGGCCAGGAATCAGTATCAATGGTATGCGCAACTAGGTGGCGCCGTTCGACGACCGCACGGTGCTTTCGATCCAGCAGTCAGCGTCAAAATTTTCTGAGCTGACAGCAGCACCGCAACGCAGAGCGTAGTGAACGGAGGAAGCAGAATTTACGCGAAAATGTGCGATTTCTTTCAGCCCGCCTTTGACATAAGAGCAAGGTGCTGCTTCAACAAAAGAAATAACTGCACGCTTTTTCTTTTTCTTTTTACTTGTCTGGACAGCGACGCGCTAGAAGGCGGGAGGGGGTGCAATGCTGCGCTCGTTATCAGCCTGTCTGACTAATGCACTCGGTAATGCAACCGCACGGCTCTAGTAGATTGAAATGCTGGCGTTTTTCGCCCAGGCGGCCTACATCGTTCTTTCTTAATTGAAATGTTATAAGGAGATGTTGACGCACAATTTAAGGCGCCGGCTACTCTTTATCTCTTGAATTGTTCCATCATACAACATATAGGGTTCAAGATTACATATCAAATAATCTTTTCACACATGCACCAGGACTTAACACGCAACGATTTCACAGGAAGACTATGACGTAAGAAACACATGGTACATACAATATACAAGGTAAATGTCTTTACAGTTATGTAGATAAATGTCTCAAAAATACAAACGATACTGTCGCCTAACAACACAGTCTCTAGTCAGCGGGTGGTACATACATCGTGTAAATGCATTATCACATATAGTCACAACAGAACAGTCAACATAACATGTGAACGGCTTCTCGGACGCTAGCTGCCCGATGCACTTCAAATAATGCTTGCCGGAGCTCGGTTGAGCCTTCAGTTCCCTTTCCGCGCCTTTTTAGGCAAAAACAACAATTACAAAAAACACAAGTACATCTCCAATTTCGCATGGTGAGCATCATGACGGCTGAAGCGCATTCCGCTGAACCTGTAGAGTAACTACGAAGAATACGAACGCCGCTTTCGCGCTGAGCGTCTTCAAACAACAACCCAGTATTAACACCTCACCCTACGTGCAAGGTACTCCAAATGTTTGCAAAGGATTCGTTGGACAAAACGCGCACAAGCTAGCGCACTTTAAGCGAGGCGGTCAGATGCAGCTTCCTCCATATAGCACAACTCCAGACTCCACCTCCGAAATTGAATATGTTTGCTCCATTTTTAGTGTTGTGGTCATTTATACTTTCTATAGAGCAGTCTAATATGAAGAATGAATTACTGACGATCTTCTTGCGTTTTCCATAATAATAATTTCCAGTGATATATTCCAGATATTGCCACGGCGGCCGCATTTCGATGGGGGTCAAACAAATGCGGAAACACCCGTGTAAGATTTAGGTGCACGTTAAAGAACGCCAAGTGGTCCAAATTTCCGGAGTCCCCCACTACGGCGTGCCTCACAATCATATCGTGGTCTTGGCACGTGAAATCTCGTAATATTTAATTTTTTTATATTTCACATATTCGGAAGACGGTCATGAAGTGTCTTCATTGCACCATTAGAATCACTGAAGGGTGGCGAGAACTTGAAGAAGCTGCAGAAAAGTACGAGTGATAGTGTACGTTGCCTGCGACTTTTACAAATCAATAATATTTCGCTAGTGCTGATGACAGCATTGTCTTGCGTCTGATGTGGTTCATTTACCACGTTCATAAAGAGCTGCAAATGTCCTCTAAATGCCATATAACGAGTATTGCAACACTGCTTTGAGGCTATTTCTCTCGCATGTCTCCCCAGAGTACCATCAACAGCTTTACTTTTGGGTCCTTGGGCAACAACGTCTTTGAAGAAGAGCGCTTTGAAAGCTCTAAAGACTTTTCTTGAAGACAGCGGCATTGTTGGCCTTTATTAAGGCTTTTATTTTTCCTTTCATTTAAATGTCGCTGTATATATGTATGTGTTTATGGACTATATGTTATGTTGACTGTTCTGTTGTGACTATATGTGATAACGCATTTACGCGATGTATGTACCCCCCGCTAACTAGAGAGTTTATTATTAGGCGACAGTATCATTTCTATTTTTGAGGCTTTCTTCCATAGAACTGTGGAGTCACTAAACTTGTATATTGTATGTACCGTGTGTTTCTTACGTCATAGTGTTACTGTGAAAACGTTGCTTGAAAAGTCCTGGTGCTTGTATGAAAAGGTTATTTGATATGCAATATTGTACCCTGTATGTTGTAAGCTAGACCCATTCAAGAGCTAAGGAGCAGCCGGCGCCTTAACTTGTGCGTCAACATTTCCTTCTGTCGTATCAATAAATAAAAAAATATCAGCTTTACACTAATCCTGGAGCATGCGGCACTTACAGCTGGAGGTAACAGCTAAAGCTAACAGGCGACAGCACAACGTTCCAGCTTGAATTTTCGTTGATACCTTTACGATACCTAATTTCTCAACAAAGCGACCGCATACCAGTGCACATGTACCCGGCATTGCAGTCAAGGTGACAAAACCTACTAATATGGTCGAGCAATAGAGAAAAGGGCAATTTTTTTTTCGCAGCACGCTACAGTAAGCGGCGGTGAACTTGAAGTGTGCAATATGTACTAATTAGATCTTAATTAAAATTAATTCTTAAGATACAAAGATGTACCGATAAACACACTAGCGGTCCACGTAGCATATTTAGCCTTTAAGTCCTCATTACGTGTCACAGTGTGTGGAACGTCAATTTGAAACGTGAATAGCGGCGAATGCAGGTGAATACATTAAAGCTAGTGCTGGTCTATGATATTTTAGCAAATGTGAGCAAATTGGATAGCGGCTGTAATCAATTTTCACGCAAGGAATGTACCCTATAGCTACTAGTATAATGTGTACTCGGGAATTCTACTTCATTTGTTTGGTTATCAACGTATATCACCACATTTATTGGTGTCCATCGCAGCCAACCATCTCATGTTTTGTCAAGATCCAATACCTATGTCCTTTTCAAATTATTATAAATTGACGTCAGCATATAAAACATAGAGCAAACCTTCGAAAATTTTGGTGAGCCGTAATCATACTCCATTATATCAAAGACTGTGACTACAGTGACGGGGCCCGGTACTTTAACATCTGCACTACAGTGACGGGGCCCGGTACTTTAACCTCTGCACTACAGTGACGGGGCCCGGTACTTTAACATCGGCACTACAGTGACGGGGCCCGGTACTTTAACATCTGCACTACGGTGACGGGGCCCGTCACTTTAACAACAACAATGAAGCGACGGGGCCGTCACTACGCTGTCGGTGGTGGTGATAAACTTTATTGAAAGGGGGAAGGGTAAAGAGGGACGTGGCTGAGGGTTAGGGCTCAAGTAAGGCCCTGGGCCTGCTTGGCCTTTTCCGCCCAGTCCACCAGTTCAAGTTGTCGGTCGACGTCCCCGGAACTGAGCCAGGCTGTCCAGTCAGTCTCGCTGCTGACGGGGGGATGAGAGAACGGGAGCGAGGTGCATTCCCACATTATGTGTGTTAGTGTTCCTGTTTCTGAACATAGCCTACATTTGTCGCTTTCCCTGCCCCCTGTGATATTGTTAATGTATTTTGGGTGTGGGTATGTATTTGTCTGAAGTCGCCGAAACGCGACCGCTTGCGTTTTGTCGAGTTGCTTGGCCGGTGGTGGAAGCGCGCGACGCCTCAAGCGATACCGATGAGCTATTTCATAATAGGTCTCGCAGGGTTCCTCGTGTCTCTCCTCCTCATTCACGCCGTCCGCATCCGCGGACGAGGCTCGGCGCGCGAGATCTCGAGCCAAACTGTGAGCCGACGCGTTGCCGGGCACAGCCGCGTGAGCGGGGGTCCACACGAGGGTTTTCAAGCCGCTTAGGGGGCGTCGTGTGAGGACATGGTACGCCTGTTTGCAAATTCTACCACGGACGAAATTGCCGATGGCCTGCTTGCTGTCGCTGATGACGGTATTCGCTTCCGCATGCATGGCCATGGCAATCGCGGTTTCCTCCGCTTCCACCACTCGGCCAGCCGTGATTGTTGTATATTCTATCAGTCCTCCGTTGTGATCCGCTACCACCGCGGTCATGAGGTCACCCCGAGGGTGTCTGGCTGCGTCTGTGTAAAGCACTCCATCTTGCGAGCCGTAGCGTCGCCAAATGGCTTCACTGCGTGCTTGCCGACGGCCCTGATGGAACTCGGGGTCCATGTTGCGGGGTAGAGGTGGGGCATAAATATGCCCCCTGACCTTTCGCGGAATCGTAATGTACTCTGTCCCCTCGGGGATAGCCTCGAGACTGAGCTTCCGGAGGACTGTGCGGCCAGCCGGGGTTAGCGAGAGACGACGGATTTGGGCTGTGTGGTGAGCGTCTAAGAGCTCCTCGATCGTGTTATGCATGCCTAAGGCCTCTAGCCTTGCGGTGGCCGCGTGGTCCGGTCGGTATCTAAAGCCCCTGCATCTACGCGCCACCGCCTGGTCGGCGGAAATTAACGTGTATGGAGGGGCTTTATCGGTATCGGGGGCGAGGACTTACCGAGTCGCCCTCTGTCGGAAGCGCCTTACATGCGTACGCGTAGTCTGAGGGATAACTCGGCGCGCTCCGCATAGGTTTGGCTATCGGCGCTAAATAAAGATACTACGCGGCAGCCCTCCTGACCATTTTTGCAAGTACTCTCGAAATGACAGAAGTATTTTACCTTCAAAATAATAATGTTAAAAAAATTATGGGGTTTTACGTGGCAATAATAATAATAATAGTAATAATAATAATAATAATAATAATGTTTGACAAACAGAAAGCACACAATGGTTTACAGATGCTATCTCTTTACCTACTACGTACGGTAAGCTGGGACACTGTGCGCGGTCGCCGTGATCGATTCCCCTGAACCGGTTTGCGTGAAACGTTAGGCAATCGCTGAGAGAAAACTATGTGAAATATGTTCTTATATTGGGCTGGCCGTCTGTGTAACCAAATGTAGCATAACAAAATGAAGCTTCAATGCAGCGATCGCACGGGTTCGCGGTGACCGACTTCGCGTCTGCATGCATGTCCTCGCACAATGTTTCGCTTTCGCTTCGAGCGCGTTTTCGCACCGTGCCGTGAGCTTTATGCCGCAGCATACGAGCATCACGGCGACTTGTGATGTGCCGTCGCGATGATTCAGTCTTTTTCTTTCCTTCTAAAGTCTTGGAAGCTTCAATATCATCATTTCTCAAATTTCATCGAACTGCATGTTTATCGGTCGTCTAAGCGAGCAATTACCCGCTGCTTCTCTTTCTTAATCCAGTACAATATTCATTGTCTAGTGCTACACAAGCATGAACATATGCCATGCCTTTCTTAATGTTTTTTACCGTTCCCCTTCCATTACAGTTAACTTTCTTTCTCTTTCTTTATTATAATCATCATAGGTGTTACAGTGCATACGCAAAAGATTGTTGGAACTAATAGCCGCAAGCTAGTGGATGGGTCCGGATGCGAAATATAATAGACATGCGGTAAAAGCATAAGAGGATCAATACAGAGGATGAAAGCAACACATTAGCACATTAAAAACAGAAAAAAAAATACTTTTTTATTACAGCATACATAAAAATTATCACCACTTACTTAAATTATCAAACCGCAAAGAACAGAACGCCAAGCATGAATACAAGCACCAAGTCAGTGGTTTGTAGCTAATAAATACGATTTCAGTGCTCTGCCAAAATTTTGTGTTTCTTTTATTTTGGTGGGTATGTTGTTCAATGCCTTAACTCAAACAAATTCAAATAGTCTTTTTCCACGTGCATTATGTACAGGAGGCAGGTTGACATTTCCAGCGGCAGTACTTCTGGTAGAACGTGAAAAAAAAATATGGACACATGGAAAGGATGATAGCGTTTCACAATATTGTTTACATAATAGATGGCTATTTTACGCCCACGCATAAAATCGAATGGCAATATGTTTAGTTGATTGAACAGTGGCCTGCTGGGTGTATCGGTTCTTGAGTGCGCCATTATTCTTAATGCCCGTTTTTGTATGCAGCCAAATGGAGCATAAGAGAATGAAGCTTCAATGCAGCGATCGCACTGGTTCGCGGTGACAGACTGCGCGTCTGCATGCATGCTCGCGTTCCGAACTCGCTGCGAGCGCGTTTTCGCACCGTGCCGTGAACTTTATGCCGCAGCATATGAGCATTTGACAGTACGCAAGCAACTATTGTTGCGTGGACGTTATCATACAGTATGTGCCATCAATCTGTTCATATACCAAAGCTTCATGACAGTAGGGCAGCGCGCGCGGGCGAGCGTATCAGTGCGCACTTTCTGCTACTCATCGAACATCGCAGCCCGACGCCGTATCACAAATCTTCCTCGGGGAAGTGCTTGCTGCACAACCGAGTTGTAGCCAATGGCTGCTTGCCGGTTCTAAGTTTCGCGATCCAAGCTTCACGCAGCTTTTTGTCCTGCGGGTGTGTCTGAAGGCTGACACCGGGCTCCGCTGTGTACGTCCAGCACTGCGGCACCGAGCAGTAGCCTACCATGTTGGGCGCCTTGAAAGGCAGCCACTACCTAATATAGTATTTTCAAGTGTTGCCAAGCACACACCTGAAGCGGGAAAACCTCCCCACTAAATCAGAACCGCAGCCGCAAGTGGAGACCTTAAACTTAAGTTTTCAGCTCGCTTCGGCGCTTCCGAAGCAGTCGACGCGGCCACTGTGTCCACGTGATGCTTCATACCACGCCACGCGCCGACGGCGGCGCCAGCTCTCCCAGTGGTGGAGCTCGCCCCCAATAGTGACGAGCCTCTTCCGAGCACGTGCTTCGCCAGTCACAACGGACACCTCATCCCTACACGTGTTTCGCCAGTCAGAAGAGCAATCTGTTCACTGCACACGTGTCGTTAGTCAGTCCTTTTTTCTTTCGTTCTTTCTTTGTTCCTCCACCTTTCCACACACTTTGTGGCAGTTGCCACGGCCGTATTAGGGGCCATAATAATCATCATAATAATAATCAATGCATTCCGTTACTGCACGGAAGTTGCTGACATCGTGAAATTCACATGGTGCTGTGGACAGCACTGGGATAAAATCTCGCGGTCCGTGAAGTGCTCGGCATCCCTATAGGCGCCAGCACGGAGAAGCTCATGCAACTGGGGGTCCACAACACCTTCGATGAGGTTGTCGAGTCACAGAAGTCAGTCCAGGTTGTCAGGCTCGCTTCCTCGCTTGCGGGGAGGCGGATCCTGGAGGCGCTGGACTTTAAACTGCCGTCAGGGAAAGGCGGTGCGCGCTCGACGCGGGGTCGCGGGATGCCGGCACGGTCTCGCCGTTTCCGCGCAACATGCACCCGCAACACAATGTAGGCCGCGCCTCTCGGATCCGTCGCCGGCGATCCACGATCGGTCGCGTTCGTCGACGTCGCCCAATACGGTTCGTCCGACCGGTTCGCGGCGGCCGTGGTGGATCACAGCGTCCGTGCAGGGCTCGTCCCCGGCACTGGCGGAACAAATTGCGGTGGCCCTCGCCCTCCGGGACGACAGCAGACTGCAGGTCTACACGGATTCCCGGGCGGCGGTCAGTGCCTTCGCCGCGGGTTCGGTCTCGAGGGAGGCACGTTGCCCCCCATGTCATCACTTGGTTCCCGGCACACATGGGCAGCCTCGGGTCTACCCCGTCGTTGCCGACGCCAACGAGCTGGCACACGCCCGCGCGCCCGAACTCACCCACCGCGCCGGGGAAACGCCGCTCGCAGGCGCGGACGCAGGGCTCCACAAGGACTCGCTCCACACGTTGAACGAGATTACAAAGCACTATCGACAGGAGGGTCTATCCCACGCACCACGCCAGGACTCGTTCAAGCCCGATTGTCCGGAGTGCGGAGATCCATTCTGCACTTTAGAACACATGCTCTTGCGGTGCCCCTCGTTACGGGACCACGATCACCTCACCACGGAAGAAGAGCGGGAGGAGGCGGTCAGGCACGGCCTGCCCGTCCCAACGTGGGAGCGGCTCGCGGCGGCTCTTCCCTCATAAGGGGGTTCCGGAGTCGCTCCTCAGGACCTTAATAACGTTCAGTGCCTGCCGTGAAGTGCTCGTTTGCATAAAATGTCTGAAAGAAGTGCGGCCATTGACGTCGCTACAGCGTCACTGTGGTTAAGGTGGTTAAGGGGCCCGGCCCCGTCACCGTAGTGCATATGTTAAAGTACCGGGCCCCGTTACTGTAGTGCGGATGTTAAAGCACCGGGCCCCGTCACCGTAGTGCAGATGTTAAAGTTCCGGGCCCCGTCACTGTAGTCACTGCCTATATCAAAACTCAATCTCAGGCAAGAGTTCTTCGCCACATTTACATACTGCTTACAGTGAAGCCTACTTTAAAATTGAGACCTACACGTCTTTTCGTGAAGCTCGACTAGACGCGCACATGCTTAGTTTTATTTCAATTTTATTAATGCGAAATGATTATACGCCCCATTACGCGACCATCCTGCTTCGTAGTCAGCGGCGTGACCGAATGGTGGCACCAAAAATGGCCGACGGCGCAAACAGTAAAAAACACGTCGAAAAATGTATGTATTGGCGCGAAATTTCTCAGGGTGGTTCCTGTAAACTAAGTAAATTAATGGCTTCGAAAATAAAATCTGGTTCATTTCGGTCTGGGTGGGATTCGCACCCGGGTCAGAGGGATGCGAGACGAGCACGCTTCTCCGACGCCACAGCGGCTCCACAGTTCTGGCAGGTGTCGCCTAGTGCGTGCGGCATTGGACACGTGAGGGCGCAGTTAATGGGGAGGACGTGTCTTCACGTAATGAGTGTATAAAGTGAGTGTATAAAATAAAAAAACGCATTCATGTCCAATTGAACGGCGCTGAACGGTCCTTAGAGTTATAAATTCCTTGCGGGCAAGCGAGCGCGTTGAAACGATTGGCGCGTTTTGATTTCGCCTTAACCGAGGCGAAGTTAGAACGCAGGTGAGAGCTTGCGCGGACAAAAAACGCGCGGAAATAAACATTTAACCAAAGGCACTATAATGATTTCCCATACCCACACGTAAGAAATCTTAATTGTCTCTTCGGAGTTTTTTTAGGATGTGTTATTAATTTTTTTCAGCCATAGAGATTAACTTAACGCATTTCCACACGTCTCAGCTCCTCAATATGTCACCATTATTAAGAAGTTGTTTTGCGTCGCAATGTTCTTACACGGCGTAAAGAAGCGATGATGCTATCTTAAATACTACCCAAACTACGGTCGCATGCTGATTAAAAATTTTAACCCGAACGATCGCCAGCACTTCATCGATATTTTGGTTGCATTCGTGTAACACATAACATCGATGAAAAATGGAGCATCTCGGGCATGTTGAGATTAAAGTGTAGCTTCCTTCGCGAACCTTCCCGGACTTTGCTGACCGTGGCTTCTGGGTGCTGCTGCTGTCTTGCCGAATAGCTGACACTTTAAAAAAAATCCATTATGTGCCCGATGGCGAGATCATACCTCGGTCCCCCAGCAGAACAAACCGATTTTCTAGCCATTTGGCTACAATCGCACGTATGCTTCCATCGTGGCAACGCCAATAAGCTCTTTGAGATTATCGCCTCGCGTGTGTCACACTGCATTTGATTAACCTGTGCGACGTCTCAAAGAGGCTCTTCGATTAACGATTCGTATTATAACGGTAGTCTGCTCGCTGTTCGTTGTTTGTGTGTTATCTCAGCCGCTAGACATGATAGATGATTATGATTCTCAAACATGGCACATAATTACAATGATCACAACAATCACAGTAAGAATGTTGGAAGAAACGTTAAAAAAAAAGAATAGTAAGCCCATATATTAAAGGAAAAGGCAGAAAATGGAAAGAAAAACAGGAAAGAAAGATTAGTACGTAATAAGCAATGAAACCTGACCGAATTCACTCAATTTCTTTCTTTTAAAAGGTCACTTGCTATTGACCAACCATGTTCGATAATAATATGTATGTCATTACGATTGGCTGGCATCTGCTTTTACAAACAATCCGTAAAAACGCTTTTGTAAATACATTGAAACTGACATTGAAGCTGACATTGAAAACTCTCTCGATGCGTGCGCTGTAGGGAAGGGCAGTGCTGCAACGTACGAACATCTTGCGCACAAGATTGGCCTTAATACGGGATCGATCGCTTCTGGGTTCTCTATGAAGCGCAGCGCTTCGTTGTTGCTCGGGCTCGGTAAAAGCGTACCCGTTAGAACCAATGAAAAGCTGGAAAATTCATCTGTAGATGAAGTCCTGGACCCAACGTCCGAAGCGGCCATCGCTATCCAGCCATATTAACAGGTTAAAATCACCGGGCAACATCTGGTGGAGCGTTAAGATGAAGAAACGAATACTTCGCGCCCCGGGTTTACTCGCGTGAGCATGCGCATCCGAGAGGCTGCTGCGAGGCACGACCGCGGGCGTTCCCTTGCAGTTACCGCCAAATTCAAGCGCCCAAAGCCGCGCCGCGTGTTACAGCTTGTCTCGTCAATAACGTAACCGGTCACATGTATTAGTTAACGGGAAAAGTTACTGAATTACAGAGGCCGTTACTGAGCAAAAAAAATGTAATCGATGAATTACAAAACTACCAAGAAATGTAACTGATTACAAGTAGTTAATCATCACATGTAATTCGTTACGTACAAGTCTGTGCGGTAGAACGCAAACATGGCCGCTAGTACTGAAAAAACTTCTTGCAGTTCGTTTCTAATTTGCGACTGCCCCATGCGCACAGTTGCGTCAAGCCATGGACAGAAAAGAGACCGCGTGACCCTACGTGCACGCCTTCCCGGCAGGCGCCTCTCGCGCCAGCGCACCTGGACGTCGACGTATCCGTTGATCCTGGTCTTCTTGATGTGCTCGGCTGGGCTTCGCGTGATGAAGGTGGTCTTGCCGTACACGAACGTCACGGGCACTTCGGGATCCAGGTCCAAGAAACGCAGAACCATGGGATTCTTCGTCCATCCGAAGTACACGCTCAGGTTCCGGAACGCCTCTTCACCTCTGCGTGCCGACATACACGCGCACCGACAAGGTACGATGAAGTCCCGAATTCGTCCACCAGCAAAAGAAAATGTTAAGGACACTGCGCCACAGTGCTCTGGCTCGTCGTGCTTTCTATGCCTTAGCCCACACATTTTTTTTTTTACTCTTGACATTTGTATATTAGGGTTGAAAAAGAAAACTTGCGCGTAACATGGCCAAGCTGTTCACGAAAGGGTAAGTACGCGCGCAGCATAGTGAACATTTGCTTGCTCTGAGAAAAGTCGAAGACATGTTAATTATAACTGCAAGAAATATCACTGTAATTACAGTAATTAAAGCAAGACCTAAAGATGAACCTGATGACCATGCGCAAGTAAGCTTTTCTTAATACCCGCGCAGAAATTAACGTGACATAACTGTTTAGCTCATCAAGCTAGCTAAACAGTTATGTCACGTTAATTACTGAGCTCAGACAAGAATTATAGCTATACATAATGTTCCATGTTGCTACGACTAAGAAAATTTATTAGGTGTTTCATGACTACGATCCAGCTTACGTATACATCACTAAGGAAGGAGCAGCCTCAGATCCGATACCAATTACCGACTTCCTCTATTTAACCTCCGTCACCCCCCCCCCCCCCCCGCTCTCACTTTCGTTCTCTGTCTCTCCTTCAAAAATTGAACAAGTAAGGTACGCGGAATGGGTCTACTCAGTTTGGTGACGCTAGAGAGTTCTGCAAATAACGAGCTGCAACATACTTCCGAGTGTTTTTATTTATTTATTTATTTATTTATTTATTTATTTATTTATTTATTTATTTATTTATTTATTTATTTATTTATTTATTTGTTTATTTATTCGGAAACAATTACTCGAAAAGAACTCTCCTCCTTAGGTTATGTTGCCAAAAAATAAAAATGGTTCTCCCCTCGCGCATGTAGTGTAGTGTCATATTTTGTGATTACTCACAATTATAGGCACATTACTAAAAATTTCATTACTTCGAACAAAAAGGAAAAAGCAACCATAAAAGAGTTGCGGCATGTTTTTACGTCTGTGCATCGCGTTTACTGTGTTCTGCTCTTGTTGCTGAGTCATAATCCGAAGCCGGGGCAGAATTTGATTAATTCATGCTTTATTCAAGGAATAAAATTAGACGGCACGATGACTTTATGTCGTCGCTTTTGTTCTTGTGGTTTGAATTACTCGAGACAGTGCCAACGCGCCATAGTGAGCAATAACAATATGCGGAAACATTTTTCTTAGTACAAGTGTTCAGCACGCCCTCCCACTTATAGCCCTACGCGAAACGTCGAAAGATTAATGTATATTGCAACCTAAGTCTTAACGTGCCCTGCTTGTGAAGGCATCACGTGTAGGCTATTGCAATGCGCCTAAATACAAGGAGTCGCTCGCAGCGTGCCTACCGTCCGGTGAAATTTATTTTCTCCGTAGTAGTAAACGATTTCTTCGCAGCTCGGAAGCATCCTGTTTTACTCTGTTTCTCATGCAATGTGACAGGCATTCGGAGGCTAATTGCCTTGTCCACCAAGTAAAACCGACTACGTTTTGCAGCTCAGGGCAAAGGGTCGTGGACGCCTGCCGCCGCAGTGCTATACACACGAACCATCTCTAGAAATAACTTGCTAACTTTATTTTGCACTATGCGTCGTTTAAGGTTAACCTACATGGTCCTTATTACGTGGGACGTAATCCTTGCAGCGTTCTTTAAGGCGACGTCTTTATCATTAATAACAAATATCTTTTCTTAATAATTTAATGTCTGACTTTACTTCAACACACACTGTAAAACACTAATGTGCGTTCAGCGTTACTTATCGCGAGAAGACGATGCTGAAGCATAGCGAGAAAGAAAGATGCTTCCAAAATTACGGTGGCACGGATGTTTTCCCATGAGACTGTCCTCAAATACATCCCGACATTCCTGCATTCATTCTTACGTTGGCCTCCGGACGTTGCAGTGGTACACGTAATTGGGAATAGCGGTGGGATCCGTCACAACACGACCAAAAAGGCTGTGAGCACCACTGAGTGCTGCCTGCATTATAAACGGCCCTGCGAAAGTGAAAACAGGGTCAATGTGCGCTTCGTCACAGAAAAAAAAAAACAGAAAAAGGACAAACAGACACTTTTATCGCGCATGGACAACTTGTCATTTGAGTAATTACAATATATATATACGGTCAGGAGAAGTGTGGTTCAAAATATAAAAGTCATCTCCTTTTTAAAAAAAAGTTCTAGCAGGAGTCTGGAAATTCCGCAAATGGAAAACATATAGAAAGCAAAAAGAAAGTCTGAGCACTGAACATTGCAAGAGGACATGTTGGACTAGTCTGTGCTTGCTAACGGACATAATGTAAGGCAACGACACAACCACAAAGACACATATACACATGTCATAGCACCACGTGTTGTCGTTAGTTGTCTGTCCCTGTCTTATTGGCGCTATTGAACTTCCCTGTATGACAGAACAAATTGCCCGAATCAATGCCTTGGTAATAAGCGCTATAGTCTGATCATTTCACAACAGGACAAAAGTAATAAATTGGCAGCGTGCGCTCGTTGTCTAACAGTTGTCTTAAGTATTACGAAGAATACACACAGCATGAACGATACTCGGGACCCTCACCTGTACCTCAACTAATCATACAGAAGGCTGAACAGTTATAATTTTTAGAGGAACCGCACAGGCTGGCAACTAGCGCTTGACGGAATTAACAGTGAACAGGAATTTCGGCCGCAGGCGACACTGGTTGGGAGAAGCTCTGGGTGCACAGCGCGATCAGTGCCATCTGCAGCGGTATTAGACAGCTTACGTTTCTGCAATTTCTTTGTGCTTTAAAGATTAAAAATGCTGCTATGCGTACGATCAACTGAGTGTGGATAAGATTAAGGCGGGCGTAGGAAAAATTTCGATAATAGCGTCGGTGTAGAGTTCAAAATGCACTTCCAGAGCCTGAACCCTAAGCCAAATCTCTGTATACAGAGTGTCCCAACTATCATGCATCGCGTTTTCAAGAAAAGGCGGGCCATTCTACGCGATGATGACAAAGTGCATATTGTTCACATTCGAGTAGAGCAGTCGCCAGTAATTTTGTTGTTGATACCATTCAATTTATTAGCTAATTGCAATTCTCTATATATATATTACTGCTCTGAATGGCATGCTGTCAATGAATAATTTGCAGATAATTGTAAGAAGCTTAGAAATGGCATGCCTTGGGCCAGGCACTTTATGCCAGCAATTTTTTTCCCGGTTGATAAAGAAAGTCCGCAAAAGATGAAAAGCGCCACGCGACTAACAGTCCGCCGGCATCAAAAAGCAGCACCCTCAAACACGTTTCACAGGAGCTGGTGAGCGTACTCCCTCCGCGACGCATCAGCCACCACTTATCGGCACTCTTTCCTTATCAACGCCCAGGCGCGCGCTGTCGCGGGCGGAACGCGTCAGATAAAACGCCAACTCTGCCACTTACTGCTATGGAACTTGTCTGAGGGCGCTGCTTTCTGATGCGGACTAGGGTGTCTCTATGTCAGAAGCTTGGCATAGAGACACCCTAATGCGGGCGCACGGTTAGCCACGTGATATTTTGTTTTTCGCGGGCTTTCTTTATCAGCCAGAAAAATTAAACGGGTAAAAAGCACTCGGCTGAAACCACGCCAGCCTTAAGTTTCTTTGAATTTCCTACAAATTATTCATTGACAGCACGGAATTCAGAGCAATAAGTAAAAATTTACCAACTGCAATTAAATTCTGGCATCAACAAAAAAAAAAAAACGTGCGCAGCTCGCACTATTGGTGCACGGCTGGAGTCAACAGCGGAGCTTGTGATCACCTAGCTTTTACGTGGCTTGCCTAAGTTGTTTCTAGGTTTTGCGAGGTTATGCTAGCTTTTGCTAGGTTGTTGTCTCGGCGGGCTTGACGCTGGACGTTTTCGAACAGTCGCAGGCAGGGATCGCTTTCTCGGCGACGTCGAGAGTTCAGGCGCCGACTCTCGCTTACCCTGGCGTGAAACTCGGGATCCTTTACTCGGCGTCACCTCTTCTCAGCCGCAGATTCGGCGCGGTGTTCTGGATCAACTCGGCGGCGACGCATCGCTTCTCGCTTGGCAGTACGGCGCTCTTCCTGGTAAGCCGCTTCTTATTCGTGCGTCCGGACTTTCTTCAGTCTTCCCATGGCAGCAGCACGTACGCACGGAGTAAAGGAGGCGAGTTGTGTGTCGCCGCGCCGGCTGTTCTGAGATATTACTCGCCTAAGACGTCAAGACTCCGCCCTAGGCACGTGGGGTGCGAGGAGGTTACGTGGCTAGGTGCCCACGCAGATGGTTGCTAGGCAACACGAGGCGGCGCACAGCTGGGCTGACTTTTCTGATAACGCTCCACGGCGAAACTAACGCTTACACAGCTCCGCTATTAAAAGTTACTGGCGGCTACTCTACTCGACTGTGAACAATATAAACTTGATTATCTTGGTGTGGAATGGCCCGTCCTTTTTAAAAACGCGACGCATGATGGCTGGGACATCCTGTATATACAGTTGATAACTCGAACTTCTAGCACCCCTCATTCGGCGCCTCCAAGGAAAGTGACACGCGTCCGTCCGACTGCAATCAGCAGATCGCATGTCCTATCAAGTCGCAGCGTCATTGCGATTGCTGTTTTTCGCTATGACGCATGCGTAACGTACGAAGTCTAAACACATTTGCTGTATACCGTTGGATGAAGGGACAGCTATATGAAAACACGAGAAGGTAGTCCACAATGCACAGTCCCATTGATTTCCGTCACGCAGTTGCGGGCTCGAACGCTGAAAGCCTTACTGTATTCGCTGCTTGCTATAGTCGTAGTCTTATGCTTCGAAGAGGTCAAAGCGCCCATGGCATCTTTAAATCGCAGACGTCTCTGTCCGCTTGGCATCCAAGCAGCAACGCATAGCCACTGCAAGCAGAGTTATACTTCCGCTTTCACCTCGCGTTCAATACTAATTGGGCTCCCAAGAAGACTCGAGAGCATCCCGCGCCTACAGTTTATATGCGGATGATATAACGTTATGGGCGACGGGTGGCAGCGATGGCGAAATCTCGGAGACCGTGCAAGAAGCAATAAATACAGTCACAACATACGTGCAACCCAATTGACTCTCATATTTCTCAGAGAAATCTGAGCTCCTGCTGATCAAATCAAAATAGCGAAGAAAATCGCAAGCCTCTAACCAACAAAGAATTGCCTTGGAAATCAAATGTATACCCGTACTCCAGGTCTCGTGCGTAAGGGTACTGGGATTGCACATACAAAGTGACCAAAAAAACACCAAAACAATCCAACTCTTAAAGACATCCACGGCATAGGTGGGCCGGCTTATTTCGAGAATTGCTACCAGACACACCGGCATGAAAGAGAGCAATGTCATTCGACTGGTATAAGCCTGTACCATCTCCCGTATAGTGTATAGTGCGCCATTCTTAAATTTCATGCATACCGAGAAACACACCATTGACATAATGATAAGGAAAGCATTAAAGAAAGCATACCCTCCTCCTGACAAATCATTAAACAAACACCAAGCAACTACATGGAGGCTTCTACAAACAAGCACCTTTACTACGCCACTACTCATGCACCGAATACACCCAGAAGCATACTCATCACACTGTAAAATATGCAATACACCACGTGCAGACCTCCATCACATTATATGGTCATGCCCATCAGCTCCAGATAATATCAGACACAGCATAAACCACAATGCTAAAATAAAAACACCTGAGCAGTGGGCGGCTATAATGCTCAGCGAATGCCCAGAAGACTAGCTTTACAGGCCTAGCCTCCCAGCCTCTCCATTCCCCTTTCGAACTCGGCAGGGACTTTCTAATAAAGATGTTTATCTCTCTCTCTCTCTCTTTCTCTCTCTCTCTCTCTCTCTCTCTCTCGTTTAACACGACCTCTCATCTATGTTCGCTGAAGTAGTAGTTGCTCTTTTCTTACTTTGAGCGGTAACTTGAAGCAATACTTTTTTCTTGGTATATTCTTGCTCTTTCAGGCCGTTGCAGCTTGTCTTAATAAGTCTCATTACCCTTTTAGGCAGTCCAATGTATGAGCACGGCGAAAAACCGGAGACACGGTTAAGCTTCAACGGTGTTTGTCCCTACCTTCCCACAGCAATGCCAGAAAATGTTTTATAAGCAGTGTCGAAAAAAATTGTAATGTAATGTGATCCCTAATGTGACCGTTCTCCTTACCTTTTCAGTCATTCCCTCTTACTCCGAGTGTACAGTAGCCAACGGCACTATTCACCTGGTTAACCTCCCTGCCTTAATTTCATCTCTCTCTCTCTCTCTCTCTCTCTCTCTCTCTCTCTCTCTCTCTCTCTCTCGTACAGTCCCGACATCTCTACGAAGTACAAAGCCCTGACAGCAACGCGGTGAGTGGGCTGGCTGCAACTGTACTCACCAAGGAGGCCAGATGCTCGCAGTCCCGAGAGCACGTTGAAACGGTTGCAGTAGAGCTGCAGCGGTGCCAACCAGTGACCCATGCGCTTACCACGCGGCCGACCCGGGTCGAACACGGGGAAGCCCCAAGGATCCTCGAGCACAAGGTGAGCCACGCGGTGCGGATAGAGGAGAGCGTACGACGCGGAGAGGAAGCCTCCGAGACTGTGGCCGGCCAACACAAAGCGCTCCAGCTGCATCTGCTGCCGCCACGCCTCGATGCCTGCGCCGAATACAGCAAGTGTGTTGTCGCTGCACTTTGCCGGCCATCGATATCAGCGCATGCAGTGGCCGCGGTCGCGTAACGCTTGGTAACTGCTAGAGTGGCTATGATACTGAACGAATCTCAGGATGAAAGTGAACATCGCAAAGCAGGTGCAAGTAATAACTGCGTCTTTAACACTGATCAACTAAATTATAGATACGCAACAGATGTTAAGCGAAATGAAATGGTATTAAATGTGCGACATGATTATGAACAAGCGAAGGGGAAGGCTAAAATCACTAGCTCATATCATAGCTTACAACTGCATCTACAGCATGATCCTCTATCAGGTGAAACGGCTTATTAGTATTCAAGCCAATACGGCATCAATGCTTTCTATGGCAACACAGTTGCCAGTATGGTGCATAATGTAGATATCTATATATTATCTAAACATTCGCTCAAAATGTAAACGTTTATATGTCCTTGAATATTTGTGAAGTGGTTCGCTAAAGTACGGAGCTGTATTAGACTACGATAACGTCTCGCAGGTAGCGAGAAAACTCGCAAGTCCACTAAGTTCCCCTGTTCTCGCATTTACAAGGTAGCCCAGCTAACTTTAGCCAGAGTTTTAATATATGCGAATGTCACGTAGCTGTTCAGAACCAAGGCAATGTTGTTTACCGTCGCTTGGAGATACTCAGATAACTTTTTTTTTTCATTTCGCCTAATTAGTAATTAGCCTTAATTAATTAATAAACATTAAATATTTTATAATCAGATGAAAAGTGCCACTGAGAAAATTGTCGAGCGACACGAAAAACTCCCGATACACCTTTGCGTTGTTCAATACGTGCTACATAAAAGTGTTTTTCCGAGCGTGAAAGAAACCCGAAAATGCACGCAAAATTGCCGCGCGACTGGCCGCTCGAGGCGCTTTGCGTTTATTCGCGGGCTTCTTTCACGCTCGGAAAAACACTTTTATGTGGTTACATAGTGTAACATTGTGTCCAATGAAAGCGCTGAGGGCTTTCAGTTCAATGTAGGACTGTGTTCTATGCGTCTGACTTGGTGTAATGTTGCCGACAACGACATTATTTTTTGTAAACGTCTTCGACTTTCCTTTTCGTCAACAAGAGCCGTGCAAAATAGAAACGCGTTCACGGTGATGTGCCTAGCGGAATTATAACCTAGCACCACGTCATGTGTATACCCGCCGTGGTAGCTTAGTGGCTATGGCCTTGCGCTGCTATAAGCACATTGGCGCGGAATTTCGATAGGAGCGATATGCAAATAAAGCCCGTGTGCCGTGCACTGGGTGCACGTTAATGAACCCCAGGCGGTAAAAAATTCCACACTACAGCGTGCCTCAATCAAATCGTGGTTTTGGCATGTAAACATAATTTTTAACCACTTCCTGTGGTGTCCACACCAAATCTACTGTTCCGTTAGTTATCCTGTCAAGGTCTCCACTTAAACAATACATTTCACTCCATCCGATATTTCGCGAGAGTAAAACAATGCTCAATAAATCTTGCCGTAGGGCGAGTTGGTTTATAATGATTAAGATGTCCCGGAGAAAACAATACCTCGGAGTTTAAACTGGCCCCGTCACTCCTGTGATACTCTCTCCAGTTTTTAAAGAGTACGTACGCTCAGCCTATACGCTGAGTGAGATTGGAGTATATTGGCTGGCGCAAGGGTCAGGTATGGCCATACCGAAAGAGATCATTTACGGTGTTACGCCAGGCGTAGCTACGTGGAAGTTGCTTTGAAGTGGAATACAACTGCGTATATCTGGTTCTTCCTTTACAGTGACAACTGCGAATTACAGCGACAACTGAACAAACTCTTAGTGATTATTAATCAACTTTCTGCACGTAGGGCATGTGCCTGATGTCATGTTTAGCTGCCCTTAGAGTATTCTGAAAGCATCAACGAGCAACCATGGTCCCTCACTACGCCATTTGTCGAGCGGTAAATTAAACGCTGCTAGACCTAGCCTCCCGCTCTCATAGCCTGGAAAGACCGATAGTATGTAGTCATACTCCATGTAATAAACTCCATCCGAATTCTTTGTTCGCAGCTCAAGTGCTAGGCTGCCTTCTTCCCCGACTGCAACGCATAAGTAACACAACGCTGACGACGACGATGGAATTGGCGAAATGCGAAAACACCCGTGTACTTAGATTTAGGTGCACGCTAAAGAACCCCAGGTGGTCGAAATTTCCGGAGTCCTCCACTACGGCGTGCCTCATAATCAGAAAGTGGTTTTGGCATGTAAAACCCTATAATTTTCTTTTTATAAGTAACCTTATCAACACGCCCCCATTTATGTGCATTCTACTGAAAGTGTGGCAAATGTATTCATCTCGAAGTATGAGAAAAGAGACACTGCAGACTGTTCGAAGCGGAAATAAATTGCAATTCTTAACGTGATTGTTCAAAACTGCAGTCACTAAGCTGAGCATCTTCGTTCGGCACGGGCATATTGCATTAACACCTGAAAATGTGCACAGTCCAGCCGGGTATCTTTGTTTCAACAATTACTATTGTAGGAATGGTTTGGGATTCTCGCATTTCTTCTATTTTTATAAGTACACTGTGTGTCACATGAACCTGTCTTGAAACGAAACGTACCGTTGCTTGCACCGGCGACCATTACGGTTGTCTAACTGCTTATCATACTGTAATATAACGAAACATCATAATGGTACTGATTTATATTGCCATGTAGTCTTTAGTCAGAGGTAAACAAAGTTAAATAGAGGCATAAGTGATGAGAGCAAATTATATAGAAAACTACTATTGAAGCGTAAAGATAACTCATTGAATAGTTTTCCCTCACATTGTTGCATTTGCTTTACGTGTGTGTCTCTGTATCCTTTGGCTTCTATGCTGTACTCGTGTGGCCATTAATTACGAACTTGCCCAAGCCCTTGTCAGCTTTATTAAACAAGGGATTCAAGTCAGTTGAATCTAATACTGCATGTCAAGTGACTGACGTGTTATTCGTTTTATCTAAATATTATGGACTGGCAGTACTTGGCAAGCATTAAACGACAATATTTTTTTTACTGCACTTAAGCTGCGGGCGTCATAGATTGCCAGAAAAGTTTCGTGAAAACAGCCAGGGAAGGCTTGGAAAAAGACCGGAAATTTTAAAATGGCCACATAGGTATGCTGTCTTGTTATATGTCATACAATGTTTCCAGAGAATCTCTCTGGTAAATATGTTTTTAAAACGTTTCACCTCATAAAAAATTGAGGGAGATTGGTTCCATTTAATGAAAAAAAAAAAGTCAAGCATACTGACAAGGCATTTCTTACTCAATTTGTTGTTGTTTTTTTGCGTTAACTAAAGGTCCTGAACCTCGAAACCCCAGAAAAAATTTTCATCTTTGAAAGCACCTTAAATAATTTACTGTGATAGAATTCGTTCGCACTGTACTATCAGTTCTGTTTCCTAGGAGGTGCATATCTGTCGTGCCATGACACAAAGTGTTCGTGTGGTATTTCGGGTGCTCATGTGTTATACCTAACTTGGAAACCTGTTAGCATGCCCAAGAGGCCTCATTACCTGTAAGAAACTAAGTGACCATATCAATACAATCAATCCATCTGCCTTCTGTTGAAGTTATGGCCAATGACCCATTCCTTTAAGAAAAGACACTTAAATGTGTATTAAGCAATATAAATTACAATCTTTGGCATGATACTGTGAATACTCCAGTCGCGTCTTCTGAGCGTATACCTCTGCACGGGCATACTTAACTACCAGCCAAAGAAATGTGCAGACAGTCCAACTGGGTAACGTTTCAGCAATAAATATGGAGATAATTTGGGATAAGTACATTAATGCATCATATATGAACTTGTCATAAAAGTGAACATACTGTTGCTGGCACGAGCAGAAGTTGTGACTGTTTAATTGTTTACCATACCATAAAATAAAACATTGTATATATGTACTGGTTTGTATTGACAAGCAGCCCTTAGTCATAGTTAAACCGCATTAAGTACTGACTTAGATGGTTTGAGCAAATATATTAAGCTGCTTAATGAACATACAAAGAATACACACTTGTTATTTTTGCCTCATATTGCTGCATCTACTTATTTGCAGCATTCACCTGCAGCACCTTTGGGACTAATGACACAAAGGTCAAGGCCAGCCTGGCGACCATGCTTGCCAAGGGGAAGTAGTGTAAATATTTAGTCTGTTTCCATAATAGCATAAGATATGCATTTTAAGGAATTTATCTATTATATCGTGCAATAAAAGCTGTTAATTCATTGCCGGTGCATTTGTTTTATTTTTGCACTGCATGATTCAGCACTAAATTCTTTCTGTCTATGCAACATATATGAAAGTACAGCTGGTTCAGGAGCATTATTAATCTACTAACGTTAATGCATAAGTGCAGATGAAAAGCAACAGGCGCACATGCATAAATACATTCAACATTTTTTTCTACCACATGTAAACAAAAATGTAAACTAACTTGTAAATAGCCGATAGCTATGGAGTTATGGCCTTATACACTCTTTGTAGACTCGTCTATAAAATGTCTGTGTTTATGGACTGTCTATGAAAATTAACGTTTTAGACAAATGTCCGCAGAATGTTTATAGACAAAAGTGTATAGGGTTATACATTTCTATTTTTGTAGACTGAAGTCTATAGAATGTCTATAGACTATCTATAGACATTCATCTACAGACATTTTATACACTTCAGTCTACAAAAGTAGAACTATATATACAGTTCTACTTTTGTAGACTTAAGTCTATGGAATGTCTATAGACAAATGTCTATATATAGTCTATACACATTCTATAGACCAGTCTACAAAAACATAACTTTATAATCCGATACACTTTTTTCTATGACATTCTGCGGGCATTTGTCAACAAACACAAAGTTTCATTAATCTATAGACAGTCTATAGACTCACTTTTTATAGACAAGTCTATAAAAAGTGTATGGCCATAAGTCTATAGACTGGTCTATAGGAATAGTCTATAGATAGTCTATAGACATTTGTCTATAGACATTCTATAGACTTCAGTCTACAAAAGTTCTAACTATAAGCCTATACACTTGTCTATAGACATGCTGCAGACAACTGTCTACAAACGAATTTTCATTAATCTATAGACAGTATATAGACAGTCTATAGACAGTATATAAACAGTCTATAAACTCAGACTTTTTATAGACTAGTCTACAAAAAGTGTATGGCCATAAGTCTATGGACTGGTTTAAAGAAATGTCTATAGACTGTCTATAAACTTTCTATAAAAATTTTGTAAGGGCTGGCTGCCAGCTCTGGCTTCAAATAGCAAGGCACTCACCTCCACGCCCATACCACCAACTTCGCAGCCACGTACCAGCGACGGAAACGTTTGGGTAACAAATACAAATCTCGAAGGCCATGCTTCTGCTGGCTGCGTGCGTTGCATGCAATTGCGGGAGCCGGAAACATATTATGGACGTCAGATTTTGGATACCACCTATGTCATTATTAGTAACAGCCTATTTTTTCGTTCACTGCACAGGGCGAAGGCCTGTCCCAGAGATTTCCAATGACCCCGTGGAGAGTCAATTCAGCTCTCGAAAACATGCAACGCGGCATGCAACAGAGGCCACGTACAGCAAGTGTGGCCTCTTTTCGTAAGCTTAAGCGCAGAAAAATGGAAAACGAGTCTCGAAAACGGTGTAGAGTGTTAAAGGGACACTAAAGGTTACCCGAAAGTCAAGTTAAAGTGATAAAGCAATGCTCTAGAACGTCTAAGGCGTCAATATAATTGCGAACAGAACTTTAGTAACCGAGAAATTGAGGTAAATGCACGACACGATTTGAGACCCCCCCAGCGACATTCCGGTACTAGCCCGATGACGAAAGCACTCCTCATCATAAGTTATGTCACTAGTATCTCAACTACTCGTATTAAAAAGATCATTTCATTAGATTATAAGACGGAGAAAAATGCTACTTGTCTAGTTCTATTCGATTCTAATAAAAAAACATTTTGACGTTACCCTTGAGTAGTATGGGTGATCGAAAGGTTTCGTTTTTGCTCGACTTTGCGCCGCGCGCGCTTTGGAGTTTCAGTTGTTTCTTTATCGCGTCGTGCTGCGGTGGTCCTGCTGGCTCGCGAAACTTGCATTTGGAACAAGCAGCGAGAATTACACGTCCATGTGATGTCGTGGGATGCGCGAACGGTCCGCGGAACTTGGCCAAGGGCAGTTGCAGCGGCGAATCTAACGTTACTTATCACTGTGTGCCAGCGAGTGAACCTCTCCGTTCGAAGTGGTTAAGTGCCGTACCTCTGCCACAGTGCGCTGGCAAAGAGCCGAAAAATCACGTAGTGTGCTCGCTGCACTTTCGTCCAGAGGATTACGAGTTCAACGCCGACTTACTGAAGTCGCGCGAAGTGCCTTTCAAAGCAGGCCGTCGTCGTAGTAGTACGCAACGACGCCGGCAGCGCGAGCCCTCAACAGCAGGTCACGTTCATCAGTGCTTAAATCGCTGAACTCGAGCCCAGCATCGCGAGCTAATGTGTCGTTGTCAGGGTCATCCATTGCAACGAGCGTCGAAGTTGGCGTCATAAAATAAAGAACAAGCTTATCGTCGTGCGTTTTCCCTTCCGCTAGCCACCATAGTTCCGCGTTCGCGCTGCTGTCGGCTCTGTCTTGGCTCTGTTTCTGGCCGCGCGTTTTCATTTTGCGCAGAAAAGCTGTAGCGCCGACTGCGGGAGCCGTTTTACTCACCGACGGCGCAACGTCACTATGAGACCATGACGTCAATACTCCTCGATCGGAGGGCGGGTGATTTGAACTGAGCTAGAGGTACGCGGACGCTTCAGAACGCATTTGCTCTTAAAATAAGTCTCTTCTTAGCACGAAACAAGCGTTTCGAGGTTTCTGGGGTGGTATTTCAACAGTCCACATTGACTTAATATTAACCTTTAGTGTCCCTTTAACGGATACCTTGCCGTTGAAGTGTTGAGACAGATCTAAACCAAATACAAGCATCAGCTGGGAACTCATCGGCCAAACACTGCACGACGGCACCATCACTACGTTTTTGCGCGCAGCCCCGAACGACGTGCTGAGGCTCGTGGCCTTGGTTGCGCTGCCAGCTGGGCACCCTTATCACGTACTGAGCTAAAGAGGAGCAGTAAATTAATGATGCAGTGATCCGTCACGCTTTACAGCGTTTCGTCAACGCATCACTAGAACTAATGCTGTAGCGCTCATCTGCTAAGTGAAAATTAGAGACACTAGTAGAATCCAGGCGCTGGGAAATCAAACCACTGATGCTGCTCGGTGCCGCCTCTGTAGGCTGGCTTGTTAGCGTCAAAACAAACAGATGATCTCAATAATAACAGCAAAACATACTTGATGCCTTGCCTTCAGCGTGAGATAAGACTAATGGAAAGCTAATTTTACAATTTAGTTTTAGCTGCCAGGGCGGAGAGCAAGTACCCAGCGCGAATTCGGATTGAAAGCGGGCCGCCCTCGCGGAATAGGCGCTGCCATGTTGCTGCGTAATCACGGTTACCGGAGTAACCGCCAAAGTCATATATGGCCACAGTAATTCATTGTATACGACGTGCATGCGCACAGTGCCTAACGTATCGCTGTAACGTGTAATGCACCAAGCAAAACTAAAACTCTCTAATATCGCCAATAATACGACAGGTACGTCCAAAACTACAGGGTCCTGAATATTTCGCTGCGCCTGTTCGAAACAATATCTTGCGCTCCCCGCTGCAAAGTTCTTGATCAATTTTGCAGAACGATTACATTTTGCCGTATACTTCGTTTAGTACAACAATTGACACAGTTAATTGTCTGGTTTTTAAGAAAAAGGTGCAAATTTGCCTGCGCTTAAGGAGATACAGCGCAAGTTTATGCTTGTGCCTTCGCGACAGCTGTCGCGAAGGCACAAGCATAAACTTGCGTCGCCGCCTGCCGTCAGCTACAGAAAGCAGCGTTTCAGGGAGGGCTGCCGCGTGTTTCCCGCTCCAGGAACAGACCGGCGTATCTGTGTACCATAGAGTTTCATATTAGTATAACTAGAGGGAAATCTGGCGCTGCGATCGTTCAACCATCATGGGAATGATGAGAAGTACAGGCTACGGATTGGCGTTCTTTTGACTGGCAAACTAGTCTACAAGTATATTTTGGCAGTTTTGGTTTCGCTCGAAGAGCAGTTGCTATACCCTTAAGCAAAACTGCATCCTTTTGCCACACAACGATAATCGTCATCTGTCTTGCCCGCATTACCTTTCTTTAACGCGGCGAGCCCGGTACTTTCCAGTAACGAACGGCATGCGCGTTATCAGCATGACATAGCATTTCCAACAGGAGAGTAGCAGGCGCGGGGTCTTCCAAAAAGGAAACTCTAGCAAGGCAGATGACGATTATCGTTGTGTGGCAGAGATACACTCCAAAGGGTGTACCTTTGTCTACACTAAGAAAAGTTTACACCCTTTGGAGTGTATATTTGCCACACAGCGATAATCGTCACCTGTCTTGCCCGCATTTCCTTTCTTAAAAACGCTGCGCTCGTTACTTTCCTGTCGGGAATGCTATGTCATGCTGATAACGCGCATGCCGTTCGTTACTGGAAAGTACCGGGCTCGCAGCGTTGAAGAAAGGAAACGCATCAAGGCAGATGACGATTATTGTGTGGCAGATATACACCCCAAAGGGTGCAACCTTTTTTTTAGAGCGTAGCTAGCACTGCAGCAGATGTGCTTAAAAGGACGTGAAGACGTTCAGCAATCGTCACAGCCGATGCAGCCTTTCGAAAGAGCCAGAGAGTTCGCAAGTGCCTGTCGTCTGCGAGGAAAGTCTCGCGTTTGCAGCAAGCAGGCATCGTAGCAGACGACTCTTCTGGAATTCCTCTCAAGGGCGCAACACTTTCTCACAGTACAACATTTTCGTTTCCATAAATACTTGATGAGTATATTTATATAAGTACATGCACGGCAGTTATTGCTGTTGTGAAAATAAATAAATAAATAAATAAATAAATAAATAAATAATTATTCTATGGTGCTAAATCGGGAACAGAATTGCAGAAGAATGCATACCCTGGTGTGCCCTGGTGGTAAACTATGCTTCAAAGTCATACAACGTTTATGCAATGTGTTGTACATTATATAAGATACTTCAGAAATAAAATTAGATATTACGCGATAATATCTGAGAATAGCTTCGTTTACTGCGCCACAAGCAAATACCACTAGTCTAAAGATCGAAGTCCATCCGAAACCTGTACTTCCCATCATTCCCATGTAGGTTGAGGCAACGCTCATAAAAGCCCCCGTAGACACTAGCGCCCCATTTCCCTCTAGGGTATTTATTTAGAAACTATGATGTGTACCATCGGCCACAGAGTTTCATACTACTATAACTAGAGGGAAATCTGGCGCTGCGATCGTTCAACTATCATGATCATAGGAATGATGGGAAGTACAGGCTACGGATTGGTATTTTGTTGACTGGCGAACTAGTCTACAGGTATTTTTTTGGCAGTTTTGGTATGGTTTTGGTTTCGCTGCAAGTGCGATTGCTATAACCCGCAGTGGGACGGTGCGACGCAAAGCTCTGTGCCTTTGTTCTGTTGCTCGAAGTGGCGATAGCGCGCTGGGCCAGCGGCTGGGCCGATGTTTGTGTCGCGGTGTGGTGTCGAATGCCTGACGAGAAAGCGACGGCATCGTAAACGTTGAAAGAACGTGTTTTGACGTTGGTTTGTTAAGTGTGTTAGGCTGGCGCTGTAGCGTTACGTGTTTTACGAAACTTCAGAAGAGCAAAAGGAAGGTACAGTCGACCAAAAACGTTTACGGACCAAGAGACCTGACAAAAAGCGGAATATCTCCGCAGCCTCCAAATGCAGCCTGGTATCCCCATTTCTAGCCTTTACTGGTATATGCGAACAACATTGTGATGTACGGTTTTACTGGCTACTATTAAAGGCTGCTCGAATACTTAGCATTTTCTGAGACCCCGTGGTCCGTGAACTTTTTTGGTCGACTGCACTACTGATACAAGACATAGACAGTTGTACTTTCAGTGGCTTGACAATCCAATTTTATTGAGGGCTTCATTACGCTTTGCTCGTTTACGTGCTCATTGAAACGTGTTTTAGGACTGAGAACACAAACTTAGGAAAGATTGCTGCTTCCTGGCTGTAGTCAGCTGTCACAAAATGGGTAAGTGCGAAGCCACGCCATAGCAGCTGCTGACGGACGCTTCAGAAGCAGTACTTCAACATAAAATATAATGAAGCATACTCATATACTCATAGGGAGGCCATAAACGTCCTCGCTAGCACTGCAGCAGATGTGCTTAAAGGTACTTGAAGACGTTCAGCAATCATGACAGCCGACGCAGGCTTTCGAAAGAGCGAGAGAGTTCGCAAGTACCTGTCATCTGCGAGAAAAGTCTCGCTTTCGCAGCGAGCAGGCGTCGTAGCAGACGACACTTGTAGCATTCCTCTCAAAGGCGCAACACTTTCTCTCAATACAAATTTTTTATTTCCATAAATACTTGAGTATTTTTTATAAAAGTACATGCACTGTTATTGCTGTTGTAAAAATAAATTATTATTCTCTGGCGCTAAATCGGGAACAGAATTGCAGAAGATTGCATACCCTGGTGTGCCCTGGTGGCAAACCGTACAAGTCGTACAAAGCTTATGTAATGTGTTGTGCATTATATAAGCTACTACAGAAATAAAGTTTGATTTTACGCGATAATATTTGAGCATAGCTTCGTTTACTGTGCCGCAAGCAAACGCCGCTAGTTTAAAGATCGAAGTCAATCTGAAGCCTGTACTTCCCATCATTCCCACGTAGGTTGAGGCTTTATGGGTTGAGTAAGAAACTCTATGGGTTGAGGCAACGGTCAGGAGAGCCCCCGTAGACACTAGCGCCACATTTCCCTCTAGGGTATTTATTTGGAAACTCTATGGAGTACAGGTTATAGTTTGTTGTATTTGTAGGAGTTACTTTGATTTTTAAGGCTTTTATTTGTATGAGTAAACCGCTTTAATGCACTTGCTAAGTTGTTTGCTTAATTTCGGAAGATGTTTGTTGGTATGCGAGTTATAAATGTAAAATTAATTGCTCATTAGGCAATTATCGTTAGGTAGCGTGGCCGAGTGGTCTAAGGCGCTGGTTTCAGGCACCAGTCTCTTCGGAGGCGCGGGTTCGAACCCCGCCGCTACCATACTTCTTTTTTGTTCTATATAATATTACAGTTTTTATTCTTATTCCATTTTTTCTTTCTTTTTATTTTTTATTTTGTTTTGCGCAAAAGAACGTAAATCAGGCATGTGCTGCACCTTAACATGTCTTCCGTTATATCTCCGGAGCTCTACGCCCTTGGTGCTCTCTAGCTTAAGAGCTGTTTGGTTCCGCGAAGAGTTTTATTTGACTCTTCTGTCTATTGGCTGGTGCAGCAAGTGTGGCCCGACGGTTCTCTCAATCGTTTGGCTGACTGTTTATGCTCTTCGACAGTTGAATTTGTTTCCCTTGAGTTCAGCGATTAAAATACTCCGCGCTGATCTAACGTTATTGTGGCGTCTTTTGAGCTTGACCAGTGCTGCCGTTCGGGCTTGTTGGGGTGGCATAGTAACGCTATAAAGCACTGACGCAGACGAGGACAATAAAGGATATGACACGAGCGCTAACTTTCAATAACCGGTATACTTGAAAACCGATGCACAAATAGACAAAACTAATCATTGAAGTAACGAAGATTGCAGCATTGGGCACGAACGGTGTCAGCATTCTATCTTGTTGAACGAGAAAGAATAGCCATATTTAAACGTGTCCTAGCGTGTGTACTCGATAAGGTGACCGCTTTTGGGTAAAGTCTTTACTCGAAAGGAAAAGGGAAAAAAATCCGTGGACGCCTAAGCACTTCTTATGAGTATGAATGCGAAAGCATTAATGTCCAATTGAACGCCACTGAGCCGTCCTTCGAGGTATGAACTAGCGTGCAAGCGAGAACGTTGAGACGCTTGGCGCGGTTTCATTTGGCCTTACTGAGATACAGAAAGCAACCAGAGAAAGGCGTCTGTACGTGGCGTCGCGTCGCCGCATCTGCTCCATCGAGGCTCGCTGGTGACGTGGCATCGCGGCGATGCCCTCAACACCTGGCGCGGTATCGCAGCAGCAAGTGTTCCGATTCGCCCACTCTGCTCTGTCGAGGTCATGGAGTAACCGACGCCGCGCAACGCCTTCGCTTGGGACAAACCGTGCAACGCCGGGGGTCTAGCTCATTCCTTTGCTCTCTCCCTCCGCTTATCGTCGCACTTTCGCACATGCTTTCTCCTTACCTTCCACTTTCCGCCGACTACTGTTAAAATCCCTTGATAATTTGAAAGTAGCGACACTTTTTGAACTCTGCCGCCGCCGCGCGGCAGAGTGCGGTGGATTAAGGTGGATTAGGTGGATTAGATTAAGGTGGATTAGAGTGCACTAAGAAGGATTAAGATGCATGAATAAAGATTAAGGTGGGTGGAGGAGGATTATGGTGGATTAAGGTGAAGGGTTGATGAAAGGGTATTAAGACCGATTAGGGTGGATTAATGTGCCTAAACAAGGATTAGGGAGGATTAAGGTGGATATAGAAAGATTAAGGTCGCATAATATGGATTAAGGTGAATTAGGGTTGATAAAGGAGGATTAAGACCGATTAGGATGGATTAGGGTAGATTGAGGTGGATTAGGGTCTATTAAGGTAGGTTGAGAGTATTAAGCAGGATTAAGTTGGTTTAAGGTGCATGAATAAGGATTAAGGTTGATGAAGGATGATTAAGGCGAATTATGGTGGATTAGGGTTGATAAAGGAGGATTAAGACCGTATAGAGTAGGCTAAGGTGCATTAGGGGCGATATAGGTTGATTAGGTTCTATTAAGGTGGATTGGGAGTATTAAGCTGGATTAGGGTGGACTAAGATGAATTAGCGTACATTGAGTGTTAAGACCGGTTAGTCTACCATAATCCTCCTAATGCACATTAATCCACCGAATCCACATTCATCGACCTTAATCCTCCTTCATTCACTTTAATCCACCATAATCCACGAAAGTCCTTCTTAATGCACCCTAATCCACCTTTATCGGCCGTAATCTACTATAACCTCCTTAATGCACTTTAATCCTCCTTAACCAACCCTAATGCTTCCTCATTCACTTTATACCACCCTAATCCACTATAATCGTCCTTAATTCACCTTAATCCACATTCATCTACCTTAGTCCACCCTAATTCTCCTTAATCCTCCTTCATTCACTTTAATTCACACTAGCCGACCATAATCATCCTTAATGCACCTTAATCCTTCTGAATCTACCCTTATCCTTCCTCATGCACTTTAACGCACCCTAATCCACTATTATCGTCCTTAATGCACCTCAACGCACCTTCATCCACCCTAATCCACCTTCATCGACCTTAATCCAACCTAGTCCTCCTTTATGCACCTTAATCTACCTTCATTCACCGTAATGCACCTTCATCGACTTTAATTCACCTTAATCTTCCTTAATACACCTGAATTCATCTTACTCCAATCACTAATCAATCATTACTTTGCTAATCATTAATCATCTCTTATACGCGGCTGCACATGCTTTGGTTCGCTTCCCGCCTTCCTTCGGTCACGTGATATTTTCTGTAGCTCACAACGGGACCTTGAAACAGAGGTATAAGGCTTTCGCTTAATAAGCCACACATAAAGGGATGTGTCACAAGCAATTCTAGATCAGGCGCACCAAAGAAAGCATCTGATCATGTGGCAGAAAAATTGTCTGGAGTATAGAACTCTCCTCAAAGCTCCCTTTACATCGGTTCATACGGCTTTAGCAAAAAACGAACCTCCTCATAAACGTTGGCTCCAGCATTATCGATGCTGTTATTAGCATTTGTCAAAATTTTCAACCCCACTGGAGCGCGCAACTGGTCCAAAATAACACGCCTCCATAGAATCCTGCGGCCCGTCCTCGGGAGCCCAGGAGGAAAAGCGCGGAGGAGAATCGAGGAGGAAAGCGCTGTGAGGAGGAGAGTGTCGCTACTTTCAAATTATCAAGGGGTTTTAACTACTCTAACTACTCTTATCGCGTAGCGCCATCTTCCGAGGCGCGTAGAAATCTTTCAAGAGCTTGCTTCCAGGTGCGCATGCGCTGAGTGGCGGAGGCCGGCGATGACGGCGGTGCAGAACGGGCGCTGCGGCGCGCGTAGAGCGTGTCATCTGCTAGAAACTCGGACGCTCGCCTGTGTTAATTTGACAGCAATCAAACACAAAAAATATATGCGCACAAAAAATAAAAGTGCAAATAAACACATGCTACCGCTTTTTCTGCATATATGTGAAACATTTTTGCATGTTTTTAGAGGAAACAGCCGAAAAATAACGCTGCACAAAAAAGCACAAGAGACGTACTTGGTTTTCGTGCCTGAACGTCTGCGCGAGATTCGAAATTTCCATGTTCACTTTGTTTGCCATGTCTGCAGCATGTTTATACATGCTTGACGGAACAAGGTATCTTGATACTTATGCGTGAAGAGACGGAGCAAAAGGACAGGAAACGGTGAACGATGTTACCGGCTGTAAATCTAGGTAAGACAAACGATAGGAGAAGTATTCGCTCTGCACGGCGCCATCTAATCCGCAGCTGCTGCACTAGTGGAGACAAAAAATTCCTGAAAGTCAGCGACCATTTGAAGCAAAAGACAAAATAAGTGCGCGACACTTCGAGCTATACCTTATTCTTGAAAGGTATACTTCAGCGATGTAAAGAAATTGCCTCGACTTCGAAAGGCAGCTGTTCCTTCAATTTTGTAGGAATCCTGGCGCAACTCAATGATCCATAATGCCAGGAGGAACCAGAAGACGCCAATGCGGGAGGACAGGAGTTCAATTGCTCTACAACTACACAAAGTGTAGGCGCCTTCCCTTCTCCAGACACGTGCCGTAATGAAAATTCTCAGCCTTGCCTTTGAGAAGAGTCTTTCTGTTGGCAACCTGGCAGGACTCAATTAAGCAAATAGAATAGTTTAAGTGCGCCTTCAAAGCAAGAATCTGAAAAAAGCGGCACAAGCAGCTCCACTGCTCGAAACGGCAAAACACTTCCTGAACGAACAGAGATCGAAATTCACTTTTGGAGGAGCTCTTTTTGCATCCAGAAGGAGACAAGCTTCCGCCTTCATCGGACGGCTACAAGGTACGAAAAATTTCAAAATGAGATGGTGGGGTGCTGCTCCCCAAGCAAAACGCCGGTTTTTGTAAGCGAATACACAGTTCCTTCTGTAACGAAGTGCATCTATGTCACGGAAGGCCTTCATAGGAAAACATTCGAGGCATTTATACTAAACTTCAATTTCAATAACACAATCGACCTTGGAGGACAACCGACTACCATCGAAGACTTCGAGCGCATGGTAGAGACTACTGACAAGATAAAGATGTGCGGGGGTGGTCCCGCAATGCAAGAGTACCCCGCTGTGAACGCTCAGGGTGCCCACGTGGACTCCTTGGTGTATGGGCGCACAGAAGGGGCACTATTTACGACACTGACCAGTGTTCGCACTTCGAAATGCTTGCTGGCACATTGGGTTGCCACGCGATGCCGAGGACTACTTTCCTTGCCATGCAAAGTCGACGAATGTCTACGAAGCAACAATTCACCACATGCTGGAGACGCATCTCAGCTTTTCTTGTAAAGTTCATAAGCAGGAATCAATATCAGGATTTCTGCATTATTACGTTTTAATGAGAATACGGCAATGTGGCTCGCAAGAGAAGCGGGCAAAACGGGAAGCTTCGCGAGAAAAGAAGCAAGAAAAGCATCTTTGTAGTTGGTGGATGCCCACATAAAATGAGTGATAAACGTCATCTTTGCGTTATAAAGTTTTTTTTTTTTTTTTTCACTGCCGTCTCTCAGTGCTCGAGACCACACGAACTGACGTTATATTCCCCTCCCCCTTTCCTAGTTTTTCTTTCGGTCTTGGTTTCTGTAATTGGCTTATTTTCTGTTCATGTGCCTTGTATAATTCTATGTCGCCCACCTTACAAATTTCCTACATTTCGCCTGTAGAAAATTATTAATATAACATGATACGAACACTTGCTCCTGCTGATAGCGTTACTCCGTGAACAGCAAGTGCTATGCGCGCTACAGGCGTCAGGGCATTCGCGGAGCAGACGACAAAACGGAGCAGCAGGCGCGGGAACACCTCTAAACACGACCGTGCGCCGTTGCTATAGCAACGACAGAGAGACCCGAGCTTAGTCCGCATGCGCCTTTATTTCTTTGGTTTGTTGGAAGACCCCATGGAGGGAAGACCCGCCTCTCCGATCCACCGTTTTTTCCTAAAACCCCTTAAACTTCGTAAAGTAGTGACACTCTCCTCTTCCTCCTTTACTCCTCCTTGTTTCTCCTCTCTTTCACGCTCCCTCCTCGACCGTGGCGCCGCCTACACTGCTCGAGCGTAGAAACGGTGCCAACATGCGCTCCTCGCCACTCCGTAGACGCTTCTCGAGCAAAAATGGCGCTGATGCACGGCGCGAGGGCTCACATGATGCTATTAGGCCAATAGCGACGCGGCGTCGGCCTCGGCCAGAGCGCGCGAGGAGGAGGCGGCATTCGTCAAAGCGTGGCAGTACTTTACGAAGTTTAAGGGGCTTTATTTTTTCCTCAACCGTAGCGCCGTCTGCCGAATACACTGTGAAGCAGGAGCCGGCGTTTCACAATGTGTCCCTTCCAGACGAGCGCAGTCGGCGCTCCTGTCATATCTTACTGCGTGGTCGAGGAGTGCTCGTGACGTGGCGTCGCAGTCAATGAGAATTTAGGTGCCATTTCGCTGCTACAGACGCCGCCGGCTTTTTCACTCAATGGGCCACTTGATGCTTTCGCATCAAAAAGCCAATTGTTTAAAGTTAGCGATCGTGCCGTGTCCTTCTCTATGTCCTCATCTCCTCCAGCGCTTTACATCGTTAGTATGTATTTTGAACCTTCAAGTGCTGAAAGGTTCTGGTAAGATGGTGCAGCTCAATGTGTCGCTTTCCTGTGGGACCATGTTAAAGCCAGAAACGAGTGATAGCTGCAGGCAACGCGATGACGAGGCAGCTTGATACGCTTGGTCACCTGCTTCGGCGAAGTTTGTAAGTGAATGTCTCAGTAACCAGCGGGCTCTCACTTCTCACTCCAAGTGCGATTACAGGTCTTTCCACGACCTCCTTTGCAGCCATCGCTCAAGACAAGGTTATCGAGGATCCAACAAGTCAAAGCAACTCACTTTGCACTGCTAACTCTACGGCATTTTTACTGCAATGGAAATTAAGTGCACGCTTCAGGCAAATTTTCTCAGTTGGCGTCGCCATCGCCGCGATGTCCCGAATATAACTATGTATGGGTGCTAAATCCTTAAGCCGGATATGCAAGATAGATGTTATACTATCCAAATTACCAGTTAAAGTTGTCCAAACTAGATCTTACGTTCTTGATTAAATTATTCTTCAGAATTTTTTTTAGAATCGAGACACGTAAACAAATGTCATGAAACGTTTCATCCACAGCGCATTCCTTTTACCTTAAATCTTCCGGACTATTAAAAAGTGCGATACAATATCAATTCCCATAATATGAAAGTGATCCAATTTCGTTACCGCTGCTCTACGGGCAGGGCAGTGGCGCCTGCGCGACTTCATTACAGACCCTACACGATGTGTTAAAGCTTTTAAAGGGCTCCTCACCAGGCCACATCGTGGTTATACGCTAGAAGTTGTTACCTGCCCTCTAAGGAGTTTTCTACCACAACAATTTTTTTTTCAAATTAGTTCATTAATAGCAGAGATAGAAATATTTGAAGTGGCGCGAACCCATGATTTCAGGAGGCTAGCGTCACTGACAACACAGGCACTCTCTCCACCTGCCCCGTCAAGCCTCCGCAAGCGAATTTCCTTCCCTGCGCTCTTCCCGGACGATTTTTCGCGCTCTGCACGAGAACGCCTGATCAGTGTCCTACTTTTCTTGTGTATAATTAAGGTAGCTGTGGAATCTCTGTAGATACATTCCAAGATATTTACGTAAGCGGTCTGAACTCCTTGATTACGTAATGCCTCTATGACTTCTGGTATCTCTACTGAATCAAATGCCGTGAAATGAAAGCCGTCCTATGAAAGCCATATAGAGATACTGGTTGTATTCTACGGATTTCTCGATTACCTGATTAATAACATGGATGTGATCTGTTGTAGAGTATCCCTTCCTGAAGCCAGCCTGTTCCCTTGGTTGGCTAAAGTCCAGTGTTGCCCTTATTCTATTGCAAATTATCTTGGTGAATATTTTATATAATACTGGGAGTAAGCTAACTGGCCTATACTATTTCAATTCTTTAACGTCTCCCTTTTTCTCCGAGCATTATGTTTTCCGAGCATTATACCTCCTCCATCTTTGATTAAATCGACTGTTATTCCATCTTCTCCTGCCGCTCTTCCTCGTTTCATGCTTTGCAAGGCCCTTCTGACCGCATCGCTAGTTATAGGAGGAGTTTCTGTATGCTGTTCATTACTGTTTCTAATGAAGGTATCCTGACTCCTCTGGGTATTGTACAGGTCAGTATAGAATTCTTCCGCTTCTTTAACTATATCTTCGAGAATGCTGATAATATTACCCTGCTTATCTTTCAGTGTATACATCTTGGTTTGTCCTACGCCGAGTTTCTTTCTCACTGATTTCAGGTTGCGTCCATCTTTTACTGCTTCTTCAGTCTTTCTCACGTTATAATTTCGTATATCATTTATTTTCGCCTTGTTGATCAGTTTTGAGAGTTCTGCGAATTCTATCTTACCTCTTGATTTGGACACTCATTCTTTGTCGTTTCTTTATTAGGTCCTCTGTTACTTGGGAGAGCTTGCCTACTGGTTGCCCTACGTAGTACTAAGCACACACACGATCTTTAGCGCGCATTGTACGCACTGCGCTTGTCAGCTCAAAATGGCCAGATCTGGTGCGGGGCCCTTTAAGGGTGCCATGAATTTTCTCGCACCCACGTATAGTCCCCAACACAATCTGGGGAGTACAAGCGCAACGCTAGACCTTCCTATCACTGTCAGTGATCCGCCATTTTTCATAATAGCACGTTTTGGGACACTCGGTATAAATCCTTCTTTTGCGACTTTTAACGCGACAGCGTTAAGGGCCCCGTGACGCAGAAAATGCCGCGACGGCGTCCCGCGCCCAGCGTCGACGTTCTTTGAGTGAAAAAATCATTCCGAACCACGCAGACCATCCGTGTAGCGCAAGGACGTTACCGAACTAATTGGATTTCTGAAAGTTAAATGCATAAAAAAAACGTAAAGTACGACTTGCACACAACCTTACAGCGTCGTGATAGCGTCGGATTGCAATTTCAATATAAGAAAAAACATAATTTTGTTACGCGGAAACTCAAACGTAAACCCCTTTTCGAGACTTCTATCATTCATAGATTAGCGCGCCAAGCTCGGTTCCTTGCAGCAAAACCATCCAGATGGCGCTCGCCTCCGCGCATTCGCTGCCCACGCAAGGGGCCGCGTTTCTACCAGAAAGCTCACCTTCGGTCGCCGCCAGCGTTTCCCGGTAAACATTGCGGTTACACAAGCTGCAGTTGCCGGGAAGCGTGAGAAGCAGTCAGGGATCTTTGAATTCTATCGCGTTCCTGTCTTAAAGGCGTAGCTTAAGCGTCCTCTAAATTTTTTTCAACCGTGCTTCCAGGCCACAGAAGCAGGAATAGCGTTTATTCGGATGTCGTCTTCAGTTGCACGAGATGCAGCGGCGCTGAGCACACAACACACTCCGAGGGTGAGCTTCACTGAACGAGGAAAAAACGATCTCTACCGCAGCACACGAAGGAGGAGCAATGACGCACTGAGCTAGCCGGTTTCCCATTGGCTAGTCGCTCGAGACATTGCCGGGCGATGAGCGGTGCCTGGGGCCTCATTTTATAACGATCCATGCCATTTTATTATTCGTTTCACCCTTCATTATTCGCGTGCACGTGGCTCGAAAACCGCCGTGCCGCCGTTATTGCATGTGATCAGCCACTCGGCGCGACGCATAAGAATAGAAAATCACACGGAACGCTACAAAACATGAGCATTGGATTTCAGGAACCGAGCTATGGCCACCGATTGATCGCATCGTGCGACGGCCAACCCGCCACTCGTCACCGTTGCGCAGGCGTGTCGCGCTATTATCGGCTGCGTCCCACTCACATTACTACCCGTCTGTGCAACCACTTGTTTTTTGTTACTGCATTTTTTTTTTTTTTTTTTGTGCAGCAACGACGACCGCAGAGCTCCTGCAGTTACCTACAGAGGAAGGCACTTGTCTTGCGACAAAGCGAAAGCACGGGAGCTGGCTACCTCATTCATTTCCTGTTAAATATTATATTTTGCGCACGCGAGCATCCGCCACCGGAGGCGTGCGATGTCCACATTCTGCGCAAGTCCCCGCACAGATCCGCCGGCACGTAGCCTTGACGGAGCCGTAGACAGACACTTCAAGGACACTAACGGACACAGGTTGGTAGTGACATCGTTTTGTCCAACTAATGCGCGCAGAACTGTTATTGAAATTAGCGGCTAGGTACAACTAGACTCGGCCAGCATTATCACAAGTCCTTCCATTAGAATTGTTCGAAAGAGCAAATTGCAGCCAACCCTGGACATATCAGAAGGCTGTCAGCCAATTCCAAGGATCACTTACGAACAAAAAGCATTGCGAGTTTGGCCCGTATTGCGGACAGGGGCATATCTCCCCTGCTCCTCTAACCTCTCTATCTGGCTGCACCTCCCCTTTACAGAGCTGTATATCCTATAGGCGAAACGCTCGCCGTCCGACCGCAGAAGCTCATACCCCGTAAACGCGGCCTCCCAATTACGACGACAAAAGAGAAATGAAATTATACCCTGGAATGATGAGCGGCAACGGAGGCTGTGGAAGACGACGACGCTCGACCCATTGCTGATGATGATAGTTTTTTGCATGATACAGCCTCTCGACCGCACTTTTCGTGATTCTTACGACCCGTTGCCTGTTTTACTGAATATCGAGATAGCGGCTTGTAGGGGAGCTTTTTTTTTTTCAGCTTACTTTGATGTGTGCGTCGGTCACTTAGATACAATGAATGCAGGCTTTGAAAAAATTAGTGGCAAGTATATCCGTGGCATCGCGGGTGATTAGCGCTTGCTAGACTACACTGCGTTTTTAATGCCTAAGCATTCTTTGGCGAGTATCCCAGCCCCGTCACGCGATAAGTGTAATATCTGCACAAAAATGCCCAATTTCCAAACTTAGCACATTGAATCGTTGTAGTAGTGTACATGTAATGACTGGTAGCTTTATAAGCGATAAGGAACAGTTTAACCCCCCCGCGCCCCCCCCCCCGCCCCCCCAAATAATAAAAACAGGATACCCATACAGATACATAGGGCTCCTTAGAAAATGTATGGGGAAGCTTATAGTAGGAGCGGGCCAACTGAAATTTGTGGGTAGGCCAACTTAAACTCGGGGATAAGCCAAATTGAAATCTGGGGGTGGGTGAACTGTAATTTGGGGGTGGGCCAAATTAAATTGGGTGAGCCGACTCAAATTTGGGGTAGGCCAACCTAAACTTGGGGATAAGCGAAGCTGAAATCTGGGAGTGGGCCAACTTGAAATTTGGGGGTGCGCCCGCTTAAATTTGGGGGTGGGCCAACTCGAAATTTGAGGTTCGGCCAACTGAAATTTGGCCATGGGCCAACTTGAAATTTCGGGGTGGGCTAACTTAAATTTGTGAATAAGCCAAGTTGAAATCTGGGCGTGGTCCAACTTGAATTTGGACGTGGTTCAACTTAGATTTGGGGGTGGGCCAACTTGAAATTTGAAGTTCGGCCAACTGAAATTTGGCCAAGGGCCAGCTTGAAATTTCGGGGTGGGTCAACTTAAGTTTGGGGATAAGCCAAGTTGAAATCTGGGGGTGGGCCAACTTGAAATTTGGACGTGGTTCAACTTAAATTTGGGGGAATGCTTACGCGTACATAGACAACTCCAGTGGAGTTCCTGCATTATTTTTAAGTTCTCGAATTTGCTTTGAATTGGGCTGCCATGTACGCATGGATGGGTGACTGTTATTTGGTTCTCGCACGTATACAGACAACGTGCAGACGTTGTTCACATGATCGCGCACGCTTGCTCGTCCTATTCAGTTTTGATCCCACAGCGTAAAAGCTACTTTCAAAGTGAGAAGACAAACACATGGACGGACGATGCATTCACGACTAATTCATTATAAGAAGCCATGCTGAATATAATATCTGCGGCACACATGCGCGCACTGGCAAGAAAAAGCCAAACACAGAGGGATGTGCCACAAGCAATGCTAGATCAGATGCACAAAGAATCTTATCCCGTGTCAGAAATAATGTCTAGAGTATAGAAATCTCCTCAAAGCTCCTTTTACACTTGAAATTAGAAATAACACTTGTAATGCCCAGAACGCCATAATTAATTTATTACGGTTGGTACAACCAGTTCAGCTTCGTTTCTCAAGCGTTGTACGTGTCGTCACGTTTCGACTCATAAGTTCGTCACGTGGGAGCACAACACCGCGACATTTTGTCACTCGCTCGGGCTCCCTCGGTCGTCTGCTATGTTGCTACTCGTTGCGTGGTCCGACGTAGCAGCATACCAGACGACCGAGCGAGCCGGTCGTCTGGTTGCTCTGCTCTGCTCTCATGCGACTACCTTCTGGGTCGTGACGTCACGACACATGCACCTCCTGGTAAACGAAACCGAAACGGGTTGTAGAAAAGCCTTTATGTTGCATTATTTAGGACACGCGAGGCTGGTCAGTACTATTTTCTTGTGTTTCAAGGTCAACAATTTTCTGGGATCGAATAAGGAATGTCCCTCGAACCAACGTTTCGACAAGGGGACCTGTCTTCATTATACCCACGTCTGCCTTGTTTGCACTGACATTTAGAGTAAGTTTTGCTTCGGGAGATCCTGTCTAAAGACAGTCGAACGCCTTTATAACGAAGTGGTTGGGGACTCTGAAATCATAAAAGTCACTTCACTGTAAAGGTGGCGCACCGCACCGCTCACAATAGAACCGGGACAGAATTATTCCTTCGTTATACAGGTGAGCTCGTTGCAGAGGCGTTCGTTGTAGAGGCGTTCGACTGTGCATGGGAATGAAGAACTCGTTTTGCTCGACATCCACTGTACCGAATTTGACGAGGTTTGTTGCATTTAAAAGAAACAGGTAAAATCTGCCGACTGTAAGGAGCAGATCCTTTGTTTTGCCATCAATTTCTTTACAAAAATTGTTGAATAACGCAAAATAATAGTATGAAACACCAAGCTCACAACCCTAACTCGCGAAAAAAAAAGAAAGAACGATATCACAAGATTGTAAGCTGCACCTGTTGAGACACCTAGAGCAGACAAGGTGACGTATTCCAGACCGGTGCGAAATAAATCATTAATTTGTGAGTACGACTATCGTGAAACCTTCGCAAACACTAAAAATTTGACGTAAGCTGCGAAATCTTATGTCAAATTTATCCGCAACAAAAGCTCCAACAGATGCTGTTGACAGAACTGCGATATCTTATTGTTTTTGGTGACGGGTTATGGTTTTGCAAACTTTGCTATTCAATTTCTTTGAAACTTGCCGATTTCCGGCATTATTGAAGCACTAAATCAAAATATTTCTACAGCCAGTTCAGATTTTAACCAGTTCTACATTTTGAACTTGAATTCGTTCAGCGGTTGTTTAATGACAGCATTTTAATGCGATCAGCATTCTTGGCGCTGTGAAACCAGTTTTCTTTTCGATTATCTAGCTATGTAGCTATCCTGCTCTCCCGCCAAACATGTGGGCCGATCCCGAAGGTAGTGCAGTATAATATGTGAGCAGTTGACGTCGGCACTGGGTATTCACCGCTCAACAATGAACCTGTTTGAAGCCAACTTGGGTATGTGCCACTGAGTACGCCGATTTCATTGGTTCTTCAATGAACATCCTTGACGTTAACTTGGGCCATTGTGTACTGGGGTGTATGCGCAAACTTCACGACGTGAAACTATGGCGTCAAAATGTGGCGTCAAACTAAAACACTGAAACTAGGCGACAACGGAGGCACCTGTTCCATCATGAAAGTTTTTTGTATTTGTCTTTCCTGATGTCAATAATAAAATATGACATATGGAGAAATTACGCAGCTTTTTTTTTTCTAAAATAAAAGCACAGCTGAACGACGTGTCATCTTGAAGATCATGCGGCTTTCAAAATGTCCCGTGAGTTATTTTCGCTGCTATACAGAGAGGCAGAGACAGATTTATTAGATAAGGCAAAAGCTGAGACCTCCGCCAGAGCTTCCATCTCACTACTCAGCCTGGACGTAAATTTGTGCACCCACTACAGAGTTGTTTCCTATGGAGTTTTTTTTTTTTTAGAATACTTATTGACTTCTGAAAAATGGCTAGATCATGATGCCTCATCAAAGAACTGCCCACTAATGAAGAAGGAGAAGAGAATCTTGAGACAAATGATGAAGGACGGCTCGTCACGGAAGGAAGCGATAACGACTGTTAAAAGACGACGTTCCCATTGACGGCGCGCTTCCACGAAAGAAAAAAAAGTGCTGTTTTTCCATCAAGAACTGGAGAGGCTTCGGGCGATCCGCCGGCGGGTCGAGGGACGATATAAGCGTACTAAGTCTATTTATGACCTGACGGAAGCCCGACGCATTCAGAAGAAAGTTCGGCGTCAGATGAACAAACTTCAAGACCAACGAGGGGAGAACTTCTGTGAATCGCTGAAGCCTCGCATGCCGTTATTGCCCGTGTGGAGAACTCTTCAGGGTCTTCGCTGACTTCCACAACAACGTCTTCCCTTCACAGCGCAGCGCTAGCTCTACATCAAAGTCGTCCAGAGCTTGAGGTCGCTGGTCATTTTTGTGAGAAGGTTTCTGACGACTTCGTTTTACTGGCTGACCTTTCGTTACATGGCGGTCCTGTCACGAGAAATCAAATTACGGAAGAGCCTTCCTCTATGGAAGAACTGCAAGCGGCTTTGGCTACGTGCACGCGGTCGTCATCACCCGATCCCAATGGGTGACCTACGCTGCCTTAAGGCACCTAAGCTCAACAGCGCGATGCTGTCCTCTTGATACCTTTAATTAATCTTGACATGACGGCATAATCTCTGAGGATTGGAAGTGCAGCCGACTGGTGTCTCTACTGGGAAGTCTCCGCTGAACCTTACATCGTACCGGCCGAGTTCACTTGCCAGTTGCATTGGTAAGGTCATGGAGAGGATGTTGCTGACACATATGGAATGGTACCTCGAATGCTATAAAATCTACCCTGATGATATGGCTGGTTTTCGACGTGGACGGTGTTCGTTTCATAGCGTCATTGATCTTATGACCTTTGTGCAGCAACGAAAAGTCTTGAAGCGCCTCTCTGTGGCACTCTTCTTAGACGTAAAAGGTACCTACGACAACGTAACCCACGAAGCCATTCTCCAAGCACTTGAGGCTGTAGAACTTGGAGGCAACGTCTTTAGATGGATTAGGAGCTATCTCTCACGGAGGTCCGTGTTTGTTTATACAGATGATGGCCAAACAAATATATATATCTCCAGTCGGTGTGCCCCACAAGGTGGAGTGTTGAGCCCGACTCCTTTCAATCTAGTTTTTGTGGTTCTCGCCGAAACGCTGAAGCCAGACGGCTAATTTCTCGCTCTACGCAGATAATATTTGTATCTGGCCGTCCGACGTGACACGGCCACCAGTGCGCGCCAGAATACAGAAAGCGGTAACCCTGACAGCGGCATGCCTCACCTACGCCGACGAGGTCTGACGATATCTACAGAAAAATGTGCACTAGTGGCATTTACACGAAAATCGATTCTTTCTACCCAGCATGCATCGAGGGCCACTCAGTGCGTATAAGAAAACTCACAGGTTCTTGGGCGTTATTGTGGATCGTGACTTCACCTGGAGTCCCAACGACTCGTACATGAAGAACAAATTCATTTCTATTGAGAATATGCTTAAATTCGTAGCTGGAAAATCGTGGGCATGCCCACGATTTGCCCACATCCGTGCCCTCAATGTTACAGCTATACACGACACTTTTCTCGGACTTCAGCAATACAGCCTCCCTGTCTTGGCCAACACATACAAGACCAATCTCCCTGCACTACAAAGCTACAAGCCCAAGCACTTCTGACATGTCTTGGGCTCCCGAGATGTTCTTCGACCGCTGCAACGATTATCATTGCACAGGAGCACCCGATCGCCACTCATATCGTCACTGAGACATTAAGATCGCAAACTCGGCACCTTTCATGGCTACCACCCCACTATTTAGCCGGTTTGCCAGAGCGAATACCACGAGCTACATTCTGTGGCACTGTGACGAGACACCATGACTCGATACCATCTGGCTTCAAGCCTGCAAAATGCCCTACATCGGCAATGTGGTATCTCCAACAAATTCATGCCTGCCTCTCAGTTCCTGGGATTCTTAGAAGGCAGACATGGCAACGCTGGTCCTGAAGCAGCTCTCGCTGCTTCTCCTAAGCGAGTCTTATTTCGCCCCCATGCACATTTGCACGGACGGTTCCAGCAATTAGAACAGCTCTACCGGAGCAGTGGTACGTTGTTCCATCAGACAATTTGCAATTTAAATACTCCCACAATACCACGTCGACGGCAATAGAACTTGCGACTCTTCAAGGTGCACTCAATTACGTGCTCCAGCAGCCACTAAATCGTTTTACCATTTTCAGCGATTCCAAAGGAGCTCTACGAACTCTGCAGTTTAGCCCTACGTTCTGGGTTACACGAGCTGCTAGTGTACGAAATAAGGCACGCTCATCACCACGCCCCCAAGAAAGGGCACAACATTGTATTTCAATGGTCGCCGAGCCACTGCGTAATTGTCGTCACCGACAGCGTAGATGGAGCTGCGCGCTCGGCTCATTAAGAAAGAGAAAAATGATTAAAGAGGTGCATACAAAAATGCTAGAATGAAAAGCACGTATAGCATACCTGAGTAACTCAAGCAGGCTAGGTGACTATTTCTCACCGCGCCGTTTCAAAAGGGATGCCAATAAATCATCATGAAGATCATCATGGTCATCACCGTCAAAACATCAGCAGGTGCCTTTGCCACTCCCAGGAACGGATGCTGTGCGGAAACTTCAATCACTTGCTCGCCCCACCACACTTCTACGATGGAATTCACCGGGTTTCGCCAAGTGACACTTGCACTCTCTCGACCTTAACTTGCGACTTCACCTGCCATCTTCACTCTCACGTGGCGAAACAACATTACTGTGTTGCATGTGGTTGGGCGTCGCATTTACAAATGCCCATTCATTCCTAATAGGAACGGCCAAAAGCGCGGAGTGCAATTTGTGCGGGTGCGGTGAGACTCTAGAGCACCTTCTGTGTCACTACACATCCTTTGACGCTCAACGACGTGCTCTACAAGTTAAACTCAGCCTGTTAGATAATACAGCGCTCTTGGAGGAAAAGATCCTGGTGCCATAGCTATATGCATTCTTGCGTGCAAAAGGCCACAAAAGCCCTTCTGCAGTCCTTGAAGGCTACTGGACTGTACAAACGCGCGTAACAGCGGACCCATACGACTATGCGACCCAGCGGACCTATGCGGCTGACTCCGCGAATGACTGACTTTATTATTGTTCTTCTCTTTCCATCTTATCTGTTCTTCCCTTCCCAAGTGTGGGGTAGCCAACCGGGCACGTCCTTGGTTAACCTCACTGCCTTTCCCTATTCGTTTCCATCTCTATATATAATGGCTGCTCATTTCCATCAAGCCGCAGAAGGCCCACCTGCATGAGAAACGTTGCGCCAAAATTTCTCCAAAGAAAACTTTTCGTGCCACGTCAGTTTGGCGACAAGACCATGCCACCATATTGCGTTGTCCGCAACCTTCCTGTAGCGTGTATTAGATGACTGTAAATGCGCGCATACGTTGTGACCCAAGACAAAGAACGTTGTACACCCTGCAATCCACGGCCTCCTAATTGTGCCAACTGCGCCTGCCGAATGAAGCCAAAATGGTAGGTAAACGTACAACGCCCCTCTGCGACTTCGTATCGAAGCACCGCGAGAGCCATGCTCCTATAGTGAAACTAAATTTCGTTTTCGGTGCGTCCTGCATTTTTGTCCCAGAAGCAGCATTTATGGGATGGGACAAATACCTGCTTTTAAAAGGCTTACAGAGTAAAAATGTTTGCACCCTTCAGGGTGCTTGATTTGCCTCATGGCTAACACCCTCACACTTACGCGGTAAGAACAGATAGTTGATGCGAACAACGTCATCATCTTTTGCGACGTTTCCTGGCAAGTGAATATGATAGTAATTAACTGCGACAGACGACATAAAAACTGCATGGCATAAACCTTACTATTGCTCTAAATTTATCGCGTCAGATATGAGGGCGGGGGGGAGGGGGCATCTTTTCTAGTCCCACCGCGTCGCAATTTACACCAAGAAAAGTGCAGTAGTTGCCAGGTTAACTAACACGGCTGTCAATACAGATAGAGGTACCGTGAACGGCTAGGGCCAACGACTGAAGTAGAACTACGACAAAATTTAAACCACCTTTATGTTTATGGCAATGTAACACAAAAGAGCACAATATACAACCGAGTTATCACGCTATATGAAAAAAAAAGTTTATTGATTCTTATTCACAAGAAAAAATCCAAAGCCGGCACATTTGGTCGTCCCGAGTGGGTCAGGTCGGAACTCGGGATACTAACTCAAAAGGCGGGACTGTCCTGCTAAATTTGGGATGATTGGCAACCCTAGTCGATAATGATTCATTGCTCATGTGGAAGCATCGCGAAAGAAAAACGCGCTGTATAGGAGAGCTTGTCTTGTTCATGTGCGCAAATATGAGTTGTTCATACATAAAAAATTATTCATAGTTCATATGAAAAACATACTTGTGCAAAACAACGTCGTTTCTAACAGATTCTAATTGAAGACAGTTTCACAGGCACGTCACCACCAACGCTGCTGTTTTCGGCTAAATCTCGTTACCAAAGTAACAGGGCACGGTATGCACATCAGGCTAAAGCTTCTCAATGTCATTGGAAAAAATAGCCCGTGCTCCGTCACTGTACAGCGTCACCAAACTGCATCCCATGAGAGTTTCGTTGCCGCCACGTCATATATCCCCATTGTAAACTAATCAACCTCTCTTGTACTCTCTACTGGTTCTCCTCTCCAGCCATTCACGCACCTCAAGCCACCAGCAGCGCCCCCCATTCATTCAAAAAGCTAAACAGTAGAAATCCGGAAGCGTAACCAGCGCTTTGCTTGACATTCAAGTGTTCATGCAATCGAGACCAAGAAATTGCGAACAGTCAGTGTATCAACCGAGCTGACATGAGCACTTACTTTGCACCATCTGCTCCTCGATGCGAGTTGCGTCGTTTCCAAGGGATGGCCTGGAACTACGACCAAAGCCCAGCAGGTCCAGAGTATGAACCACCCTGTTCTTGGATAACTCCTCGATGTTCAGCACCCACAGCGCGGAGCCACAGCCCAGGCCATGGATCAGCACTAGCGGCATCTGCGAAAGTGAGCCACCGCAGAGGCTTGCTGACTGCCAGAACATATGGGCGTACTGCGGTTTGCGAAGGCATGGAGTGCAACGCACGGGAGTGTCTACGGAATCATTAGCGATTACCGTACCGCACCTTTTTCCGGGATCTGTCTTAATCCTCACCCTTATCCCGGACGATCTTCTGTAGGAAGCACCATTCTAAATACGTGCATATTTATTATAACAACGAATATCCGGAGCCAACCTAAAAAAGCAAGACAACTTATTTAGTCTCGTCTAGATTCCAAGTGTGTCCTTGCAGAGGCGCTGTTATTAACCTGTTTTGATCCCTGCGCTCCAAGGAAAGGGAATAAAGGAAAAGAAAAGAGGTGTTGAGAATTTCAATTTAAGTCTGAATTGGATCACACCACTAAACTATAAATTTTCTGCCTTTAGATGCAACATACATCTCTACAGAGATTAATATTTAACGTTCAGGAATTTGGGAGCTCACGCCACAGAGCGTAGGCGTGAATAGACAGAATTTATTGACAGGAAAGACAGAGAGGTCGACTTGAGCTAGCGCTCCCTAGTCTCCTACTCTACGCACCGTAGGCATGCGTATGAGAGCTCCCTGTGAGAGACTGACCAATAGCGCCAGCTCTAGACAATGGGTCGCAATCGAAATAAGCTCACTGCGGCGCAACGCTTCTCGATGCCACTCAAGTCACTTCACTGTAATAACCTATAAGACTTTCTCTCGCCGTGTATCAAGGCTTGCTTTATTCCGGAATGTATTCTGGGATTTATGGTCACATTTATGTACCGCTGCAGAGGCGACTGAGCGGAGCGTGACGGTGCGCCCACTTGTCTTATTCGTTTGTGCAGAGAAACGTACAGCGCGTTGCTAGCGTCTCCATAGACGTAACTCCAGGCTCAGGCCCTGCATGCGCCGTTGACACTGTGACAGCACGACGACATAAACGCGCATCGAGTGTCCGTATTATTGTTCTTGCAATAAAATAACGTCGAGCTCCGACTCAACCACAAACTTTCCAGCAAAGCTCAAAACAAACACTTTGCAGTGAAAGCAACACAAAGGACTGAACCCTGAACATGGAAGGTGAAACTTGCTTCTAGGCAAATTATGAAGACAAAAACAAAGGAATATTGACAAAGGGGACATTGGATATCATATTGAACAAACGTTGAAGAGCACAAGAACACAGGCAACATTTTACAGAAAAGCAGAGAGGAAGCACTGTCCTGTCTGCTTTTCTGTAAAATTTTGTCTGTGTTTCGGTGCGCTTCAACAACTGTTCAACATTAACTTCAACCAACCTGTTTGACTCGCCACCTTGTTAAGACATTGAAGAGATGTGACGGCCACTAACAACCAGAGTGCATTCGGCAGTAAATACGTACCATATTTTTGGCCGGCTTTCAAATGCAGTTTCAGCTCTTTCCCACTTATTTTTGCCATGATGTGGGTGCCATGGCCAACAGATGGCTGTCTAAAACCCGGACTGCTAAGTCACATAAAATCAGAACTAGCTTTGCTGTTTTACTGCAAGTGTTGGAAGCTCGCGCACAGGTAAATAGCGCCACCCGAAAGCGCACGCCGACGGGCTGACATCGATAATATTGATTAGCCAATTTATAAAGCCAACATTTTTTTTATCTATGCTTAAGTTGAAATACGCACTGTTTCTGGAAAAGGAGTTTAGCTCACTGATCTGCAAACTGAGCCTTACGCTTTTATATCGATGGGCGGTACGTGTAAAAACAGGCTGTTCCAGGCGCAAGGAAAAGTACAAGCAGCCAGCCAGAGATATTCTGGGCCTGCATTCACCAATAGGCTATTATTACAGAATCGTTCACGAGAACAGATGCCAGCCAATCGCGTTGTTGGTCATATTACTAGCGAAGGCGGACAGCCACTGAGAACAGAACATTTGAGAATGAAAAAGCTTCGTGAATTCAACTCCACAAAAGCATCTCAACTCCTCAACAAAGCTGCAGTCACGGAGAACTTGGCCTTTACAATTTGTTCTAGCACAGCGAGAGGCGACTAGGGTTAAGGTAACAGGCCAAGAATCGTATTCACAACAACCCCAATGTGAAGGCGCTGCTTGTCGACGGCATGGCTGTTCCGCTCCTTCATAAAAGCCAGGAGGCATCGTTAAGAAATTTTAGGCACTGTCTCAGTCGCATCCGCAGAACAGGGCATTCTAGCACTGTGATGGGTCGGCTAACACAATGCCCGCATCTACCTGTGCATGAACCGCGGCCCTCGAGGACGCGCATCGCGGTGGCATTTTGCATTATAACAGGAAGCGATGCACTGCATGTGCGCGCGCTTCAGGGCACCTGCGCGAAGTGAGACCCGCGGCCGCGCATCGCTGCGTGAATCGGGTCATTGGACCTAGAGTCCTTGGAGAAGATTTGTTACTGCACCCGTCTGCGCCATTGCCTTTAGCATGCTTCAAGTTGTAAGCATCCACTATCTTCTGTCTATTCCGTTCGGCATGGAAATCGAACGCCTACCTGCATGCAAACAGAGGCTAAAGCGTGGGAATGTAACTGACAATCTACCTGACGATTGAAATCTGCTTCCTCTCACCGTGAAAGAAAGTTTCGGAAGAACAAAATGAGCGGTTCTTGAAGCTGCGCAGGGGCGGGCTGCAACATGGTGCACGTGGGTTCTTAGCTGAACGCTAGCCTTTAACGTCATGGCACGATATGTCCGTATTATTTTTATAGGGCCATTTAAAACATTACGCTTGTTTTTCTCTGTCCCCCAACATCACTCCGGCCGTTCGCCCACTGCTGCTACTCTGCCACAATATTACACAATTTGAGAACAAATTAGTTGCCCGAGCTCATCTAGTCCTGAATGTCGTTTTCAATTAATGTCGCTAAACTGGCCAGCGCAGCAGCAAACGAAGGATGGCATTCCTAAAGTTATTTCGACGAGATATTAAATATTCTACGATGTACACAGCGTCATGCGAAGGTCAAACAGCTGGCACCAAACAGTGAAGAGAATTAAGTGCCTTTAGAAAATGACGCAGAAAGAGCGGACAGTGAGCTGGTGGCAAATAGTTTACATGTTGATTTGGATTTCATAGGTAACCGCTGTGAAATGAGAAGTTGAAGCACCAAGTATATACTGGCTACATTGTACAGTTTCCCGAAAGACATGTGCGACAAAAAGCACTCATGCATAAAGCTACGTCAGTGCGTGTCTGCAAGGGAAAAATAAACAACGTGCAAAGTGTTCAATAACCAAGTATCCGTGCAAAGTGTCCAATAACAAAACTTTGTATTCATTGTCTGCATCTTAAATGCTTTTGTTCCGAGAGCGACACTTTCTAATTACCAGCCGAGCGGACAGCAGCAGAGCTCGCGCGCTAGCTACTGCACTTACTGAAAGATAAGATGCTCTCATTCATACGGTGATTCAGTCTCACGCACATCTAAATAACTAGACACGAATTTTATAGCGCAAATATATTTTACTCTGCATAGTGGCTTGTATACTCCCGAAAATAGAGCTCGTAGTTGAAGGAAGAGTTCGAAAAAGAGACATTTTTATTTGAAGAAAAGAAAGGAGCGCTACAAAGACACGGACTAAAAGAAGAACATGTACGACGGACATGTTCGTTTTTTAGTCCGCGTCTTTGTAGCGCTCTTTTCTTTTCTTCAAGTATGTTAAACCAACTCGCCCACATCAGGCTTCTACTGCTTCATGCATTTTTATGCTTGCTGCCTAACCATGGTTAAAAAGAATATTACCCATGCGCGAGTTAGATTCAAGCATGCAAGAACGGCTCTCACCAAATATTTTTCTTTCTTTTTATGTCTGCGGTTGATTAGAAACAAAAACAACCATCTAAACTCTGTCATGCGACACCATCAACTGCAGCAGAATTCGCCATTTCATTGGTGCTACGATACATGAATTTAGTACAAGAAGCGAGAAAATAGCATATACTCTGATTCTCAGGCAGCATTGTTATCTATTGGAAATGTCAACCGCATTACGCATGAACTCGGCGTACTTGTACAAACTCTAAAGGAATTCACAAGAGCTTAGCGAGGTACATTCCACATATGTAATAATCTTCCAGTGTATTTGCGAATTCGGCCTCAAAGCACGTATTAACAGAAAGGTATTACGCTAGAACTGTTCACAAGAGCGAGTGCTAGCGGATAGCAATGCTGACTGTATTATTACCGAATGCATACGCCAATGGCAAACAGGTCGCACGAACAAAATGCATTGTGAACTAGGAAAGCTTTTCGTTCGTAAATGCTGTTCGCCATTGGCCGACCACATTCGTAATAACAAGTCCAATATCACGATTGGCTGGCACGCGCCCTTGCAAACAGTTCTAGCATAAGAACGTTTCCCTTTTTTTCTTTTTTTTTCAATACGAGACCAGATTCTAGGAGCTTGGGAGCGAATGCGTGGCGTGTCAAGGGCTCCCCAAAAAAGTTTCAAGGGCTCCCCTGACACTCTTGTGCGAGGGCGACCTTTAACTCTACTAAATAGCTCCAGACCCTGCCTCAGATAAGCAAAAGCACACAGATAGTGCGAACGGTTGCACAGAAGGTGTACATAGCGCATGTGTGCAGCTCTCTGTACTTATCAACTTCACTGCCTCGCGTTTCTTCTTCCTGTCCATCCACCGTATCTCCACGTGGTGCAGCAGGCCATAGAGAGCTCCTCCAGACGACCTCCCAGACGTGCCTCCCCTTAAAGATATATTTATTTGACACTGCGTGCACAGAAATTCTCTGTCATTTGTTGGTTAATATGTGGTGCAAGTCTGGAGAAGTAGGCCACAGAAGAAACGGCTGTCCCGCTATCATCAAAGTTACAACCACACTAAGAATGAAAAATAAGAAAAATACTTCCTGTCAAAAATGAGGTTGAACTTTACGTGCCGGGAACAAAGCGGTAAAGGGGAGCCAGGTCCGCGGTACAGCGACGTTCGTTGACTCGTGACAAGAGTGCACGCGAAAAAGCGCTGAGAAAATTTTTGAAGACCCCGATGTACCTGAGTCACCGCTTCCTCCGATTCCGGTTTCATAGTGATGGTCCACAAGCGACAAGGAGAGACAGCGTCTCCAAAGCGGCCAACTTCAACATAGCGGCCTGTATATTTCCTGTTCAGATCTGAAACGGTAGCAGAAAAACTCAAGTCAGAGAAGTGGTTGCCCAGCGACACGCATTTATCCACACTACATATCTATGGTGGATACTCAGAGCTACAAAGCGAATTGTGCTTGCACTCTTACACGTTCGTATAAATGCGTAGCATGTAAGTGTACAAGTGTGTATAAGTGTGATCGTAAGTGCACGACCCGGAGACAAAACTCTTACACGCGAATATCTTCTCCTCGGCCTCCTGGAGCTGCTCCCTGGAGGAAGGACACCAGCGCACCAGCTTCATGTCTTCGGGTGCACCCAATGCAGAGGAGGGCGGCGAGTCTCCGACACTCGGAACACGGGCTGCCTTCGCCGGCGAGGCTGCTGCGAGCAGAAAGAACGACTGATGCTCTCGCCGTCACAATACGCGCACCTGCCGCCGCAGTTGTGCGACTCGCAGTGCTGACGCTGTCTAGCAGAGTTTCGATAAACGAGGAAACTATGGGATCATTCATGGAACGTTTCTTTTGTCCCTATCGCGCTTCGCTGCGCTGCGTTACACGCTCGACCGTGTAACGCAGCGAATGCGTTACAATTTGAAACGAATGCGTGCACGTAAAGTGCCACGCGCGCATCGCACGCACATATTGATTAAGCTGTTCCGAGAGTGAGACTGTGCGGCGCGTGTACTGAGAGCGAGGCTTATGGCAAAGCATGAATTCGATTAGACTAACCACTACGCTCCCAGGTCCAGCCTCATTTCGCCTGAAAGTGACTGCACTGCGGCCATGCAACTCGGCGTACAGCGTACACATATTTCGACTTCATGAACCTTAGTGCTCACAGTGCTCAAGTAGCCGCTTTTTCTCGCGCATCTTATAGAACGAAGCGAATTTAAAATGAATCGAATGGCTAAGTCAGGTAACTGAGCGTCGTTTACATTGCCAGGATCGACGTGCTTTAGTTGTTTACGGTGCTTCCATGTACTACAGTCTGCACCGAAAATTTCGAAGGCAAGCCACTGCGCGAGTGGCAAGGTCTGCCTTCGAGCTCTTTGTTATAGAGCTCTTGCGGCAAGCCTGACGCCCTGAAACCCAGGAAAGTGAGCGACATCGTGCCTCTCTGATTTTATTACCTTGGATGAAATTGGAGATCTTTGCAAACACTGTTTCACCGGCTTCTCTACAAACAATAAATTTTCCAATGCTCAAACGATGATAAGAAGCAATGATATGAAAAATGTTCCGGCAAAAAAGCACTGCAGTTTCTGCAATTACACACAAGCAAATCGATCAAGCCAATCTAATAACTCAAAATAAATAAAAAATGGCACACAATGCGATGCCAACTTCAATACATAGATATGACATCACTTTCTTTAAACGAGGTAATGTATTCTTTTAGAGCAGATCTCTGTAATGACGCATTACTCCTTGGTCAAAGCAACTTTCCTAAATTAAAAGGGCGATCATAAAAAGATTCACTGCTGAACTCAAAGGACCTCTTGGCTGCACAAACTTAGGACAGCTTATAAGAACGTGTTATACACGTTCCGTTCTGCCATGAATGGTCACCCACGCGATGAGGCACAGTTGAACGACGTATAAGATACAAAAAATTAACCGTATATGCAACTCCCACCTGAGACAATAGATTAGAAAGTCTATGTCACGGCCAGCATACATTGGAATCTGCCATTATCGAGGGTTTGAAGCAACGAAAGTACTGCGAGAGGCGGCCGTACGTGGCACGCGGCCCGACGGCCGGACACACGCGTAGTGGCTTCGACACTTTTGGTAACGACTGTCCACCTGCCAGCAAAAGTGCACCCGATCGTGGGCTCCGGGAACAAGCTGACTTTTTTCGCAGTTTAGTGCACGCAACCCGGAAATCGCTAACGCAGTCCAAACTTTGCCACACGAGCAACGCAGTGCGCTCGTCAATTTTCAACTGTGCGTATACAGGACAAAGATTTTTTCCCCTTTCGTACAACCTCTGGTCCGTGCAGTTTCGCTCACGGTGTGCGCACGTAGTCGGAGAAAAACATTAGGACGCAGAAGAGAAAAAAGGGTCCGGCGAAGTCTGACGGCCACACGAAGCGTTGATTAATTCATGAATGCCGCAGAAATGCTTGTCTGGCCTCGCGCCTAGCATTCTACTACAGATAACAAAAGTACACATTAAATGATTTATTATTCCATAGTACACGCACGCAAAACATCCAGAAGCACACACTTTCGGTTAGTTCGAGTGTCTATGAAGCTTCCTATAGCTTAAGTGTTCTGTAAGTAGCCCCGGTGACTATATATATAGCAAATTCGTTTAGGTGATTTCATTAAACTCTATTCTTCATTCTTAAATCTTAAACAAACGAATAATATTTTCAAGGTGTAGCTTTGGCACAGAAATTACCAAACCTAAAGAGAAAAGTGCTTTTACGAGATTTGACCTATAAGCACACCCTGCTCTTTAGAAAACGCAAGCATTTTAAATGCAGTACAGATATCGCTATAGGAACCCAACACAACACAATCACAATGCAACATAAATGAAATATGATCGCTTTTGCGATGACAAATGCGGGATCCATTCAACCTGGCAGTGTTAAGTTACATATGATCGCTGCACCAGCCTCATAATGCAGACATGGGACCATATTATTTGCTGCGCTCTAAGGTATACAGGGTGCCCAAAGTATAATGCACCCACATTTAAAAATATGCAAATGCCACGTAGCTGGACAGAACCGAGGTAACGTTTACCATCGCTCGGAGATACTCATATTATTTTTTTGCATTCCGCTTAATTACATAATTAGTCTTAATTAGCTGATCAATTTCTCAAATATATAATTAGACGGAATGTCAATGAGAAAATGGTAGATCAACGTGAGAAACTCCCGATACAGCTTTCTGCTGCTCAATGCGTACTACATGAAAGTTTTTTTTTTTTTTTTCCAAGAGTCAGAAGCCCGCGAATACACGCAAAATGGCCGCGCGACTAGCCGCTCGAGGCACTTGGCGTGTATTCGCGGGCACTTTTATGCAGCCCCTATCGACCAGCAGAAAGCTGCATCGGGAGTTTTTCACGTTGATCTACCATTTCTTCATTAACCTTTTTCATCGAATTATAATATTTGATAAGTTTATTAATTCATTAAGACTAATTATGTAATTAGGCGGAATGCAAAAAAAATAACCCGAGTATCTCCGAGCGACGGCAAACAAGATTACCTTTGTTCTGTCCAGCTACGTGGCACTTGCATACATATAAATCTTGGTGCATGATAGTTGCGCTCTAACGTATCGAACTCAGTGATCTGCCCCCTCGAAATTACAATTAGCACAAATGCGTGTGCACTTTAAGCATGTATGAACCCAACTGAGTCTCTAGCTTGGCTGGTATACCCCTTCATTAATCGGCGGCGTTTGCTTACTTTTTACCGTAGAATTACGTTTTAAACTGATTTTATTTGACTGTCGATAGAATACGCGCCGTGTTCGGCACTTTTGCGCCTCTGAAGTCTTAAACATTCGGCTAGTGCCTTTGTGGATAAATATTATGGAAAGGATCCCCATCATTAGTCTAAATAAGTACTGCGAGAAAAAAGAAAGGTGAGACTGTTAAAAAGAAGAAGAAACAGTGATTGAGTTCAATGCTGTGCCGCTATACTGTAAGGATTCATTTCGCTCAATTATATTCCTTTCTTAAGATCCACAGCTCACGGCCGGGAACGGTGCACCGGGATGCACCGGTGCGTCCCGCGGTGGGAGAAGCGCCACGCGAACCACTGACAACGCGCGGAAAGGAATAGCATTGGAACAGCGGTGTTTCATCATACTGGCTGATACGTTACAGGTTTCGTGCTCGGCGCGGCCAAATGGTCAACGTTTTCACTTTTGCTTAATGCAACAAGACGGCGAGACGACAGTGTAAATTATCTTACACAGGAGACGACGGAACACAGGCCCAATTCGCAGAGATTTTCGTTGCCAAGATCTGTTTGCCGTTGGCCGGGCAGCCTTCATTAGTAATAACACCACAATTGGCTGGTATCTGCTCTTACGTTAAGATTGTTCTAAAAGAAATTTTCAATCATGAGGCTGTACATATTAGTAGCTCATGGCCAAGATCACTTACGAACGCAAAGCTTTGTGAATACGGCCCCCTAATCTTTTGCCGATATTTCAACGAGATTCAGCAAGAACCCCGCAGGAACCTCAATCACTCAATGGCATTGCTTGTAAGCATTGTACGCTTACAATTCACACAAGGGTTCTTTTTTTTTTCACAAGTTTAATGCATTTGAAATTGGATTGACATTTGTAAGAAAACTGGGTCCGCAGTCACAAAAACTCGTCCGCTAGAATTGTTTGTAAAAGCAAACTTCAACCAATCCTGATGTTGGACATAATATTAGTGAAGGCGGCTGGCCAATGGCAGAGAGCACTTACGAAAGAAAAGCTTCCTGAATTCGCCCCATTAATCTTACGCGGCTTTAGGGAGGCTTAGAATAGGGTTGTAGAGCTTAGATTGTCGCAACCCGCGACCGCTTTGCGTTCGCAGTCTGCCCCGCCGGGAAGGTGCTTGAGAATAAGGTTCCCAGCTTGCGTTAGCGTCACGCGATTGCAGGACCCTTCCTTTACGAGGAAGAGAAATGAAAACGTAATGCCCGAGGGAAAAAAAAAACATGAAATAATGCAATCGGTAATATTTTTGCAAGATTAAAAGTACACCCGAAATTTTATTATATTCAATGAGGAGGCATTGACGCGTTCTGGGGAAATTCCGCGACGACGTTGAGGCGACGCAAAGCAGGTTTCGGGCGTTTGAGGCACTCAGGCCGTTTATGAAACTTAGCGTTAGGGGCGCGCGAAAACCCCAACCCGAAGGTACACCGTTAGTGGTTCGGCGAATGCGCTGTGTCGAGACGCTAATCGTTAGGGGCCCCGGCGTATGTCACTATGGGCCCCTATTCCAAAACAGCCTCATATTTGTGAAACCCAAACGTCGCCTTCGCCACGTATGATTGTAAACGATAACGCTGGTGGAAACAACAGACAGCTTTAGAACAGCGCGCAAAAGGCTTGCGCATGTATGAAGTATAACAACGGATCTCCAGCGTGCATACGCTGTCGCATTGCATACATCATATACTAAAGTTGACAAATGCGTACACTGACGAGTACTTGTGTAAATTTTCATAAACTATAACATACGCTCTTTAACGTCACCTATTATACGTGCCGTCTTTTCGCCCCACCTCTACTACTGACCTGAACTGCTAGGCCGTGTAAATCCTATATCAGTTTATGTAACAATGTCCTTACCACCTGCACCACAAAGCGGAACATGCGACAAACAGGCAATAGAAAACGTTGCTTGATTTAGCAATTGAACCGTTGCAATTGAGCCAATGCGCATCAAAAGAATTGCCACATCCACACGAGGTCATTTCGAATAAATGATGGGGGGGGGGGGGGGGGGGGGAAATAGAAATAGAAAGCCAGCGATATGCGCGCGTTGCAATTTTATTAATATCCGTGTAGCGAAAACCAATGACCACACCTTACGGCTTACCGATAGGATATTCGTGAGATTATCGCAGTGGTCTCAATTTTTAAAATGAGTATTTCGCATGCGAACATTGCGTGAACATTGCCCACGGCAAAAAAAAAAAACATTTTTACTTTATCTAATATTGTACGTTCCTTTTACCCTAACCCGCCGCGGTGGCTCCGTGCCTATGTTGTTGCGCTGCTAAGAACGAGGTCGCGGGATCAAATCCCGGCCACGGCGGCCGCATATCACTGGGGGCGAAATGCAAAATCGCCCGCGGTCCCGTGCAGTGTGGACACGTACGTTAAATAACCCCTGGTGGTCAACGTTAATCTGGAGTCCCTCTTTACGGCGTGCCTCATAATGAAATCGTGGTTTTGGCACGTAAAATCCAAGAATTCAATCCTTTTTACCACAGTAGATATTGAGGCCGACTTCGTGCTCTCCGTTAAGCGCCCTCCCCCTTCTTTACACAACACACAACACACAACACACACACACACACACACACACACACACACACACACACACACACCAACCACTGGTAAACAGTGGTTCTGTTTTGATTGAGGGTATAAGTGAAAGCTATAACCGGCCATAAAACACGGCAACCAGAGCATCCAGCTGGTCAGAGCATTAGATTACTGTAGAAAGTTAAGAATCACGTTTGCGTAATATTCACTTGACAGTCACTTTGCAAATGAAAAAACGTAGCGAATAAAGGGTAGTCTGTCGCCCTTGTCGAAAGCGCAGTGAATTTCGCCAATGCCGTTGGACGTTATGGACGGAGCTAAAGACGGCCGGAACATTTTCATTTTTACAGCCTTCCAGACTTCGAATCGCGGTGTTTTAACAGCTAACATATTGTTCGAGTTTGTTAAGCTGAAGCTTCATGCCATTCTGTTTAACACGGCGTCTCGGGGTCCCTAGCTTCCGAACAATAAAGCCGCTTTTTAAACCTTGAATATTAGTGTCCTGAGGTATTCCAGACCACATGATTTGAGCATGTCCCTCTGACATCAGTGAAGGTCACAGCTGCAGCCAGGTTGGTGTGCAATTCTCAAGCTCTGCTGCTCTCGACATCTTCAAAAATTACGGGGTCTTAAGTGCGAAAACCACTTTCGGATTATGAGGCACGCCGTAGTGGAAGACTCCGGAAATTTCGACCACCTGGGAACGTGAACCCAAATCTAGGTACCACGGGTGTTTTCGCCCCATCTAAATGCGGCCGCCGTGGTTGGGATTCGATCCCGCGACCTCGTGCTCAGCAGCGCAACACCATAGCCACTGAGTAACCACGGCGGGTCTCTCGACATCTTCGTTTTCTGGCCCAGTGCAATTGCTTTCCGCCATTCTCCAGCAAGTATGAGTGGATGTGCCGAGAGCCTGAATCTTCGCGTTGAGGTCGGTCACAGTGTCCGGCTGTGCGTTTAGGAACACCAAGGCTGAGCGTTGGGCTAGTTGGTATTGCATAACCGACATTTCCCCAGCGAATTTGACACGGACAGCAGAACACACACACACAACAGCTGATAGTTAATGAGCGGGTTTGACATTGTCATTAAATTTGAATGCTTTACCTTGATTTGTGGTTGAGTTGGTGCCCCTCATTGAAACTCGGCACATGTGGGACGTTTACAACTGTGCTTTTATAATAGCGACGCCAACCGACCGCCTGCAGGTCCGAGGCAGCCGACCCGTGGGTTGCATCATTCGCACATGGTCACTCAAGCTAACGTCAATACCTTTTGTGAGAAATCAGTCTGAGAACGAAGCGTGCTTCCTTCTCGCATTGTGCGTCATCCCCCCATTCTTGCTGCAAGCATAATAACTGGCATTAGACAGCCACGAATATACTGTACGGTCAATTTATTTATTTATTTAAGTAGATGTAAAGGAATACATCTACTTAGGACAGGTAGTGACTGCTGATCCGGATCATGAGAGTGAAATAATCAGAAGAATAAGAATGGGCTGGGGTGCGTTTGGCAGGCATTCGCAGATCATGAACAGCAGGTTGCCCTTATCCCTCAAGAGAAAAGTATATAACAGCTGTGTGTTACCAGTACTCACGTACGGGGCAGAAACCTCGAGGCTTACGAAAAGGGTTCTACTTAAATTGAGGACGACGCAACGAGCTATAGAAAGAAGAATGATAGGTGTAACATTAAGGGATAAGAAAAGAGCAGATTGGGTGAGGGAACAAACGCGCGTTAATGACATCTTAGTTGTAATCAAGAAAAATAAATGGGCATGGGCAGGGCATGTAATGAGGAGGGAACATAACCGATGGTCAATAAGGGTTGCGGACTGGATTCCAAGGGAAGGGAAGCGTAGCAGGGGGCGACAAAAAGTTAGGTGGGCAGATGAGATTAGGAAGTTTGGAGGGTCAACATGGCTACAATTAGTACATGACCGGGGCAGTTGAAGAAGTATGGGAGAGGCCTTTGCCCTGCAGTGGGCGTAACCAGGCTGATGATGATGATGATGATTTATTTATTTATTTATTTATTTATTTATTTATTTATTTATTTATTTATTTATTTATTTATTTATTTATTTAATATTATGCTTCTGCCGCTGTTCTAGACACGTGTAGGTAAAGTGAAGAAAGAAACCCTACGCCACCAGATGGATCCGAATATACAACCTTCACCGTGACAATGAGCACGGCGCTCTACGATAGATCTACGCTGGTGCTTGTCACTTCCTGCTACTTCATGTTCATTTATGCGGGTTGGTATTTGTAATTCAGCCTTAAAGTTGTTAGCGAACGTTGATCCGGGCCCACGGCAGTGGACGTGGGATTTTATATTCAAGTGCATCTCAGGTTAAGTGTTGCTTCGAAAGAGGAGGGAGAGGCAGTCATCAAAGTAGCTCATTATAGTAGAGCTCCGCATGCGTGCCAACCTAAGATGCCTATTCCTGCAGACACTGTGGCTGGGAAGTGCAGTGGTGGTGAAGTAACTTTGGCTTCTCGTATCCCTCGTGTCAGCTACACAGTAATTGTGTGGTTAAAACGAGCCTTAGGCTGCACATTTGGCCGTCCTTTGCGAGTTATTCTGCACGTTCGTAGGAGGCGGGCGCCTCAAACTTGGGTGGAAGAGCAGCGAGCACAGATCTGTGAAGCTGTGCTGGATTTTGAAATCGCGCAATCTGAAAATATAGCGCAGCTTTCCAGCAACACCGCAAAACAAAAAAAAGTTATTCGGGCGTTACGAATGAAGTGTTATCGAGGCAACACCAACCACGTAATCAAACGCACCCACCTGTGCGGTAACAAAAGAAAACGCGCTTTTCAAGGTAGATGAAGAGGGCGACCGCTGCCGGCTGCTGCCGCGTGGTTGAGTGCGTCGACGGCTGTTCTTCGTTCCTCAGCGAGGCATTCGTGGCGTCAAGTCTACGTAGTTCCTGCGGAAAGTCACCGGTTTCCCAGTGATTGACTTGTCCAGTGCAGACGCACTTCGAGGTCGCAGCTTAGTATCCACTGGGGCTAAAGAGAGCGCTGTTTAGTGACGGTCAAGAACGGCCAGCTGCTGCTGATTCTGCTGCTGTCAAGCGTCTGAGAGCTCCGATGAGAGTTGCTGCTTCAAAACGACCTTTTTTTTTTACGTCGCATCCACGTATAGTTCCAGCCTAGCTTCGGTGGTTTGCCGTTGGCTTTTGTGTAGTTGGACTCATCAAACGCACCCAGCGTAGGTATATATACGAGAGACACTTGTATAGCATTGGGCGTAGAGTGACTGAATTCCAGCGCGATTGTGGTTTTGCGGAGAAAGACGCATATCACGTTCTACTAGAATGTCCTCATCATGATAGGTATACATCAATACGCTGACTGAAATCGTTACTAATGAAATTAGATCCGATACATCACTAAATTTAAAGATATTATTGAGCTTGTGGTCAACAAAAGCAGTGGAAAGCGCTCTTTCAAAGCACTTAATTGCTTTAGAACAGGGGTATCGGTAGGCGCTCTTAACAGATATAAAAAACCGTTGTGTTCATAATAGGGTTTCATATGTACTGTCGATTGATGTCGCTTTTGTTCGCTTTGTTGCTTAGAGAGTTTCTTCATTATGCCTCGGTGTTGTTCTTGCTGTTACTTTATGAAATATATAAGAAATATATATATATATATATATATATATATATATATATATATATATATATATATATACCATCGTTTGTACGTGTGTGTTATGAACGACATAACGGTTTCGTGCACAAATTCGGCGCTGTTTAACTTGTTGATATGAGGTAATAAAAAATATGGGTAAGGTTCGAAAATTTTCACCACTGACACGATTTTGTCAATGTGCTGTGAACTAACGCACGCGTTACGCATATCGACAAGCTTCGAGAAATAATCGCCAGCGTTAACTCAGGTAGCGGGCGAACCGTTCGAAGGGCCCTTTTGGCCCGATGCGCTCTACATCAATGCGCCAGTGTTTCGGTGCGTGAACACCGGCAGCCGGAAAAGCCGCGGCTCAAACACTGCGAAGGTGCAAAAGTGCATGGCTCTCTGACTCGGCGACTTCCGGCAGATTCCTTTCAACTGTTCCCCGTAACGCGGCACAAGCATCCAGTGCAGAAAAGCACGGATGATATGGTGCACCATTCTTAGCGACGCACATGGCGCCATGCTTACAACTGTCTAATAATGACTCATCGGACAGATGCGACTGTACCCTTTAAAAGTATTACTGTCGGCTGAAGTGTTACCAATCAACTTTTTAACGATCATCCTTCGTCAGAACTATTTCCTACCTAACTTCGCCGCTCGCCAGGAGAGTGCTGTAGCTACAGCACTGCGTCGACAGCATCACAGCGGGAGAGAGTTGCTACTTCAAGAGAACGCATCCGAAGCTTCTATAGGGCCGGATGCATGACGCTCATCAGTCCGCTAACGCCAAAAGCGTTTTTCTTTTTTGCCTTTGCGAGATATCAGTAAGCACATTTGTGAATATATACAAGTCTGGTTGGTGTATTATCCAAGCAAGGGGTATTGATGCCCTCTTCACAAGCACACGAAGGCGTCGACTGAAATTGTCACTGATGGCATTAGACCGTAGACAATTAAGTTTAAGATGACCTTCCGTAGACGTTCGGGCACCACTCTAGTTGTGCAATGTAGTTAGAGTTATGGCGATTGAAAACACGCCGCTTTTTATCCCTCAGGGTCTTCGGGAGCTACGGCTTCCGTTCAGCAATGTTTGTCTTCGTTATTGCTTTCTCTAGTTCTTTATTCCCCATCTTTTTTTCGACTTGTTTCTTCAGGTTTTGCCGTTGAGAGCCAGGTGTGTAACAGGCAAATAAATTTAATGAACCCATCAGTTGTTGCAACATCACTACGCAGTATCAAAAGAAAAGCAAGACAGATATAAATTTTATCTTGAAATAAGTTATTTGGAAGAGCACCAGTGCTGTCGAGCTCTTCAAAAATTATGCTCTTAAGTTGGCACTGAAGCATTGACAAACAAATAAATGAAAGAAGAGGGTAATTCACTCTTAAATTCGAAGACCTCATTGGTATTCAAACCTATCGAACTCACTTTTCTGGTTTAGATAGAAAATGTAGTCGATATTATGTCGGGCGCAGATAGCTGTTAACGAAAGGTTAATCTGCGGGCATTTTATTCCAAATTTAGGCTACTACGCGTTCTTAGATGTAAATGAGACATTTTCTATAAAAGTTCGAAACCTTTCACCTTATTGAAATGTGCATCATTAATGACCTCCACTGAGAAAAATGCAGTAAATCTAGAATCGGGTGCGAACATCATAAAACTGAGAAGTCATTAAATATACCGCAGACACACACACACACACGCGCGCACACACAGATTATATATATATATATATATATATATATATATATATATATATATATATATATATATATATATTGTTGCATTAACACATAACAAATAGACTTTCTATCAATATCATTCTGAGATTTTACTAAATACCAACTGGGCCAGATTTGCTGCGAACAATAATTTTTTTGCTACCTTAGGTTTCAACTAATTACGCCAAATCATCGTCATCCTTCTGCGCGATCCCGTTATGGAATCATTCACTCGCGTCTATAAAAACCAAAGTTTCTTTAGTATCATTCAAGAATTCATTAAAAGACTATTTGTTATATTTTTGATGTTCTTGCGTGTTGAGTTGTACTAGATTTGTGTTCTTATATACAGTATTTATTTCTCAATTTCTTCATTTTTTGCTTTCATGCGTTTTTATGTTTTCTATTCCGTCATGCTTACTGTTAGTTCTTACTTCATTTATCTATTCTATTGTTCGCACTGCTGCTGCTAATCCTTGTATTATTTAAATGTAATTAAATAATAAAGTCTCGTTGCAGTCTCGTACTTTGGTACCCTCGTCTGTACATCTTATATACTGTAATTAACATACGATGCAATAATAATAACAATAATAATAATAATAGTAATAATAAACTGATTCTCCATGGAGCCTCAGCCATTTTTCTGTTATTTTTCGTGTAGCCGGGCTTGCTGGGCGATAGCGCATGCTGGGCAAGCCCGGTGAACAGTTCAAGTGCCAGCTGTTGGCTGTAATTAAGTAAATGCCTCCCATCTTAAAAGCGGGGACCTTTTTGTTTTGGTGTCCATCTCTAAGAGCCTCAGCTGTGCGATTGGCTCGAAAGGTGCATTCCTGAGTGCGCAAGTCACAAACACTAAGCGTACGAATTGCAACCTCCAGGCGGATAAAGGAGCTAACTGCCTGTACACCACCCATAACACAACCCATTCTTGGCATTGCAGGCCCTAAATCACAGCTCATTATCACGCTTGCCATTCCTACATATCTTGCGAACACTCCTGTGCTTAGCTTCCCTTGTGTTCATTATGTGTTGGCTACATGTGCTTTCTTTAATTATTAACTGTAATTAATGAGATTCTTCTGTCTATAGGTAGCGCCGGCGTTAATCATAGGTAAGTGAGGGCTAGGATTCACCTCAATTTGAAGAGAGAAAAAGTAAAATTGGTCAAGAAGAAACAGGTCAACCTAGAGGCAGTAAGGGTAAAAGCTGACAAATTCAGGCTGGTACTTGCAAATAAATATGCAGCCTTAGAACAGAGAGATGAAGATGACAGATATAATGAATGAAACCGTAACTAGCAGGATACCTCCATTCGAAACAGTAATGAACAGGATACAAAAACTCCTCCTGTAACTGGCGACGAGGTCAGAAGTGCCTTGCAAGACATGAAACGAGGAAGAGCGGCAGGAGAAGATAGAATAACAGTCGATTTAATCAAAGATGGAGGAGACATAATGCTTGGAAAACTGGCGGCTCTTTATACGAAGTGTCTATCGACTGACTGCAAGGGTCCCAGAAAACTGGAAGAATGCAAACATTATACTAATCCACAAAAAGGGAGACGTTAAAGGATTGAAAAATTATAGGCCCATCAGCCCACTCTCAGTATGATATAAAATATTTACCAAAATAATCTCCACTAGAATAAGGGCAACACTGGACTTTAGCCAACCAAGGGAACAGGCTGGCTTCAGGAAGGGATACTCTACAGTCAGTGGCGTAGCCAGAAATGTCGTTCCAGAGGGGGGGGGGGGGGGGGGGGGGGGTGCTCACGTTGGAGCTTGGCCTCCCCACAGAATCTGTCGAGGGATCAAATACATGAATAATAACTGCATTGCCATTGCCAAAGATGCTGCAAATAAATTCTTGAACGCTACGCACTGTCAAGACAAGTAAAATATGGATTTTTTTCATAAAAGAATATAATCTTATGTCCTAAGAATTCTGCCAAAAATAACTGATATCAATGCTTCCATGTTGTTTGTCTATTTATTAACCTTTCAGGTGCCTCCTCATCGCGTTGATTGAAAACTTGTTTCACCGCATCTCGTGCACCTTCAGAATCGTAGAAAGTGTACTACTTCAGAAAACATTAAGAATTGTCAATTGCTTAGTGAGTTTTGTCAAGTTTACAGAATTTCGACTTGATGCGAAAACTCGCTACGCTAACATCAAACATGAGAACATAGCCTATTTCGGGTTTTCAAAAGCTTGAAGCACTTATCCAGCCACTTGAAAATTATGACTCGTGCATGACATTGTGAGAAACAATGAAAGAAGTGCACCAGCTACATACAACATATAGACACAGAGTAAAAACACCCAACCGTCTACTTTCCCTCTCATTTTGCTTGAACATGCTGCACGTTATGCAAAATCGCGGCACAGTTCCAATAATAAGTGTTTCAAGACGTATGCAACACATCTTAAATGTCATTACTTTCATCAGTGTTTTTGCTGTTGATGCACTATCTTGCCGTACACAATTGTGCAGACAGCGTCTGAAAAGATTAAGAAAGAAAATATCACACGAACTTTAGAACTTTATCAGTGCGAAACCAGCAAAGGAGTGCACGCCGCTGATATGATAAATGTAAAGGCCGTGAAATGAACAAGTTGAAGACAAATATGTTAATGATACTTTGTCATTTGAAAGCCTTGCTTACATTTTTGTACATATGCAATGGCCAGGGAAAAATCTCAGTGACGCTGTCCTTCGTTCCAATGTACTGCGCAGGAGCAGCTGTCACCGGTTGCGTATCGTAATTGCACCGAAATCGTAGTCGCAACAGAGATCACGTATAAAAAGCAGCAGTTCTGCAAAATATACATTAGAAATTCGAAGTACAATGAAATACACAAACGCGAAGATTGATAACAAGCAAGAAAAGTGCCTCTGGAAACAAAGTTCACTGCTTATATCTACAAAATCTCGCAACAAGGTATTTAAATATATGTATAAGTAACCAATAAATCTACGTATCTAAGCAAAAGTCACTGTATACAGGATGTTTCAGCTAAATTTAGCCAGAGTTAAAAAATATGTCGGTGCACTCTAAGACGACGCGACTAAGTGCATGTTGCTCCCTTTTGTAAGTAGTGTGTCACGCTATATTTTGTATTTTGCCTAATTAGATTTTTGGTCAAGATTAATAAACCAACTTCTGAAGTAACGAAGTTAGGAAAAAAATCCATTTAGAAAATTGCAGAGCGGTTTGTGAAACGTTCGAATAAACAGTTTCTGTCTTTCTACATATCTATTGAGTATTAGTGTATTTCAGCTTACTGATGATGCCTGCAAAATACAAAACACTAAGTGACACGCCCGCTTGCACGTCGTGATTGCACTGGTCCTCAACATTCCGCGCACAAACAGCCATAGGCGCGCTACCACTTAAAAGTCGACAGGGCAACCACGTTGGCGTCGGCTGTGCCGTTTACGCCAGCGATGTGCTCCCCTCGCGAAAGTTCGTTATAGCGATAAGCAGACGCAGCGGTTATCGCTTGTGCTGCCGGAAGCAACACGTCCGTCATTTCGCTATAGGCGTAAGCAAATTGAACATCTCTAAATAAAAAACTCAGTTTTCAGAAGGCTGAAAATGGTGGAATAAGAGTATGATTAATGACAAGACGCAATCTTTCACTGATTTTACGTTTATTTTTCATGCGCTTTCACAGCAAGCGCTCGATGTGGTCACCTTCTGCAGCGATACAACACCGGGACCTTCTGAGAACGCTTGTTGTCGCTGCCTTGAGCACCGTCGGTGAAATGCTGTGGCAGACTTCAATTATCGTCTCCTGTACGGCTTCTGGAGTCGTCGTTTCCGTCGTGTATACGTGATCTTTAATATAGCCCCAGAAGAAAAAAGTCAAGAGGGTTGAGGTCGGGTGACATTGCCGGCCACAGCACCGGCCCATTTCTCCCTATCCATTGCCCTGGGAAGGTAATATCAAGGCTTGCTCGTGCTTGACTGCAGCTGTGGGCTGGGGCCCCGTCGTGCTGACACCACATTGCGTCAAGCTGGGCTAGTGGCATGTTGCAGCAGAAGTCTTCAAGCGGCTTTTTGAGGAACTGACATACATACCTCTTACCGGTCAGAGTGTTGTTAAAAACACTGGGCCAATGACTGTGCTGTCATATATTCCGCACCAAACGTTAAAAGACCACTGATATTGGTGGCGGCATCTTCCTAGCCAGTGGCAATTTTGTTCACTTCTATAGTGGGCATTGCGGATATCTACTTGGCGATTTCAGGAAAAGTTCATCTCGTCAGTCCAGATACCTTGGTGAGAAAGTCAGAATCCTGCTCCTCCTGAATCAAAATCCAATTCTTAAAGTCGAGTCTATTTTGAAGATCCCTTGACTGCAGGCATTGATGCAACTGCAGGTGATAAGGGTGCAGTCCAGCTGCTTTCAATATCATCCAGGCAGTTCAGTTGGACACACCGAGCTGTGCGCTCACGCCGCGCGTGCTAGCGTGTGGATTAGCCGCTATGAAAGACAAAACGTTGGAGCGAACCTCTCATTATTTATGACTCAAGCTTTCTGCCTCTTTCTTCTGAAGCTGCCGGTTTGCTTCAGCGATTCGTAGGTGTTGAATATTGTCCTCCCCCCCCCCCCCCCGCTACGCTTTCACTCGCACATGCGGCGCGCGCTGACGATGTTATCGCCCTTGGACTTCATACGGAACATGACGGCGACGACAGGAATGCGCCTCGAGTGTTCACCTAATTGCTATCGCAATAATATAGTAAGAGTATCCGGCAAGTGAAGAGTCCCATGGCCCATTACTTTTCGCAAAAGTAGTAACAAAATCGAACTTTCAGCATAAAACAATTCGCTGCGCCACAACAATGTCTGTGTGTGTGGGAGGGGGGGCACCGAAATGAAGAAACGCGAAGGAAAGCATCTTGGCCACAATCGAATGCCTACTTGGGACACCTAATGTAGCTACCTAAAGAATATCCAAGAAAGCGTGAGACGCTTGGTCCACAGAGAACCATATATATGCATGCTGCTCGTTATCCTACACTGGCGAGATAAGACTTTCCGCAGACGTTGCGATAACATCGAAAGGATGGTGATGTCCTCTAGCGAACGCGTTGCAATCTATCCGTCGAGTCCCCACAATGGTGACGGCAAGCGACCATTGCTTCTTTTTCTCGTCTGCTAGCCATGAAGCGTCCAAAGCTCTCCGAGGCCAAAATCCGCTCGGCCAGAGAAAAACGAACGCGCACCGCAGTGCGCCGCGCGGTTGTCAGGGCAACATGTGAAAAACGCATGACCTCTGGCTGGCTCTGGTAGCCCGCGGGTAGCGAGAACAAAAAATTGGAGAGGCTCAATGTGTCCTCGCGAATAAAAGTCAAAGTAGAAAAAATAAATAAGAACGCATAATTTTGCTTGCTTTAGAGTCTTGATATGGATGCTTTGGCGCAGATGAAAAAGATGTTGATATTGTTTTCTGTGACATGATGGCAAATATGAACCATCACAACGCTTCGTCTCATCGGACCTCGCTGCGTGCTTTGCCAACTTGTTTGATAGTGTATCGATTTGGCTTGTTTCATTGTATGGTCCGATGTACGACTTTAGAAAAGTCAATGCAGCTTTGGCATCAAATGTTAATAAGAACATTAAACCCACAAAGATCCGGAATTGAAAATGCAAAGCACGACATTAAAAATGTCAATGCACCTTTCGCATCAAAACTTTATGTGATGTTTATACCTCTAAAGTTTCTTAATTGAAATTAATGCGCTCCGTAGATTCTGCGGCCTCTGCGAGATGCCGCGACGAGCCCGCTCGCTATCAAAGCGCACTTGAAACTTTGTGCTCGGATGGGGATCTTTGCGTTATGTGACTCCAGGTACATGGGCATTTGCCACGAAATCTAGCCCGAGTTCACAATCTTCGCGTCAAAATGTCTTTTCGGGCGCGAAAGATACATTCTAGAAAAAATCCAGAATGATTTCTGGCGCCGTGGGTTAAAAAATTTCGGGGGGGGGGGAAGCTAAGCCCCATAAGCCCCCCCCCCCCCCCCCCGGCTAAGCTAAGCCCCTGGCTACAATGGATCATATCGATGTCATTAATCAGGTTATTGAGAAATTCGCAGAGTAGAATAAGCCTCTCTATATGGCTGTCATATTTTACATAAAGCATATGATTCAGTAGAGATACCAGTAGTCATAGAGGCATTACGTAATCAAGGAGTACAGAACACTTACCTAAATACATTGGAAAACTTCTGCAGAGGTTCTACAGCTACCTTACTTCTACACAAGAAAAGCAGGAAGATACCTATAAAGGGGTCAGACAGGGAGACACAATCTCTCCAATGCTATTCACTACGTGCTTGGAAGAAGTATTCAAGCTATTAAACTGGGAAGGCTTAGGAGTAAGGATCGATGGCGAGTACCTCAGCAACCTTCGGTTTGCCGATGACATTGTTCTATTCAGCGACACTGCAGACGAGTTACAACAAATGATTGAGGACTTTAACAGAGAGAGTGTAAGAGTGGGGTTGAAGATTAATATGCAGAAGACAAAGACAATGATGAATAGCCGGACAAGAGAACAAGAATTCAGGACCGTCAGTCAGCCTCTAGAGTCGGTAAAGGAGTACGTTTGCCAAGGTCAACTAATCACAGGGAAGCCTGATCATGAGAAGGAAATTAAGAGAAGAATAAAAATGGGCTGGATCGCATACGGCAGACATTGTCAGCTCCTGACTGGAAGCTTACCATTATCATTAAAAAGAAAGGTGTACAATCAGTGCATTTTACCATTGCTGACATATGGGGCAGAGGCTTGAAGACTGACAAAGAAGCTTGAGAACAAGTTAAGGACCGAGCAAAGAGAGATGGAACGAAGATTGCTAGGCATAACGTTAAGAGACAGAAAGAGAGCGGTTTGGATCAGAGAGCAAACGGGTATAGACGATATCCTAATTGACATCAAGAGAAAAGAATGGAGCTGGACAGGTCATGTAATGCGCCGGTTAGATAACCGTTGGACCATTACGTTTTCAGAATGGGTACCAAGAGAAGGGACGGCAGAAGACTAGGTGGAGCGATGAAATTAGAAAATTCGCGGGCGCTAGTTGGAATCGGTTGGCGCAGGACAGGGGTAATTGGAGATCGCAGGGAAAGGCCTTCGTCCTGCAGTGGACATAAAACAGGATGATGATGATGATGATGATGATGATGACGACGACGACGACGACGACGACGACGACGACGACGAGGATCCTATAGGTTGCGCCGGCTACCCCTTTTTCTCTTAATTGTGGTTGTTTCTAACAAAAAAAAGGAGCCCCTCATTTTCCCTGATTCTTCTATCGGCTGTGCTCTTGTACGAAGTTCCGCTTGCAGAGCTAAGTGTTTTTTAGCAGACCTCAAGACCATGGCAACAATTGCTATCCTCTATGCAAATGCGCGCACGTAAGTCGCCGAGGGTACTCTCTTGGTTAGACACTCCGCGAAACTATGCAAGAGAACAATGTGCTGGGATGGTGCAAGTATTTCACGCACTTTGTCCTAAGTATAGCGACCAGGATAATCACCAGAAAGGGGTTGACAGGCTTGAGCGCTGGTTACGCAGGCAGAGTCATTTCGCCCACGAGAGTGGGGCGGGAGCAAGACAAGAACATTCTTAGTTCTATCACCCTTCCCCGACATAGTTCCTCTACGCAAAACCGGCTCGATGCAATGCTTGCGCCACTGCGTTGTTCTCTTTCCCGCCGAGATGTGTGTCTGTCGCTATATACAGGGTGTTTCAGCGAACATTTTCAAAAAAAACAGTTGCCTGTGGCAGAAATCGCAATTTAGTTCATGAGCTGGTCTACTCGAAGCAGCGGACAATACTTGCACAAAAAATTGAGATGCAAAATCGACTAATTCATAAACATTCCCTAATTAAGTTTTTAACGAATTACATTACGGCCCATATTGAAATTTACAAATTATAGCCGTGGAGTTCGCAAGGCGGATCCACTTGGAACGAATTTTCAAGATGACACCAGTTTCGAGAAGTAAATTCTCGAACTTTGCAGAGAAATGCATTGGCGTTCCAGTTAATTCGTTAACAAAACGTGGTTTCATGCACTGAAGCACACAAGTAACAGGCTGCCTTTAAAAAAATGTGAAAGTGTTCGCTGAAACACCCTGTATAAGGTACAGCGGCCCACCGTGCTGGATAACCTGTCACCTATATAGTCTGCTCCGCATACACCTACACAGACACCTACATTAGTTAGTAAATTGCCGGTAAGCAAGCAAAAATGGATATGTAAATGCACACATGCGACTAGCCAGTAGACGTGCCAGAGATATATGCCGAGTATATGCAAGAGCGAGAGAAATGTTTATATATAAAATGATAGATTGGCTTCTCTATTCGAAGCCGCAAACACCTAATCATGTAAGGTCTCCTATGCAAAGTACTAGAACCTGTAACATAAAAGCTTATTTGGGATATCAAAGAGTACGCAAGAATGGTCGCTGTTAATACCAGCACAACACGCTACTCATTACAAAGCCTACACAGAGTAGATGTGATTTCACCAGAATAATGAACAAAAAACAATAACACAATGAAACCATGTTTAAGCAGCGTGATGGGACGAGGACAAAAACATGCAGTGGGACCAGCGTTGGTGTTGCTACTACATAAATACAATGTGCTTTGTGCCAGAACTTACATAATACACACGGTTATCGTGACTACGTGTGTATATGCACGATAATCTGTTTCATTCAGGCGTTTTAAGCGACATGTCGTAAGCAGCGAAATGGACAGTTCCCGGCCACCGCTATTAAAAACCCATCACTTAACTTATGTACGCGACTAAATAACAGCAAAAGTACATTTATTACAGTCAGAACGTCTTTCACTCGTTGCTGCTTTGTCACGTTGCCACCGAATATGTCCGCTCAAATTTTGAGTTAATAATGCGGTAATGAACCGGGTACAAGTTGTGTTTTTATTGCGAATGCCCATGAAATACTAACCAGAAAACATGCGCCAGCATAAGGTGTCTTTCCAGAGACCTTATCCTGCATACACATGCGTATACATGCGTATGCGACTATGGCCGTAAAACTTTGAACATACGTCTAGCTCATGACAGAGGCGACATATTTGGTTACCTGAAGTTTCATGAAGCAATTATACCCTTCACTAAGGAATCTGATATTATTGCACATAAAGATCATATAATTTGAGCATTTACTGAATTGTCTTGAGACCAGTTTGCCAAGCGCTATTTTCCCGCATGTCTAGCCGTTACCTACAATACCTACGTGAAAAACTCACTTCACGTGTATTTCTCTTTTTTTCCCTCTCCTCTTTCCGTGTGAGTACACTTTTTTTTTCAAAGATCTTTCTGTGTCGCCTTACCCCTTCCCCAGTGCAGGGCAGCAAACAGGATATATATCTCCCGGTTAACCCCCCCCCCCCCCGCCTTTCTCATCTCACATATATATATATATATATATATATATATATATATATATATATATATATATATATATATATATATATATATATATATATATATATATATATATATATATATATAATCACTACACGTATTACATGGATCACCAGATAAGATAAATTCATCGATTTGGCCGCCCGTGCAACACTTCTCGGCTTTATCTTCATTTGCTCTCATTCATAAAAATGAGGACAAGCGTCCACAAGGTACGTTCAAGATAACCCAATCTTTACTCTTCCTAACTGCTAGGTGGAACGGGAGAGAGAGCTGTCTTATGGTGCAGCGTATACCTGTGCACAGCCTCGATTCCATTGTTTGTGTTCCCCAGCGGATGTAGCGAGTACCTGCACGGAGATAACGAACGTTTTACAGACAAGCGGCAAGGCAGACACTGCTCACAGATTCAACTAAGAGTGACGACACCGCCACACATAAAGCGAGAAAAAGAAAGAGTACGAACCGAGGTGCAGAGCCATTGACACAAGTTGTGAGCCAGCAATAACCATCTGACAGAGGGGGGGGGGGGGGGGGGGGGGGCGAGCCGCCGCCGGCGTGATGCGATGCGTCACTCACGCCGAACGCCATCCATTGAGCACCCGCAACGCACGCCCGGCACGCAAACAGACCAGGCGCGACAGCTGCCTCCGCGGCTCATTGGGCAACGGCACGTGCCCAGTTGCCAGCGCCGCCGCCGCAGTCGCGCTTTCCTCCTATAGTAGGTACGCGCCAAGGGCCCCGGCGTCACCAAGGTTAAAACATGACGTAGCGCGCGCAGCTACCACGCTCCCGACAAGCGGTCGGTCGCCGGAAGGGTCAGCAAGCAGGCTGGCCTGCTCCTCCCGCCGGCGACAGTACACGCCGCTTGGTCGCTGGGCGCCTACGCCGGCCGCACCGTGATACCGGAGAGGCGAAGGACGGCGCTTCTTTCTCCGCGTTCTTCGCTGGAGTTCTCACGAACACGACCAATTTTCACCCATGTATGCCGTCACATGTGGCTTGCGCGCAGTGCACGCAACAACTCATGTATCGTGGCAGAGACGTATTCAGATGCGACGAAAGACAGCCAACCGCGTAGACGGACAAGATATGAATACAATAAGCTTATAAGTAAGCGACGTCATTTACTGCGAAGTGCCGCAAAGATTCGTCTAAGCTTACAACGGAGCCCTTGGCAACACCGAAGTGCAGACTCGGCGTATACAGGAGGAGGAAAAAAGTATCTTTGCTCGCATTGCGTAATCTCATTCCATCGCCAAACTCAATGGAACCAGTGATGACGGCGGAATCGATTGGGGGCATTGCGTAGCCGTCGCGTCAGCAACACCTGAAGAAAAATCTTGGCTGTTGGATACAATTTCAACAAGAGAAGTGTCTACGCCATTTAAAGAAAGGATTAGCAGTTCTATTCCTTTATTATTTATCGGTATTTTACGTCACAAATGTCGCGCCTGGACCTTTAGAAGCGCCGCATGGAGTAGTCATTGATTGTTCTTTATCAACTGGGTTTGTTTAGCGCGCCCCAACATCTTAGTACAGAGGCATTCTCGCTTGACGTCCCCATCAGAATGTGTCCAACCGTTAAAATACATTTCATTCTGTTTGAAGGGCGCAATATTGTAATTACGCCCATTAAAACATTACATTGCCAAGAGTGTAATGTTGGTGATTACACCCGCAGTTAGGGTGTTTCTCCGTGTAAAACATCTAATTCGAGGGGTAAAATGGTGTGATTTATAGACACCTGAAACTGTCCACTCTTATGCGGGTACGAACACGATCAAATTTCACCTATGTATGCACTCACATGTGGCTTGCGCGCAGGGCACACAACAACCCATGTATCATGGCAGAGACGTACTGTCATGATACTATGCCATGATATTATACTATGATACTATGATACTATGCCACTATGCATAGCAAAAGCATTACATTTGTGAAAAAAAAATGCCCATTCAAAATTCTTGTGCATGTGTCTTCTGCATTTCCATAGAAATTTGTTCATTTATTTTATTTTTCAGGTCTCATTAATACTAGACAAAGTTACACATACCCATATATGACCATGGTAAAAAACTGGCGCCAAGGTTCCTACGCCACCCACATAGGGTGGCCGACACCGTAGCCTCTGACCACTGCGGTGAAGAGGAAACTATCGGTCGCATTGTCTGCCAGTTTCCGCCGTATTTTGCGAGGAGACGCTCACTCACCGCTGTGTTGAACAAGAGCGACGCCCGACCTCTGCCGGAACTGATAACCATACAGCATAGACGCGACTTGATATCCCATGAGAAAACCGTGAAAGTATGTGGGTTTTTTTTTTTTTTTGCAATTCACTGGACGCCTACAGTAGTTGCTATTTTTGTCTAGTATATCCTGCTCCCTTCTTTCTAAATCCAATTTCCCATGCCCCAGTGCAGGGTAGCCAAACAAACTTGCCGGCCGACCGACCGACCGACCGACCGACCGACCGACCGACCGACCGACCGACCGACCGACCGACCGGCCGGCCGACCGACCGACCGGCCGACCGACCGGCCGGCCGACCGACCGACCGACCGACCGACCGACCGACCGACCGACCGACCGACCGACCGTCCGTCCGTCCGTCCATTGGCGCCAAGGTGCGTTCAGATTTTGATATCGCAAATAAATGCGCGCATGTTCAAACAACGTGTTTTCGAAGCATGTATGCACGAACAAAAAAGGAGGGCATGGGGGGGGGGGGGGGGGGGGGTGCGGAGGAGCGCCACAGCGCCACAGTTAAACAGGAGGTCTGGGAGCTAGGTGTCCAGATGGGTCTTTCTGCTAACGTTAACTAAATTCTGGTGTTGTATGTGCCAAAACCACGATCTGATTATGAGACACACTGTAATGGGAGGCCCCGGCTTAACCTTGACCACTTCGGTTTCTTTAACGTGCACACAATGCACGGTACACAAGCGCTTTAGCATTCCGCCCTCATTAGGACGCGGCCGCCGCGGCCGGGATTGAACCCGCGACCTTATTTTCAGCAGTACAGCATCGCGGCGGGTCTGCTCCTCTGTAAGTACAGGTACACATGCGATTTTGCATGTTATTCTATACTGCTCTTAGCGGCAACAAACAACTTTAAAATATACGAACTAAGAAATTAACAGCCACAGTGGTTACACAAATGTGCATATATTGATAGTGCTGCAATATTCAGCCAGAGCTCAGTATTCATCGGTGGTGGGTTCCAGGAATGGGGTTTCCCAAACGTAGCTGGAGTTAGTCTGCTATCGAACAGTTTCATTGAGCAGTCCTGTTTATACTAAAGTGACTAAGTGGTTCATTTGTAGTATATTATTTTATATGTCCTCAGGCTTCATTAAAAGGCATCGGAGCGGTTACCCGCTGATGCAAATGCCAAACGAAAGCGCAGTCAGCAATTGTAACGGCTGCTTACTGTCGCGATTTCTGCTTTGTTGAAGACCGCAGTTTTAAAATCTGTTACTGCAGCACGCTAGCTGAACCAATTTGCTAAGCAGTTCTGTTGCGTACAGAAGTCTATGCCCCTGATATTCGACCGCTGTATACGGACATTCTCGCTTTTATTTTGTGTCCTGATAAAATGGGCAACATCTTTTTCGCACCTCGTATCATGGACCCTCTACGGTCGATGTCATCCGGCCGTCCGGCCGAGTATCACATTTGTGAAACTTTCTTCGAGGACTGCGGACACGGACGAATGTGTTTGAGCGGTTCTAACGTTCTCCATACAAATTATGTTGAAGTAATATCGCGCGTGCCACGTGATATCGATCATCGTGATAACGAGACGATCGTCAGCGCGATGGCCATTCTAAGACGACCGTCCGCTTTCGGAGCAGACACTCCTAGAATGCCGGCCTATACAATGGTCACACCACAATTCCGTCAAGGCACTCCTGATTTTTTTTTCGTTTGAGTGGCCTGTTAGAGAGACCATAGTCCTCATGGACGTTTTCAACCTCCTCTATCTTTTTCGGGCCTTTGCTTTTTCTCTCCGCCCCCCCCCCCCCCCCTATTCTTTTCGTTTTTCATTTTCCCTTATCCTACCCCTAGTGCTGGGTAGCAAACCAGAATTCTTTCGGGTTAACTTCCCTGCCTTTTCCACCCCGTTTCTCTCTCTCTCTCTCTCTCTCTCTCTCTCTCTCTCTCTGTAATTACGCAAGATACGAGTTATGAATCCGGGCCCTGTTGACTATAGGAATAAGCTCTGCAGAGGTGAATGTTGTCAGTTTTCGTAAGTGGTTGAAGTTCAGAGGAATATACCATGGAACATTTTCTCATTTTTTGACGCTCAGGGTAGCGGTCACCGTGATAATAGAGACGATCGCCAGAGTGAAGGCCAATCCTACTGAGCACTAGGTAACGTAAATCTTCTGAATACGACTCATGGGGCTCATGGCTCTACGGCTCTATGGCTCATGGAGTCGAATTCAAAAAATATTTCGCAAGTGCTCTTTGCCATAGGCTGACCGCGTTCGCTAATAATATGTCCAGCATTAGGATTAGTTAGAAAATGTTCTTGTGAACAAGTTTAGCGCAAGGAGGTTTTGCGATTACAGGCCCTGGTCTTCATAGTTTTCTCTGAAATAGGTGTGTCAGCTCTCGTGAGTGCCGCCTCGTGGTACTCTGAACTTGCCGATGCGGAGCGACAGCACAGCAACATTCGCAGTACCGACATTCACAACATTCGCAGTTTGCCGGGTGACCTTTGCAATGCGTGACCGTACTACGAGGTTAACATGCATTCGGCTAAACGCCGCGAATACAAACTACTAGGCATACTTGTTCAGTCTCCGCTGTGCAATGAGTGTTATGTCAACGTGAGCAATAACGTCTATTATGCATGTGCACACTTATCGGCCTCAGTGGCTATTCTGATATCTACTTTAAATTTACATGGAAGTTACATTAAGCTGCGGCATGTACTTGGACCATGGATGCACGTTTTTAGGGGCGAAAGCACTCAGATTTCCTCCGGACGCTTCTTCTACGCTGACCCTGACTAGACATTTTATAGTTACTTGTTAAGAGTGTGTGCTTTTGCATGCTGTATGCGTGCGTGATATGTACGACCTGGTCACTTCATATGTAACTCTTGTGGTCTGGACTAGTATGCGGCGTGTATGTATGTCAGGCAAACATCTGTAGTATACAAAACAAAGGTTTTTCCTCTCTCTCTCTCTCTCTCTCTCTCTCTCTCTTGCGACACTACGAAACTTACTAAATATATGTTGAGCTTTGCTCAGCTATTTCGTTTCCGTGTTTTAATTCACTCTGTTAAAGCTAATAATAATAAGGCTACTGTTAGCTAAAACAGCCAGCGTAACTGGAAGTGGCATGACTGAGGTATTGTGCGTTTCGAGTTGGTGCGCTATGCGTAATTGTCACTTCCCTGTGAAGTATTGCGAAGAGAACACAGAGTCTATTTCTGCAAGCACGTGGACACTGCTACGTCGGATAATTGAGGTAGGCGGTGTGGGCGGGCTAACGTTGTTTCTACACAACCCCTATGTTTTTTTTTCCCCTGCTTCAGCAAGAATAGGAAAGGAAAAAGAAATGCACTTGTCTAAATCGTTAGTAGGGAGGCGAGATTGGAACGACCAAGTGCTGACGACCCCTCATCTACTCGTAATGGTTCACGTATCCAGCTTGACTAAGGTGTTTGCAGAAAGGGATTCCCCTGATCCTCCCACTAACACTTAGGAACAACTGCAACCCTTCCACCCCTTCCCCCCCCCCCTCCCTGTTATTGGAGCGCTTTTTCGCCCAAAAATTCACCAAGACGCACACAACGTCAATAATCGAGGAAAGCTCACGGATAGGCTGTGGTTCGGAGCCCTCTCGTAGGTTTCCTTTGATTCTTTGAAGCTATATAACAGCGAAATGGATGGTGACTAAAGATGCGCAGAAACAGCCAATTCTCTCAATAGCAATGGCAAAGCTGAAGCGGGAAACTGTAGTTCAGTAACTTTCTTTCTTTTTCTTTCTTCCTTTCTGCTTCTTTCTGCTTCTTTCTGCTTCTTTCTTTCTTTCTTTCTTTCTGCTTCATTCTTCCTGCTTCATTCTTTCTGCTTCTTTCTTTCTGCTTCTTTCTTTCTGCTTCTTTCTTTCGTTCTTTCTTTCTTTCAGCTACACCAGCAGGTCACTGAAACATAGTCAATTTTTAGCATGCCAGCTATACAGCTACTTTTCTTGTGGTATGTCAACGATGAAAAGTGAGCGCTAGCACACGAAACAACGGAAGACTAGTACCTACCTGACAAAGCTACCCTTAATGCATTCTGAGATCGCAGACGCGTAGGGTAATAAACCCGACCCGCCGTCTGGTTGGCCCCCCTACCTTTCCTTCCTTCGTGTCCTCCTCCTAAACACTTTCTTATTCACCTGACGTTCCTAGGGTGCGTTTAGAAGAACCTCTAAATTAGTTAATGTCCCCTGACAGTATACTTCGTTGTCCATTTTAGTGCTTGCTAATATAGGCTTGTGCCCATTAAGGATTTATCTCACTGATGAGAGCGGTAGAGTCTAAAACCACTTGGAGTCTTGTTCGCGTTTCCACGAGCCTGGGGCACCACGACGACGCAGAGTATTTGAAGTACAGTCGAGCACTGCTCGTGCTTTTGCGTCCACGTCGCAGATTCAAGAGGCAGTTGGTAAGAACAGCTCATTCATTTTTATACACACAGCGTCTTTACCCACTGTTCTGAGCTGGCATCGGTGAGGAAGTGACGGCAAAGTGACTATGACCGTTCACGTGGGATCCGATTATACCCCACAGAGAAGGTGTTTCGCGACTTAAGCTCGGTAGCTAGATTATAGCGGCATTTTTTTTTTCTCTTTCCTTTTGGTCGTGCCACTCAGTGCATACAACGTAAGCCCTTGGTCGTCCAAGTTCCGCTAAGAATTCATAGAATCCGCGAGGCTCCACGTGAAACGGCTGTTATTCCTCCAGGGTAAATTGCGACGGACATGATAAATGCGCATGCTGCCTGTTGCGTACTGCTGGTTGAGTCACGCCAGCAATTCGCGGCGTTTGAGGTCACGCGACGGGGAAACGCCGAAGCCGAAACTGGCGCACTATAACGTAAAACTATTCCAATCTGTTTTTATTCCAATCTCCTCACGTCAAATTTACGTAACCACCGACGCAAGCATCGGGCGGTAACTCGCAGCGTTGTTTGAAAAGCCCAATCAAACGCGCTCCGCCTTTGTAGGAAGTTACTTCTTTTTCGCTTTCAAAGCGAATAGAATTGCCTACATTGAGAAGATTTCCTTATCGAATTGGCTGACAAGAGGCGAGGAGCACGCTCAAGTGGAGAAGGATTCGATGGGGCCGAGCAAGCACAATGAAAGTAGATAACCGGCTGAAGGGGGTGGTGCCAGCGTCCGTGACTGATCCGCTTCTCCTTACTTAGCTTGCGGTAGATGGTCGAAAATCGCGGCGGCGTGCAACGGAACGTTAAAAATGTCGCCACAACGGATCCTCAGCAAAGAAACGTTGGCAAAGTGATGTCGCATACGCTAGCAGTCGAGATAGTGCCACGGAAATTTTTTTTTTATTATACGCAAAGGTGTTTGCAGAAAGGGATTCCCTTGACCATCCCACTAACCATTAGAAACAACTGCAACCCTTCCCCTCCTCTCCCCCCTCTCCCCACTCTCTGTCATTGGAGCGATTTTGAACCCAAAAATTCCCCAAGACGCGCACAACGTCAAGGATCGAGGAACGCTCACGGATAGGCTGTGGTTCGGGTGCCCTCTTGTAGGTTTCCTTTGATTCTTTGAAGCTAACAGCAAAATGGATGGTGACTACAAATGCATAGAAGCCGCCAATTCTCTCAATAGCAGTGGTAAAGCTGAAGCGGCTCCTCCCAGTAGCTAATGCCGGAACAATCGGTGGGCAGCCATCTTCTATTCCTTTCGGAACGAGGCAGCCTCCGGCTATTCAGAGTAAATTCAGTTTTGTTCAGCATATTAATGCGTCTTTAACGCGTACATGTCACTTTGACGCTAAGAGTTTTCGTGGTTTTGTGACGTCGCATGACAGACAGGCGAAGTGGGCGCAGCCTGAAAACGTTTGATCTATGGCACAGTATTATGGCGAAAAAGGCGTTGAATGAGAAATAATTATTTTTATTTCGTTCGGTCTAACCATGTATAATCAGTGTGCATGCATCATATCGTTTTCGCTGTTTTCGTGACTTCACGTGAGAAACAGGCGAAGTGGGGGTAGCTCAAAATTTTTTTGACCAGTCATGGAGAGCTGATTGCAGAATTGGAATAGAAAAGTTTCAAATAGTTTTACGTTATAGCACCCCTGGAATGCATACACAGTCTCTATTTGTCTTTCGTACCCATCGTTCAGTTATGAAGTCCGTTCTTGCAGGCCATTGTTTTCTTTCATATAACCTGACGGCTGTCCTTCTGTGTCGACCTTTTCGGATGTTTGCTTTTTTTTTCTTACTTCCAGTGATCTGCGACGGGCAATCAATTTTCTGGTTCTCCGTAGCTCTGTGCGGATTGTGGAACGACACCTGGCAGCTGTCATGTGTTCAAGCGACTTCTTTCTGCCACATAGTCACTGCCATTTGTGGTGATTCGCATACAAAAAGATATTTGCCCACCTACAGAGACCGTTTCTTGTATCATTAGAAATGCATATTAACTCACACACCTAATTTGACGTTCGTTCCATTTTAGCCAACAAGCACACGCCCGAGCCTACTTCTGTGTGTCTTCTTTTCGGCGACACCGTGCTCTCTATTACGTGCGGGGGCCGAAACAACTCGAGCGCTTGATCACGAGCGAGCGCGAACTGCCTTAGCACAATCGATGACGCAGTACATTAGCACAGTTGCTGGGTGCATCGCGCCAGGTGATCATTCCTATCAGTCACTGGTTTAAACATTGCCTCCCTATTTGCGGTTTATATTCAGAGAAGTCGGCCGACCCTTACGCGTACTTTTTTGATGCGGAATCATCAACTAGCCCGCTGAGCGAAAAAAGCGGTGTCTGTAGCAGCGAAACGGCACTTAAATTCCCATTGGCTGCAACGCCACGTCACGTGCGCGCCTCGACGGAGCAGAGCGGGCGAAAGAAAACACCTACTGCCGCGCTGGCGCGACAGGTGTTGCGCGAGGCCATTGCCGCGACGCCGCGTCACCCTCGATCTCACATTTGCCTGTGTTATCCGCGCGTTCCTGGACCACGCAAGCTCTCGCCTGCATTCTAACACCGTCTCGGTAATTGCTTTTAAAAAACTAATGCTTAAAGAACACAGCAAATTCGAAAGGAAGGACATTGGCGGTAGTGAGTTTAGAACATACCGCCTCACGCTCAGGGGCAGAGTGTCTTACCCCACAGGTTAAACCAGCGCCTTCTAGATAGCATGTCTGTGCGCTCTGCTTTATGACATCGTGCTACTTGCAGCGAAATTTCCATTGCCAAGCCCTGCGTGGCGAAAGCGGGGAAGTCAAAATCACCGCGGCTTACTCGGGAGCGTCCCCTTTAGATTTTACGGCAGTCGGGCAACGTAGCATGACGTCACGGATCGAAGTGCACCGGCCTTGTGCTATCTAGGGGACTTTGGCCAAGCGCCTCAACGCGCTCGCTTGCCCTCGAGGAGTTCCCAACGGCGTTCAGTAGGACATCAATTCTTCCGCATTCACAACTTCTAACAAGTGCTTAAGAGGAGGAGGAAACAACTTTATTCAAGACTAATGTAAATGGCCGCTTGTTTGCGGCGACCTCTTCCGCCCAGGCAATGATGGCTTTTGGTACTTTTTATTAGGTGCTTAGGTGTCTTTTTTTTTCTTTTTTTTCTTTTTTTTTTTTTTTTTTGTTAGTGGTACGTCGGCTGGTCGAAATGCAGCCGCACACCTCTCCCGATTTACCACCGCTGCTTCCTATTGCATACGCTTCGCCGTCTGTCGGTGCAGCCGTAAATCCACGCTCGGCGTAGGTTCGGTTCTGCCGAGCATCGCAAAAATATACGAGGATTTAATTAAATTAAATTCTTGGAGTTTACGTGCCAAAACCGCGAATGATTATAAGGCACGCTGTAGTGGGGAACTCCGGTTTAATTCAGACCACCTGGGGTTATTTAATGAGCATCCAATGAATGAATTAAAGAATCTTTTTTGTCATTATAGCCGAATTTGGTGTCAAGAAGGTTCATTGAAGAATGGCACACACCTACTGGCACATATACTCAGCCAAGCAAGTTGGTCCGACGGTTACTAACCCTGTTCCCTCAGCACAGCAGCCCGACCCGCTAGCCGTTCGACCATGAACTGCCCAACACCCAGGTCTGCGGGAAAACGGTTACAGACATAGATAGATAATGTTTAAAAATACCGCTAAAGACGTACACCGGACAACAGAATAGAGGATGGGACACACATGGCGCTGACTTACAACTGCGATAGACAGACAGACAGTTAGCCTCCGGAAAGTGAGTGAAGTATACCTTGAGAATGCTAATCGCATTAAAATTTCCCGTTCAAACCGTCAGCAAAACAAAAAGTTTTGAATTTCTAACGGGGCGAATAACGCCGTCACAATCGATTACTAAAGAATCAATTGTAGCAAATTTGACGTCGCTATATTCAAACATGTACCGAATGTATTCCTTCAAGAGAGATTTTAAAAACCTTTCGTTTAACACATAAGTTCGAACGGGAATGGTACGCGTCTATGAGGTTTTTAAAAGGGGTGTACTGCGGTCGGTGCCTTGGGGAAAAGAATGCTTTGCAAAAATCATGGGGGGGGGGGGGATATAAAGAAAGGGGAGCGGGAAAGTGCATATATAGAAGGCCGCACTTAAGAGCGCTTCGGTTTCGGACATTAAGGGCGCGCTTATGACCATATGCCTATAGCTATTTCTCTCTCTCTCTCTCTCTCTCTCTAGTTTCTTCTCTTATTTTTTGCACTCATAAACAGATACTGAAAGAGAGACGCGAGAAGGGCAAGCGAAAGGGCTAAGTGTTTTTGTTTAACCAAACAAAAACCGGGTAACCAAACGGAATGACGCGCGTACTGTAAACATGCAGCATAGAAGTAAGGGCTATACTTAAAGGGCGCAAGGATATGATCAGACACGGGCGAAACTTCTTGCTCATCTTAAACGGCAGAAGCTATAATGCGCGTGTGTTTACGTGACTTCAGTCAGCATTTGATCGATTAACTTGAACCGTACGAGGAAAACCCACTATGTTTCGTGGCGCCTGAAACTGCCTCTGACGCATACACACCACAGTGCCTGTGCGCTTTTGGCCAGACAACTGAGCGATCATGCAAGCTTTGCGGTGCACTATAACCATGGTTACGCTCTACGCGATCGTGAAATTTGGCAGAGCATGCGATTTTTATACGTTTTCACTTGTTTCTTCCTTTTATTACTGAGACAGGCAGTTGAAATCAAGAGTTGGTTTGCGTCCGTCCTTTCCGTTAGGCCGTCACCGTCAGGCCGCCCTCCGCCTCATTCTCACCTTTATCCTCGCCTTATGACGAAGAAAAAAACTTGACGCACCGCCGCCACTGCTTGCAAAAAATGAAGCACCAACAGAGACAGCACACCAATGAAGAAACAACAAAGACAGGACAAGCGCCTTGTCCTGTCATTGTTATTTCTTCGTTGGTGTGCTCTCTCTGTTGGCGCTTTATCGTTTGAAAGGTATGAACCAACTAGCCCCACAACGTGCTCTATACTGCCGCCACTGCGAACTTGCGGCAATGGTTAAAGAGGGGGGGGGGGGGGGGGCGCTAAAGACTGAGCGGCTACCGGCGCAGTATTCGCGCGTATATACAGGAACTTGTACAAGGTTTCGTGCGACACGCAGACCCAGAGAGCGGTGGCGTCTGTGCGTGCATTTCGGAGGTGCCACAGCAGATCATTTTGGTCCTGCACGATGCATGGATCGGATCTTTTCGCTTGATTGAATTCGTTTCTTACCAATCACCGTTCATGACCGGCCGATCCCGGTGACAACAGCGATAACGTGCAGGCGGAACGCCGCTTGAACCACTGACAAAATGCGAAAAGAAACAGCAGTGGAGTAAAACCATTGCACTATCCCCGCCATTATACGACATTGTGTACATTGCAAAGGTGTTTTCGAGAAGGTCGAGGTGTACGCCCCAAAAGCCTGTTGTCGCTGTAAATGAGTTCAGAGCCAGAGGAATCACTCTGGAACCTTGCTGATCGTTAGAATTGCTTGTGTGTCTCCCAATTTTGTACGCTGATTTTTGCCACGTACGTCAAAAGATTGGAATGAACTTCCCTCTGATATTGTTTCCATTAATAACAATGATAATTTTCGAAAAGCACTAGCTGACACTGTATAATAGCAAACATCTGTACGAACTACTGTTGGTGTTTTCTTTTTTAATGTTACATTTATATGTCATGTTCTATTACCGTATTTATCATAGTTTCAGCTAATATTATATAATTATATCAAATATTGTGTATAAGCTCATAATATATTTCCTCCTCATTTCTTGTTTAACCCACTCCCCTCTCTAATGCCGAAATGCCCTGAGGGTAAGTTAATAAATAAATAAATAAATAAATAAATAAATAAATAAATTTTCGGCCGAATTTTGGCACGTAAAAGCCCATAGTAACATAACATAAATATGTGCGGGAGCCTCAGAACTACACAACTGAAGACGACAGTCACCATTGAAAGGTTTTGTCGAGTAAGACCTGAGAAGTTCATAGGTGCGTCGGCGGAAAGAAGTAATAAAAAAAGCAAAAAGCAAAAAGTATGGCGTAGTCATGTGACCGGCCCAGTATAGCAGGCATTGCATGTTCTGCGACAAGTCCGATGCAGTAGGCTTGCAAATGCCTAGGGGAGAGAGAGAGAGGCCAAAGCAACAGCTGCGTCGGCTTGCGGCGTGGCAGAGACCTAAAGTTGGCACAACCTGGTAGCGCGCATCGGCGGGCGTATTTGTTGGCACGGCCGCGAAATCGCTTAGGGTCCCAAGCGTATAGGCAATGCTAGCTGAAAATGCCTGCGTGCATGCAACTTCTATACAGTCCAAGACCGTGAACGGGTGTTTCAAGACTTCCGTCCGGCGCATACTGGATTTCGAACTCACAGTGAAAAGAGAGCGAGACGTGACATCGTGTGCAGAGATCTGGCGCGAGCGAAATTCGTGCGACAGAGCGCTGTTTGGTGTAGCACAATACTCTATATGTGGATCTGTATGGCGATTAGGTTTCCGTGCTGCACTTGCTACCCAGATTCGCGCTGTCTCACTGGCTAAGCAGATGCCGTGACTCGAATATCTTTGGCATTGTGCCAGGTCGAGGCGAAGGATTCCAAAGCCAATATCTCGGGATGATTGCAGGAAAGAAACCAAAGATGCACAGAGGAGGCTCCTTCCTTGATGTAATACGTAATGAAGCCTTGAAAGAAGTCATACGCTTCAGTGCAATGCCTCGATAAGAGCAGTAGATGGTGTCTCGACTGCATGGGAAGGGCTGCAATCCTATCCCAAGGTTACGCCCGGGGTGCTTCGACGCACATGCCACCCGCCGTCTCGCACACGCGATATTATCGCTCATGGATATATGAGAACACAGCGCTGAAAGGGACGCTGCACTTTTGTGGACGCACGCTTGTCACGCTGTCGTGGTTGTGACTGTTCCGCGTACTTTTCATTTCTGATATAGGAGGACAGTCTTCTGTACGATGCAACTATTACGCGACAATAGAGGCGCAGCAAATGCACTCGACATTTACCTTATATACGACAACGGAGACAAGAAATGAGTGCAGCGCTCCCTGAATAGATGGCGCGCACGTATTGCGTGCAGAGAGTATACGTCATGAAAGCTGTCGCCACCAATTTCGCTCCATGTCTATTCTCCCTGCCCCACGAAGTGCAAACAGAGAGCAACAGAGTGAGAGAGAAATAAACTTATGCGAATAGGCACACGCCAAAGAAAGTTGCTCGACCAAGAGTTGCTGGGTCCTCTCGATGTTCGGAGGCTTCAGCTGTTTTTCTCTCGAGTGTTCCAATGATGTTGTTGCATGTAGCAAATCAGCAGTATAGCTTAGGACGTCGGTTCGCCACACTATATCCAAGCCTGCTCAGTGCTTGTCCACGGCTACTGGCAGTGTCGTCGAGCTGCAGCAAGCACTCCCGGTGGGCTTCCTAACAAAATCTTTGTGCCGTTTGATACTAGTTCTTGTGCGTTCTCTTTTTAAAGGACGCTAAAACCCATAGAAGCACTATTTCCACACAGCCTATAACTTTCTTCCACCGCCTGATCATAGGTATATACCCCATTATGTATTTTCGTCGAATCGCTGTGGGCGCATTAAAACGTGTCTGCCTCCAAATTTGCCAAATAGACATTTTGCCCCAAGACAAATAGAAATGTTCATTAACAAAGTTTAGTTAATTGATCTTCTGAAACTTACGCTGTTAGAAGCAAAGTACGCCCGCCTCGTGTAGGAACTCCTCTGCAGAAACGCCAGGTTCGCTATGCTCATGGTCTTTTGATACCTTTTTATAAATATCTGTTTATTCCTAAAAATAACGTTCTGTATAACGGAGGCATTGCAGTGACGGCAAGCCGGCTACGCGAGTTGGTTGCATTAATGAATTCAGCTCCGAAAGCACGATCACAGAGGGCAGGACCTAAACACAGGACGCGGGCCAACTAGCCAAACAACAAGTACTGCTCCAGTTGGATAACACGCCGTCGACAGCGCTCGTTCTACAAGCGTCGTTTAGCCAGAATTCCCTTGATGCCGCTTTAGCGTGGAACGCAAGTTCGATTTGCGATGGTAATTTGGACCAGATTTTCTGACTTTTGACGTATATGGAACATCACAGTGTGTTATGAAATAGCCTTTACGCGTAGCTACGTTCTGAATTCTTCAAGTTTTTCTTACCTTTTTTTTTTACTACTGCAGAAACCGGACAGTTGCCCTTGCGAAATACAGCTGGATGTTCGCCGTATTCTTAATGAGAGCAGTGCAGCCACGAACTGAGAACTATGTACGATTAAAATGCGCTCTGCGAGCTTCCTTATGGCTATACATCCAATGTTCCTGTCAGCCTACTCATCGTGGACCGACGTGTTTCTAAACCACATTGCCCCAGTGCAGAGTACAACCAACCAGGTTCAGTCCTGGTTAACCCCCCATGCCTTTCATTTATCCTATTTCCACTGTTCTTTTCTCGAGGAGATGGGTTGAGCAAAAATAATAGTGAAGCATGGACACCAAGAACCGCGATAAAAGACGAAGCTACGTAAATGGAGCTTAGATATACAGCTGCACTTTGCTCGTCTTGTAACATGTCTGAGAAAAATCAGAAAAAAAATATTCGGTTTGACGTGCCAGAACCACGATATGATTATGAGGCACGTCGCAGAGGGCGACTCCAGATCAATTTTGGACACCTGAGGTTCTTTAACGTGCACCTAAGTACACAGTCGTTTTTGCCTTTCGCCCCCATCGAAATGCGACGGCCACGGCCGGGATCGAACCCTCGACCTCGATTTAAGCAGCGCAACACCATAGAAAGTTCAGTAAAGGCGTGTGGATTATTTGTGCGCTCTTTTTATGTCTGTAGCCCGACCAAGAAAGTGACCGATTGCAGAAAACTACTGGTATGTGGAAATTGGACCATTTTTATTCCATCGTACCGCTTTCATTAACCGCACCGCAATGCAGCGATGAAGGGTACGTGCGAGAGACTACAATTAGAAATGCAACTTATGCTAGATTCGCTGCACTATAGCGTTGCTGCCTCGTGTTCTACATAGACTTTTATATTTCTTGCGGCTCCTGATACTGTAATGACAGCGCAAGAATCAGCAAAAGAAATTAAAAGGAAACAAGAAACCCGTCATTTATTGCGTTGTTTAAATAAGCCCCTATTTCCTATAGTCATACAAAATCAATATTATCATACATTTATCCACGAATTTGAGCGAAAACAAGCACACCGCTTCCCACTCTGTTGTCAGCGTAAGCGGCGGCACTAAAAACACTTGCGACACCACGCAAGTACGCACGTGGTCCGTCCGTCATGACTTGCGCGCAAGGCAGACGATCGCAACTCGAGGAAGTCTTGAGAGCGTGCGCTCAAGATCCCAGAGTTCCGTGTACAACTGTGCATGGAGGAAGTAATAGGTACGTATACAAATATCAGCAGCGGCATCCGCTCTTTATTCCTCGTAGAGAGATGCCGCAGCCCGTGGAATTCGTCGCCGGAAGAGTATACGCGAGTACACATAATTGCGGCAGAGTTGGCATTTCCGCAACATCTCATGAACAGCTGTAACGAGACGCTCGTTACAGCTTTTACGTTAAACGAAAGAGGGAAAACAGCCATCAAGGCTAAAGAAATGAGAACCGTGGCGAGTTTCCGAGCAATGGTCGAAATTATCACTCGCAAGAGTACGTAATACACAGTGTTCGAAGAAGAAGAAAAAGAAGAAGAAAGAAAGCACGTGGTTCTAACGCACTGTTGAAATCTAAACGACGCGAAGGTTGTTTGAGCTGGCGAGTTAGCAGCAGTAGCGGATGATATGACCAAGGCCTCGTCGTCCGTATAGCTGTTACCTCTGTGTGCCACGAGAACGAAGGCGATGTATGCTTGTCGAGGGAACACTGCTGATGAAAGGTGCATGCAGAGAGGAGAACGACACACATCTAAATTCGTTTCAGGCTTCTATACAGCAGAATGGTTCCTTGCTGGGCTAGTTGGTTCATTGCAACTTACTAACAGTGCTCGGTCTCTATCGCCGTCCCTTCCTTATTTTATTTTTTTCGCGCTGTTACATAACTAGCATCTATACTGTTCGTGTCACAGTGGCCCATACCCATTTTACTAGATAACCTTTAAGAAACCGCTGGGTAGCCCAAATATAGGGAAAAAATTTAAATTAAATCATGGGGTTTTACGTGTCAAAACCACGATCTGATTATGAGGCACGCCGTATATAGTGGGGGACTCCAGATTAATTTGGACCATCTGGGGTTCTTTAAAGTGCGCCTAAATCTAAGAACACGGATGTTTTTGCATTTCGCCCCCATCGATACGCGGCCGCCGTGGCCGGGATCTGATCCAGCGATCTCGTGCTTAGCAGCGCAACACGAAAGCCACGAAGCAACCACGGCGGGTTCGCTTCCTTTTCGTGTGACACCGCCAAAGATGCTGACGCACTGCGAAGCCGATGCCTAGAGCCGCGGCCGCGCACTTCGCCACGGTCCGCACGCACGGTTCTTTCGCACGAAGCGCGGTTGAGATCGCTGCAACACGGTAGTGCATAAGCGCAGTCACGTGGTTTTATTTCATATTTCGCGGGCTTTGTTTAAACGCCGGAAAAAAAAATCACCCCGCAGCATTTACGTTGCCACAAAAAAATTGGACCGGTCGTTCCTGAATCCCCTCTACTGCGGAAAGAAACGCACTTGGCCCTAAAGTTAACATTAAAAATTTTGCAAAAGTCATCTTAGTTCATTAACTAATTAAGAGGAATATCAAAAAATACTCTAAGGAGCGCCACATGACGGCATACCATATGCCGTTGGTTTCATTCAGTTGCTGCTAACCCCCCCTTTTTTTTTTAATCCTTGGCTCAAGTTCCGTGAAACACCCTGTATATGTACAGGTCTTATGTCGCGATTTATTGTTTTATTACGCAGAACACAGGTAGACTCACTCGCACTACTTCGTTATTCGATGCGTCCACGGCTGTATACGAGTTTTCTATTCAGCGACAAACGTTACATCTGTACTTACGTTTACATAGTGCATACACCAAATCCCATAGGCGGTAGGAAATGAAAGCTTCGCTTTAAAGAAACAAATGCCATCCTGGCAGCCTTACATCTTCGATGTCTCGACGGTCAATTACAAGCATTGCAAGCAACTACATCGTTCACACGATGATAAAAACATTTAACCACCGCAGCGGTGGTGCAATGGCAGAGCGGCCGCCGCGTGCGTGGGCGGTATACTGGGTTCGAATACCGGTGCCACCGGAAACCCACCGCATTTTTTTTTTCCACGACCTGGCGCTCGGTTCTTTATACGCGTTCTAACCTCTCGAAAGGGGACCCTATAGAGATTTGCGAGGGCCTTTGGCCGCCACTTGTCCCAACCACAGCTTTGGTGAAATAGTCGAGCATCGGCCGCTGCTGTGGGAGGCGGACGAGTGCTACCGCCTGGTACCTGCCGGTAAAATATAGGTACAAACGCCAAGTGCGCTCTCGGTCCGGTGCTCGGCAACTCCACGTGAAACCGCCAGACCTTTTTTTTTTTTTTTTTGTCAGACGGCCGCTGCAGAAACTCTACATTGGACTTTGTCGGGACAGCGACGATAGCTCGGATTAAGAAATAATTTGACTCGTGGCGCTCGACGAAGCGAAGGCACGAACGACCGCTAGAAAGTGGGAACACCAAAAGAGAACCTGTGATCCACGTGACGGTAGTTTCGAGGGCCACCGTTTCAGCTTGGAGCTCTTCGAAACTATTGAGCTACAACTAGAGGCCCCTCTCAGACGCAGACCACGCAGAAAGAAAGCCGGGTCGCCAGGCCTGCTGGGTCGCGTCTGTGCCCGTTTCGTTAACTAGACAGGTCTTCGGGCAGCAGGTTTCGAATGAACGCCCTCCCGCATCCGAATTGGACACCTTAATCTCTAGACCACGGCTGCGACACCGCGATACTGGCCTGAAATGTTGAGGGCATACTTCAAGCCACGAACGGTCGCCTTTGCATGCATTTACGTGTAACTTTTTATTTATTTATTTTAGTCCTAAAGAGAACGAAAAGCCTGCAATTTTTTCACCTTATTTCGTCTCTCAGTTAGCCATGTATGCGGTATCCTACATTGATCCGAATCTGAGTAAGCGAAAGTGCTAGCTCCCGACCATCTTTTGTCACGTGCGGTAGTCGATTACACATAACCGCCTCACCACACCTCTAATACAGCAACTCACAAGAGTTGGTGGGATCTGTTTCCCACTCCACAAAAGTTTATCGATGATACATATAAATTTAATGTGCTTTTAAACCCACATTTTAAACTTCGCTCAACGTTTACGCTGTATGATTGCGCTTGGCGTTTAAATTTTTTACTGCTGGCTTCTTTCGTTCATAGTGAAGCAAATTACTTGAGTGATTGAGAACAACTAATAGCGATGAAACGTTTGAAAATGGAGCTATGGAACCGTTACGATTGCGTTACTGCGCATAAATCTGCACGCTACCATTGTTGTGTGTGAGCAACGTAGCGCTCAGTGAGTTGCAAAGCTCCAAATGTTAGTCATGAGACCTTGTACATTTCTGATTACCATTGAGCTGTGCGTTAGTAAAATGTAAAACTGAATGGTGTTGCTTTACGATATCGTGTGCAGACAAATTCAACTTAACAGGAGAATCACCGTGTTGTTGAAGAGCTGTGCGCATCCACCCTTAAAAAAGACGTTACAGAAGTTATGTTGTGTTCCTGTACAGGTTTTTCTGAGACTTTCTGTTGAGATCCAATTGAATATCACGTACGAATTTTGCTTCTACTCTACTGTGGACGTGCGACTAGTCGCCTGGCACGCGTCAGATGCCCGTTTTTTTTTTTTTTTTTTTTTGTTGTTGTTAAATATAGAAACTCGCAGTACTTAATTTTTTGCCCTTAGACACGTATGCGGATGTATGATAAGAGAAGCGCTAATCATAGAATCGAGTTTGTTATCACTTACGACTTGGTGTGTATCTCCGAGTGGATCACTGAGTTTGTCCGTCGACTCTAGACATTATAGGTCACTTATCGAGTGTTTGCAGGACGTGATCAAATCGAGTAAAATAACTTTACAGATTGTCAAAACAAAAGCTGGCTAGTCAGAACAACCTTTGCTGACGTATACGTGCGTTCAGTGTAACATAAGCATTACTTAGTCTATTTATGACTGAACACCGCAGGACTGACTGTAAATGTGCGAGAAAACAAGTGAACGGGGCTTTATTCTCGTTCTTGTCGCAGGTCAGCTCGAGCGCGAGGCCGTTTACCGCGATTTATACTCGTCGATCGAAGGTCAGCAAACGTCGGCTCTGGCACGATGCCATCGGTACCTAGCGCTTTCTACTGCCACGGAGATGCGATAACGATACGGCACCAGTTTGACCACAAGAGGTCAGGAACCAACGCAATACCGAAGTGACCTTCCTCCGGAGCGGCGCACACGTGGAACGTGCCCGCCAGGCGGAGTTAGCCTAGCATACATAGCCGGCAATTGTTCAGCCTGAGCCTCCTATGAGTTGAGATCAGGAGTGTGTCACCAGCAGGTGTCGAAGAGCCCCACGTCACACATGAAGGCAATCAGCAGTCGTTGGCTCTCTTCCTGATTGCAGCAGGCCCTCCGCGGAAAACGAGTTCTTCAATGGTCCTGCGCGAAAGATCATTCTTTTGCAGGCTGTCGACCATTGCTTTTATTTCTGCGTCGAACTGCAGGTATAGCCAAATGAAATGTTCGATGTCGCAGATATCACCACAGAAGGCACATAGCGGGGAAGTGCATCGTCCAGTCTTTAATAACCAAGCCAGGGGAGGGAGGTTACGCGGAGTCGTTTCTGATGCGGCACAACAGCGTTGCTTCTTCGCGTGTGAGTCCATGGGTTACACAGGCTTGCTGTGGAGCCTTGTGGATCGCCTTAAAGTGATTGCGGATTGCATCCTTAAAGTTTTGAAAGATGTTTGGCGCTCTCACTTTTGGAACGCATGCCAGCGCTAGGCGCGCAAGAGCGTCAGCTTTCTCATTGCCTTCAATGCCTACGTGGGAGGGGGTGCATTGAAATTTTACGATAAATGCCTTGCTCATTAGAACTTTAATCAGTGCCAGAGAATGTCTTGCAAACTCCTCTCGAGGTAGGCCACGGTGTAATCGTTGTAACGCTGACTTGAGTCCGGCACTACGAGGTTACGTGCTGAACAGGCGCGTAGTTTTCGCAAGGCCGTGGTAATTGCGGCATTTTCTGCTGTTGTAGACGAAACTACGCGATCCAGGTAGCCAGACCATGACAGATGACGTTCCCATTGAACCAATACCACCAATTTCGGTAAAACTAATGCCAGGCATCAAGTACAGCCCTGATGGCATATGTAGTCTCATTAATTCACTAAAACTAATCACCCCAACTGGGCGTGATGGTATAAACACCAAAATACTTGTTAACACCAGTAACATTTCTAGCTAGGTACTACACGTAATATTTACGCAATCCTTAAAGACGGAGAATTTGCCCGACGACTGGAAAAAGGCCCATGTCGTACCAATCTTTAAGACTGGCGACCACCCCCGCGCTGTAAGTTATCGCCCAGTTTCTCTGACAAGCATTCCTTCCAAACTACCAACTTCTCTTACCCTCAGTAGCACGGCTTCAGAAAACTATTTTCATGCGAGACCCGACTCACTGAGTTCACCCATGACATTCTGCAATTTATGGACCTTCATTTGCAGATTGATGCCATTTCCTTGGATTACTCGAAATCATTCGACCGCGTTTCCTACAATCACCTACTTCAAAAACTCGCATCTGTCGGAATCTCAAATAGCTTGCTTTCCTGGCTTGAACACTTTTTAAAAGGGCGTACACGGTTTACCTCTGCAAATAACCATAATTCGTCCCTTATCAGCGTAACGTCGTGTGTGCCACAAAGCGCTGGCTTATCGCTTTTACTTTTCCTCATCTACATCAACGACTTACCTGCTAACATTAAGAATAAATTACGTCTTTTCGGGGACGACTGTGTCCTATATTCCCCTATCAAAGGCTCGAATGACATCACGGCACTACAACATAATCTCGATTTCATCGCAGTGTGGTGCGAGAAATGGTTCATGGCGCTTAACCTTACTAAGTGCAAAGCTCTGTCATTCACCCGTAAACCACAGCTTGACCAGTCACACCTACACAATAAGTTCAGCTCCTATCAATCACGGCCCGTCTTACAAACACCTCGGCATTCACATGACATCGACAATATCATGGTCAAATCATATTGACACCACCTGTTCTATAATGCTTCACGTACCCTTGGATATTTAAAACAACCTGAAAACCGCACCACCATAAATGAAAAAGCTAGCATATCTACCATTCGTACGTCCGCATTTAGAATATGCGTCATCTATCTGGCATCCTTCCCCATCATATCTTACCTATGGCATAGAAGCAGTACAAAATCGCGCTGCTCGGTTTATAACTTCCAATGACTCTCGTGAAACCAGCATAACCACACTAAAACGTACACTTGGACTACCATCACTTGCTTCCCGCCGGATCACCTCTCGTCTCTGCTTCCTTCACACCTTTGATTACCATATACACTCCAGGCATTCCCTGTTAAATCCACCCTCACGTACATCTTCCCGTCTTAAGCCACAGTCGTGCCATAGCACACATTATCACCCGATCATCTGCCATGAACACTTCATTCTTCCCTGACGCAATAACCCAATGGAACAGTCTCCTAGAAGATACCGTCTCATGCACTGACTGTAAATGGTTCCGCGAAATATTATATAACCACATTGCTTAATTACCGATCCTACCCACCCTTACTCCAACACGATGTTCCCCGTTTTTCACAATTGTTCCTGGCTTGTTTTTGTTCATTGTTGTTTCTTCACTGCTCTGCACATTTGTTCTAACTTTGTCGCAAGGATTAAAGCCCTCCCTTATGTAATGCCTCCTGGCCTTTAAGGCGAAAATAAATGAAATGAAATGAAATGAAAAGATCAAGGGAAAGTATACAGGACGCCGCTGTATAGGTATCTGTTTGTGTACACACCAACCCGTCTGAGTATACTTGTAGGTGGCTTTGAGACGCTGTGCTCAAGTGGTCTATATAGCACAAGAAACCTTGCTTCTGTAGTTGAAATTGTGCGTTTCACCGTTAGGTGGGGTACACTGAGGCTGCAGGTAACGTCCGAAAACGACCATGGCGGGTCGTGGCGACTCCGTTTTGGCCATTCCAATCCTAAAAATCGGAAGATGTTCAGCGCCGTGTGGAAATTGTGAGTTATTGCTCTTAGCCGCCGGAGAAGCACCGTGCCTGCGGGGGACTCGCCCAGCCTTATTAGCTGCGTCATCAAGGCCTGAAATGCCAAAAGGCGGAGTGGAAGAGACTCCGCTTCATTATTAACCTTCTTTTTTGGAACTCCCATCGCCAAGCGAAGTCCCTTTCTGTTCACTGCCTCCAAGCGCTCGAACTGGCTCGGTGATGGTGATATCAGCGGCAGGTGATAAAGAATGCGGCTGGTTATCGGTACAGCGTTCAGTGTAAGCATAGTCATAGGACTGTTTCCCCAACGTACACCTACCATGCGACAAAGTGCATCGACTCTTTGCACTGATGCAGCCACAACACTTTCAACTGCGCGCCGCCATATAATAGCTTGCTGTCGATGAGGATGCACAGGAATCGAACACTAGTTGCACGACGAATTGGATGGCCTCTAATATTCGGCGTCAGGCGTGTTGACTTCCGCCTGGCTCCCAGGAAATGCATGAAGGCCGACTTTTCGACAGATAAAGATAGGCCAAGCGTCAATAAGTGGTGTTCAATGATGAAGATTGTGCCCTGGGTTATCCGGGCCAAACGTTTGTTTTGGTACCCCGAGATCCAAATGCAGATGTCATCTGCGTAGATGGACATTTTAACTGCCGTCCAACCTACTTTCAGTGCATCTGGAATTCTGGCCATGGCAATGTTAAAAAGCAAGTGAGATAGGACCCTTCCTTGTGGAACGCCGAGGGAAATGCGTCGCTTTTCGTTCATTATATGTCCGAGCTTAACCTAGACACATCGATCTCTGAGAAATTCATGAACGAATCGAAGAGCTTTTCCCTAGACGCCCATGGCTTGGAGTCCGTTGATGATGCCTGTATGAAGGCATCATCAACGTAGGATTTGGCAGCATCCTTAAAGATGAAGAGTGTCGAAAGGCCGTAGACAAGATGGTACTCGATTTGGCTTAGTAAGTCCAAGACACTATTCTGGGCACTCAACCGTGGACGAAATCCGGTCATACACGATGACAGTATATTTACTTGCTCAAGATACCAAATTAACCTCGTACACATTAGTCTTTCCATCAACTTTGATACACACGATGTTAGCGATACTGGCCGATATGAGGCAAGGTTCGTAGGATCCTTTCCAGACTTCAGCACTGGCACCCCCCATGCTGTCTTCCACGCTTCTGGAATCTCTCCTGTGCTCCAGACGTGATTAAAGATGTTCAGAAGGGCTCGTCTTCGCTCTTATGGCAGATTTGTCAGCATCTTATTGCTGACCAAATCGGGACCCACAGCACAGCGTCTTCTTAATTTGTTAAGTACCAAATCCAAATCATCAAAGGTGAATGGTGTATCCATTGTATGCAATGATTGAGATGACAAAGGGTTCGCCATTCCTGCCAGATGTGTATACATCTGCAATATCTTCTGCAAGGGTTGTAAATACTCTCCTTGCTTTAAAGCCAGTGCTTCGAATGGTCTGTGCGGGCGAATTTTTTCGGATAGGCTATTGATTACTCCCCATATCCTTGTCATGGGAATAAACGCCAATAAGCTCTCACCGGAAGCAGCCCACTGAACTCGTCTTGACCTTTTTCTGTGACGACGTACAACAGCGTTTATTCCGTTATAATCAGTTTTCGCCGAGGGATTTCTCCTTTTTTTTCTCATTAGTTTACGCTCTGCTCCCCTACGCTCTGCGCAGAGCCCTATTTTGTTCAACCTCGTCTTGGTAGGACTAGCGGAGTACCTACCACAGACAGTTCATGTCTCAATATACGCCGACGACATTTGCATCTGGGCCTCTGCGGTGACTCGCTCTCAGCTAACAGCCAGGCTTCGGCGGGCGGCAACCATGACGGCGTCCTATCTCCGAGAACAAGGCCTCAGTGTGTCTCCTGAAAAGTGCGCATTGGTTGGCTTTACGCGCAAACAAATGTCATTGTATTCTGTTTCCATCAATGGTCAAACTGTATCTTATGTTAAGACGCATCGTTTTCTGGGCGTCATCATTGACCGCAACCTCTCGTGGAGCCCTCACTGCGTCTATCTGAAGAAGAAGTTAGTCTCCATTGCTCAGGTCTTCAAATTTCTCTGCTGGAAAAACTGGGGTACACCAGTCCATTCTATGATGCAATTGTACAGGGTATTGTTTCTCGGACTCCTACGTTACAGTCTACCAGTGTTGTCAAATGCGTGCAAGACGAACTTTCGCGCCTTGGAGAGCATACAAGGTCAAGCCCTACGCACGTGTTTAGGGCTGCCTCGGTGCACCTCAACAGCAGCAACACTTGCCATCGCGGGAGACCATATAATCCAGACACATATAGCTGTCGACTCTCTCAGAGCACATATTCGCCATCTGTCAAGGATCCCCGACCATCATTTGGCCTCCCTACCAGCCGAGAGACCTTAAGCGACCTTTTCACGAGTGATTAGCGCTCATCAAGAGTGCATACCGACATCTTTTACATCGGCGGCGAAGCCTTCGTCTCCCCTATGGTGCCTGCGACAGCCTCAAGTGAATTTCGCTATGCCTGGAATTACAAAAAAGTCCAATCATCCAGCACCGGCTATGAAACAACTTACGCTCCTATTACTGCACCAGACGTATCATGACCAAATTCACATATATATACCGATGGTTCGACCTCACCTGCCAGCTCAACTGACGCTTTCGTCGTTCCAGCTAGGCAGGTTACAGTTAGATTAAAACTGTCACACATGACTACATCTACGTCGGCAGAACTTGCAGCTCTCCATGCCGCTATGACTTACATCACCGAAGAGTCAACAGAGAAGTGGGTCGTATTTTGTGATTCTAAGGCAGCTCTTCACAGTATAAAATCTGCGTTACATCACAGAACTTACGAGCTGATGATATCTGACATCAGGGAAGTGCACCACCAAGCTCTGGAAAGAGGACACCACATTATATTTCAATGGATTCCTGCTCACTGTGATATCGTCGGCAACAACCTAGCTGACAAGGCTGCCCGGTGTGCCCACGAAGATACCAAGACGCGTCCAACACCTTTAGCGAGGTCGGACGCTGCCAGGGAACTTCGCCTATTTGCACGCAAGAAGTCACAAGATCTCTGGGTTTCAAATGCGCTCAATTGCAGATTACGCAAACTGGACCCCACGATACGGCAACAACTACCATCTAGCCTTTCCCGCGGCGAAACAACCTTACTGTGCCGCTTGTGGCTGGGAGTGGCGTTCACGAACGCATTCTCCTACGGTATGGGAATGGCTGAGAGCCCGATGTGCGACTCCTGTGGGTGCACAAAAGGTCAAACCATCGAGCACCTATTGTGTACCTGCCCTCGCTACGATGTCCAACGCCTCTCTCTGCGGGCAACTTTACACCGACTAGACTCGAGACCGTTCACCGAGTCAAAGATATTCGGACCGTGGCCACACCCGTCACTGGCTCGAAAAGCGATTCGTGCACTGGTGCAGTACTTGAAGTGCACCGGTTTAAGAGACCGTTTATAGTGTCCTTGTGTATGGTGTCCCTCCTACACGTACTCAGTGCTTACTCTCTTCCTTTCTTCCTCTTTCTATTCCCCTTTCCCCCACCCCCAGTGTAGGGTAGCAAACCGGATGCTGTTCTGGTTGACCTCCCTGCCTTTCCTATCCTTGTTCTCTCTCTCTCTTGTTAGTTTCAAATCAGAAGTAGGGAAACGATATGGCAATTTCAACATATCTGCGAACAGCTCACCAGGGGATTCATCCAACGCTTCTCTGTATGTGACCCAGCGTGTCACAGTACACAATTGTCGACGAGCAGTCTGAAATCCGGTGATGTTGGTGAAGGTCAGGAAATGGTCGCTGCCCATCCTGTCTGGGGCCGTTATCGATGACACCAAAAGGTCTAGGTCTATAGAATGGAAGACGAGGCCTATCAAACTCCATGATTCTGGTGGCCTGAAGAAAGTCGGTTTGCCATCGTCGGCCCACATAAGTCAGTATGCATCCACGGCTGCGACACGTTCCTTGCCTCGAAAATCTACAATCTCGTCTCCCCAAAGCGAATGATGTGCGTTAAAATGACCACACCTTATTCTGGGAGAGGGGCAACAAATGCCAAAGTCCTTTAGAAACGCCTCCATGGAGACATTCCTTCGTGAACTTTTATAGACGCCGACACCAAACTGAGTTTTCGGTTTCCTAGGCACACTTGCATAGTGGCGACTTCCAAGGAGGTAGAACAAAGATCTTGCACTGATAAGGCGACATGAGGTTTTTGTTGCCTGATATATATCATTGTACTTCCATTTGCAAATGACGGTATACTCGGATTGCCATGTCTGGTGCACCCTGGCATCGTCCTTCCGCTTGGGAGACCGGCCTCCGAAAGGGCTAGAATTGGTATAGGGATGCCTCGAAGGAAACGGATAAGTTCGCACAGACGCTGCTGAATACCAGCGCAGTTCCACTGCATTATTAAGGGCACTTTTGAACGACGGAATGAACCAGGTGGGCAAGAACTTTCCATTATGCTGCTAAGCGTATCTGGAAGTAGAGCAGAGTACTGCCGACTCAAGTGCCAGCACTGCTTCCAGCATATCCTTCGTTGAACTCGCAGGCATCTCCGCGAATTGTGGGCGTAGTGCCGTGAACAAAGCGCGTGTCACATGCTTTGTTCACTTTGTAACAAGCACGTGCCCCTGAGTTTTCAGCTGTTCCCCTTGTGATGGCGTATGTGTGAGACGCCCGCGCGCTCGGAGCCCTCACTGCGGAGCGAAGCTTCGTGCCATTGGCAGAGCATGGCACAGCAGGAAGCTTTGAACAGCGCGAGGCGGAATGCAGCAAATGCGGCACTGTGGCTGTGTTTCTTCACTGGGAGACTGCACGACTCAACGCTTTCCGTTACACCGCTGAAATTCGTAATAATGCCTCGTTCTTAGAATTGTTTTTTTTTTTTTTTTGTCGATGGAATCTCAATGGAAACTATAGGAACACGCTGTAAATTATTTACAGCGAACAATGTTTCTGCTAAGGCGGACAGGACGATGTTAAAGCATTCACTCTTGGTATGCTTCACAGACCTTCACTTGGAGATCATCCGCGAGGTCGTGAGAGGGCTCGGACATGACCGTGTCCGATCTGAAAGTGTAATTGGACATCAGTAGAGGGAGCACGAGTGACCGTCAACGCAATCTGCAGCCCTTCGTGCAGGCCGTGATAGCGCAGCGCGGCGTCTTCGGGGCACGCTGCTGTACCACTGCTATAACATTGCCATCGGCACGAGAACGTATAGCGGTGGCCTCGCCCTTGTTTCTTTCGATGCTTCGCACCCTAGCATCGAGAAAAAAAGAATCTAACTGACACGACAAAGGCGAAGGTGAATAGAAAATAGCATTGACACGCAACGGTGGATCAATGGTGGCTCAATAAACCACGATTAAAATGTACATAGACGGTCTGTAGGGTCGAGCTAACACTGAGCATATGGGAGTCATAATAACCGTTACGTCAGATTTTTTTTTTCACGCAAAGGTACTAAGGCCATCTTGCGTCAAACGCAAAGTATGAAGTTAAATTATTGTTAAATAAAACGTGGGCAAGAAAATTTTTACTGTTGCGTACCGTTCGTTCAGCTGAAACCTTCAAATGTGTGTAATTTTGAGGAACATAACGCTTTCAAGTATACTGTTGAGCGTTTTTCGAGTAGCATTGCATTTCACTCCAGTCACTCCTAGTCGAGTTAGTTCACCCTGAAAGGAGCGGGGACCTACGTCACCGAGATTTATGAAGGATCTTTTCCCTTGTTACACTCAACACTTGATGCTAGTGATGGAAAATATTATGAGTGGGCGAATATTCAAAGCTGCGAATACGAATCAAATTCTACACACACGCTAACTATTCATATTCGAAAAGGGACTGTTCAGTATTTTCGCCTATTAGAAACTAACCATATATTTTACAACAGAACCCTTCTTACTGATCTCCAAAGTATCGAGAGACGGCGACAAATGAAGCAATGCCGAAACAAAATGGCAATATTTGTTTACGGTGTCTTGCCGGAATTACAACCTGCGATTTTTACTTGCAGTTTCTCAGTGTGTGTGTGTGTGTGTGTGTGTGTGTGCGTGTGCGTGTGTGTGTGCGTGTGTGTGTGTGCGCGCGCTAGAGCTATTCCTAGAGTAGCCATCACTTCTTTCAAAAATTGTTTACAACCACGGCTCTAAATTTGTTGCGCGGCTAATCGTTGCAGTCTCTTTGCTGACAATCAATGCACGTGTGCTTAAAATTGTCCCCTTGTCCTTGATAGTTAGCTGTCTTTTTTACGTTATAGTCACTACAGACGCGGTACCCAAATATACCGAAATAAATATTCGTGCTCTAACTATATGCGTCCTCGATATGGCTATTCGATATGTACATTTCGGCGCACGCACATGAGATGCCAGCTCCGTCCGCACCCCCGTTCAGTATAGGCGCCCCGTTGCACGCTCTGGAGCGAGCCCCAGTTCGCCCCGGAGCCCGAGGAAGGAGACGCCGAAGAGAGGGTGTGCGCCACGGCCAGAATTAGCCTGACGTCTGGAGCGGCCGCGAAGCCCCCTACGCCCCACGACGGGAATCAAACGAAGGCTTTTAGGGGAGGGAGAGCCGGCCCGCAGTGATGGCGGGCAACCTTGGCCCGCATAAACGCGCCGCCAACCTTGGCGTAGCGCGCGGCGTTTCCGTAGTGCGTAACGCCGCCGCCGGCTGACCTCTCTGCGGCGAATGGAGACCGTTCTAGCGCGGACGCAAAATAAAGACACGCGAACAGACTCCACCGAACGCTTGACGATGCCGACCGCAGGAGCGAGTCAGCCTCACTGCCAGTTATCGGTTACGTAATGGTGTAGCTACTTGAGAAGGGCAAGCGTAACCACTGTCGCAGTCGCTTTGAGTACATACGTATTCACGCGCAAATAGTTGCGCTGCGACACTGTAAACACAATAGCTGGCAGTAGACAGCCAATTCTCACTCACCGCTTAATTAAAATGCTCGCTCATATCCTCCTTAATAAGTACTGTACTACATGTCAGCTTTTAGAACATGTAATGTGCTCTAATTTTCTATAGTTCCTTGAATACAGCTCGTTTTTCAATCTAGTCCACCACGGTTTTCGCAGACACTGCTCGGGCGAAACTTTACTGTTGATTGCATATCCCTGGACATTGCCAAAACAGTCTATAAAGTACGGCATAGCTGCCTTCTTCGTAAACTAAACACCTTCAATATCATTAACCCTTACTTCGTAAAATGTATTGCGGGTTTTTCTTCCTTCTTTTTAATTGCAGTTCTTCATCTGTTACTAATGACGCTTCTGCATCGCCTTCTCGCCATGTAATATCTGGTGTCCCCTTTTATTTCCACTCCAAATTGACAGTCTTACGGATGGAATTAATTCTTCTACAGTAGTGTTTTCAGACGACCGTATTGTTTCGCGTAAAATGTCTAATCCTCGTGTTAACGTTTTACTCCAGTTCGACCTTTACATTATTTTCGGCTGTTGTAGTAAATACCGAAGACTACAAATTAACTACGCGACGTGGTACTAACTGCACCGGAATCTTAATTTTGCGAACCGCTCAGGAACATTTGTTTTTGCGCATTTACCGTGTGCGTACGTCTGCGTATGCGAACTCGAGAAGTGTTGTCACTGTACTCTTTTCTCCATTCTTTCTTTGAAATTTTTACATAATTTGGTGCACATCTATGAATTCAGATTAGAGGAGTAGTAAGTGCCGTATAGAGGCACCAACATCTCCTTGAGCACAGTTATTATTATTGCAACAGCCACTTGGCTGTCCTACCCGCACCTGTAGAAACATCGCAGCGCTGCGGAGCGCAGAAATTCTTGGTAACACATGAACCGAATGTCTTCTTGCCCGTCTGCAAGTACATGGTGCAGTGTCAGTTACACGACGTGCGACATTCCAGTGCGTCATTCTCCGTTTCTCCCCGCGTAACGAACAAAACGCCAAATGGCATTCGATACGAAATTCTGGCATATAATATGAAGCTTGGATGAAGAAACATGAGTCGGCCCTCTCGTCAGCAGCCTGAGTGAGCGCATAACAGCGCAGAACGTTCCTGCAGCAAGAGCAGCCAGTGAATCATGACAGCGAGCAAAGTACATAACTTCACCTGGCTTACACTCGCCACAGCCCTCGCTGTCCTCCCCATCATTCTCCCCCACTCTCTTTTGCGTTATGTCGTCCTTCAAGACTTGCATTCCCTCGTTATTTTTCTTGTATTTTTACTTTGTTGTTGTTGTTGTTGTTGTTGTTGTTGTTGTTGTTGTTGTTGTTGTTGTTGTTGTTGTTGTTGTTGTGCGTTTATAAACGGGGCGCCTGCGCAGCAACCAGAGATGCACGTTCGAGACGAATCCGACGCGTTAACCGCGCGTTCAAGCCAGGCGCTACTCAACATCTACAGTGTCAGAAGACCGAAATGCGGTCGCTTTGTTTTTCATTCATTATACGCTCCTGCGCGCAAGAGACGCGCGAGAAGGTCGGTTCGGTTGTCGAGAACAATGAGCGTCCTGCACGAGAGCAACTGGCATCGGCAGATGACCGGCGCGCGTGCGCCCGCCGCTCGTCGCGCACTCGGCGGAGCCGGGACAGGTGCGCCGCTGCTACTTTCGGCTGACGGCAGGAAGCAGTCAACAAGCACGGCGCCCAGGATGTGGACCGAGGCAGAACATTGTGCACCCTAAACACTTCGTACTGTGCTTAAGTGGTTCGTAAGAACAGGCACCGCAAACCATCGGGTGATCGAACATTATTCGTGCAGGCAGCCGGCCAATGACAAAACGCTTTTCCGAAAGAAAACCTTCGTGAATTGGGCCCCAGATATTATTAACGCGATAGCATTAAGGGCCCCGTGTCGCAGAAGATGCACTGTCGCCGTTCGGCGAAGTTGTCAGGGAGCGAAAATGTCCGCATATATTTAGGTATGTGCACATGTTACGCCTTGCTTATATGGCATGCGGTATATGCGGGTTATATTTCTACACCATTCTGCCACTAAAGTTGCTCATACCTTGTCTTACATTCTTGACAAAGTTATTCCTCGGAATTGTGAGAATGCCAGCCCATGCACAAACAAATGTCATGCAACAAAACACCAACAGCGCATGCCTTTTACGTTAAATCTTCCGGCTTAAATATTAATACTGCGAAACAATAACAGAAGACCGAAAATTATGTAATTTTTTTGGCGCGGCTGTGCACGACCTCCGGGATCGGCCCACGCAAGAGGCCGCGTTTCTACCAGAAAGCTCGCCTTCGTGCATAGCGTTCGCCGCCAGCGTTTCCCGGTAAACGTTACGGTTACATACGCTGCAGTTGCCGGGAAGCGTGAGCAGCAGTCAGGAATCTTTGAATGCTATCGCGTTCTCCAGTTAAAGGCGAAGCGTTAAGCGTCCTCCAAGTTTTTATTCGGAACTTCACCAGCATACGCGCAAAAGCACACATCCCGTTGTCGAAACACGAGATAGTGCGGAACTCAACTACAACTGATTGCCTATTCCTGCACATTGCCAAACATTCGACAAAGTGCAGCATATATAACTGGCTTCTTCTGAAATTCTTAAACATCTTAAATATCAGTGACCCTTACATTGTGAAATTTACATCGCGACCGCTCCACCATCCGTGATCATAACTGACGATTCTGTATCGCCTTAGACTCTGTGTCGCCATACACCTGTATTTTTTTTATCCTACCTTGTAATTTTTAAATAAATTTAAACATTCTGAATTAGTCACTTATGTTTGAGAATGTCGCAAGCCAAACATCATTAGTGCGAGTGAGAGGCTTTATGTTACTTTGATGGTATTCAAAGTAGCATAATGGTGATGGTAGTGATGGTAGTGACGCAGTGACGGTATTCCATACCAGGTGTTTCTGTTTACGCGGAACTGCCGTTGTTGCTGACATGTTACGTAGCTAGGCGGACATTAGCAGGGAAAGGAAATTTCGAGGATAATTTAGCTAATGGCGCAATATGTAATAATTCACTTTTTTATTACCAACTTAAAAGCACATGTTCTAACTGGGAAATTGAAACAGAACAGCAGCGAAGTCATCTCTGCTTAGTAGAAATATTAAGGCGAAAGCCTTGAGTGGCTCTTTGCAATGGCTCATACCCGAAAAAGGCGGCGTCTGGTCCAGTGATACAAAAGAAAAAAAAGTAGACGAGTCGTACAAAAAATCAGCAGCAGCGGCTCATACCCGAAAAACTAACATAATCTGGAATGGCTCATACCCCCGTAAGCAAGCAAAGATGCAATGGCTGAATATGAACGAAGAAAGAAAGAAAGAAAGAAAGAAAGAAAGAAAAGAAAGAACGCTAGAAGGGAAGACAAAATTAAAGAAAAAAGACGGAAAGAAAGCGAGAGCGAAAGAAAAAACGAAATAACCTTTCGATAGTGCATTAGGTGCTCGCAGGTGTCGTTGAGGAGACCGACCTACAACGCGATACGTTGACTTCGCACTGCAACTCGTTATGTCTTGCAAGAAGTCTGACCTCTCCAATCGGATAACCTAATGCATTTACCACGTGTGCAGCAGGCTTTCGCCTTCACGTTTCACCGGAGTGTAACGTGCTGCCAATATTTTAAGACTAACACCACTTTCGAGATATGCGACCATAACATTTTCTACAAAATACACTGGCCTTCCAGTTAACAGCTTCCCAAAAGAGAGAGAGAGAGAGAGAGAGAGAGATTGGCTGACAGAGAAGAGAGTTTGCAACGATCTCAACTGGAACGCCGAGGCATTTTTTAGCAGATTTCGAAAGTGATGCTAGCCAGATGTCTGCTAAGCAGCCATGATGCCACTACTCCTCGGCTTCAATTTCTCAATTAGAGCATGTGCCCTAAAGCTAGTAATTTAAATGTTAATAAGCACATTTTAGATTATTTGCGAAATTGTTGTCGAAATTTGCTTGCTGTTACTGTCCACTTTGCCACATACATAGCCTATCTGGAAAAACGGCAGGGGCCCAGATACGACAGCTGTTTTTTAATTATTATTAAGAGTTCGGGATAAAGCGAAACACCTGGTATATTGTTTTTCGTATATATACTACTTCAAGCAGCAGCATCAAAAGCCAGCGTACGCTCCCGCGCTCCTGGTGTGAATCACAAACTCGCCCAGCTTTCTAACACACGTTCGGGGAAGCTGCGCAACCTTAGCTCACATTTCCTCTTTGACGACCGTAACCAGTCGCCATTGCCATTTAGTCACTGCCAGGCTAGCATATGTATGACAGAGAAGTTCGACTCGCAGTGTTTGCCACAAAGTCATTCCCAAGCACTGCACTGCCACAGCATTACAACGTTACTTGGGGTGAACAACCGTCTCGATGCACCCGTTCGTGAATGAAAAACTTGGGGAAAAAAAAAAAGACGCGCAAGAGGACCAACGCGAGTAGTTCGGCCCGGCGTAATTCTCTCACGAAGTCAGTCGCGTCACAACACAAAATTTCTACAGCTTCAAGAACTTTGAGGTTTATAAGTTTCCTCACAGCACAGGATTTAAGAAGCGAGTAACGACAAGCACGGGATTTTTAGGAGACTACAGATACAGTGCTTCAGCTGCTCCCCACTAACATGACTCGCTCTTTTCTTTTTTCGTGCTATTTCACCAATGGAGCCTGAAGAATCTGTTCTACGGCTTAATATGTAAATATAACTGTTGAAGCTGCGAAAAAGTAAACATATAAAGGCCTTCATTTCTTCTGTACGCTCCCGCCTATGGGCCTTTAAAAAAACGGCCACAAGTGCGTGAGCGACATCGCCTCTCGTCATAGTTCCGCAAGCTCAACTTGTGTCATATAATCGCGCCAAGCGAACAAATCAAGTCTAACGCCGGGAAACAGAAATACTGAAAAACTTCCGTTCTGATCGCTGCGTCGCACTGAGTTGCGCCAACACGTTCGCCAGAAGAGCAGACAGAAATTAGGTGAAGTCACATCTGCTATAAAACTAAGGAAGGTTATGGCTAATCGTGTCTTCTTTCTCCATAAATGCGTTATCATCATCGCCTGCTGTATATAAATTTTTTTGCCTTTGTTCCCTTGTATGCACTCCTGCTTGTGTTCCTTCACACAAGCACGCCGCCTAGTATAAAGTATTCCGCTGTTATGTAGGCCCCTCTTGCTTTGGTTTTCTTTTGGTTCTTATCGTTTCATCCTTGGGCTATATACCACATCAAGCGTCTAGTTTACATCTCTGCAAGGAGAGAACGCTGGAGGACTAACTACGTGAAATATAGCCAGTTCACGTGCAGGCGCTCAAAAGCACCTAAATAACTGTGCTTTCAAGTAATATACTGCTACGAATGCGTTTCTGCATCCCAGTTACAACAATCGAGCATCTAGCGAACGTCTTATCGATGGCTTATACTTGAAATGGTGCGTATAGGATTTGAGAAATTCCGGCTTTTCTTGCGGGCGTCTTCATGCTATACGTGCACTTAATTAATGTGTGCCCTGTCAGTATGTTTCCCTGCATTTGTGCTGCCTTGGTATGAACACAGCTTCCTCATTCTAATTCATGGTGGCGGCACAGCGCAAGGGAACGCTACGCGAAGGAAGCGGCTTTGCTGGATAATGCATGACTTTCTGTTTTCTTGCCTGCCTTTCGCCGGTCTTGTTGTTTCTCAATTTTCTTTTTGTGATCTTAGCAATATCCTCCGTACATGTTGTTGCACGTCACATTAAAGTTCAGTAGAAAGTCAGTGTCTTGTCCTGTCTTTTTATTTTTTCCCCGTGTAGTGTTCCCTTACGCTATGCAGTCATGAATTTGTACCGACTAGTTCAACTCTTATTACTTCTACAGTTCCTTATTTTCTTTCTTTCTTTTTCAAGAACGCGTGGTTATTGATGTTGTGTCATGATGAAAAGGGCAAATATGTCCGTTTCTTCATGAAAAGGACAAAAATTGTTATGGAGACGTCGATGACAAATGTTCCGAATATTCCGCACGTTCGCAAATGAAAAAAAAAAAAGATATATTTTGCAGCAACAACTACACAAAAAATGATGCTGCTCAATTAAGCCAGCATAGGCCATGAAGAAATAAGCAGCCATACCACTTATTCTAAAGCAACACGCACACATGAATAGGAATAGAATAGTACAAGTCCTTCACATCAACGGAGAAAACTTCTCAGTCGATGTGAAGGACCTGTACTATTCTATTCCTCACGATGACCTGCTGTCAGATATTTCGCAGACAATCGATGAATTTGGTGTCACCCGTTTTCAGAATAACGCTGGGCTGTCAAGTAATCACTTTTTAGAACTTTCGAGCTTTTATTTGTTTTCAACGTTCATCACATGGAATGACACCATCTATTTGCAGAAAAACGGAGTACGCATCGGTTTGTGCATTGCCCCGCTCCTCGTGATTTATTTTTAGCTCGCCTAGATGTCGCCATGTCAGTGAACCTTCATCAGAGTAATGTTTTTAAAATATTTCGTTATGTGGACTACTTTTTGTTTTGTATTCAGTGTTCTCCGGCTGACCTTGATACTGAGGTTGCCATGGTAGTGCCAATAGTCAAAGAATGCCTTGCGTCCCTTGACGTTGCTTACGAGCTCCCACAGGATCACACGATCCGGTTTTTGGATCTACGCTTAGCTTGTTCCGTCATTCACACGTGTTGGTACTATGAACCTCGTGCTAACAAACCACTTCTTCCGTTTCATTCTGCACATTCTAAGTTGGTCAAGAGAGGCATTGCTAACCTTTGCCTAAATAATACTTTGAAAAAGTCGTGCCACCATACTGTTTCGTCTAGCTTTGCCTCTCAGTGCGAACGGCTTTCGCAGGCTGGTTATCCCGTGTCCCTACAAGTGTCAGTAGCAGAACAGATTCTAAGAGAGTTTAGAAAAGACAACCAGCACGAAGATAATCCTGCAACTACTCGGGGTAGGACTAGCATCATTCCTTATAGTCACACCGTCTCACATAATCTTAAGAAAATCGCCAAGCGAGCGAATATTCTTGTAGTGTTTTCTGCCCCTAACAAGCTTATGAGGATTTGCAAGCTCACTAATCCGCATAAGGAGGCTCCTCCTAGCTATGATAAGAATCACAAAAAGAAGTTCGTTAATTGCACACATTGTGTTGTTTATTGTTTTCCACTCAAGTGTAGAAAACGTTACGTTGGTCAAACTGGCCGATGGCTGAATGACATGCAGGCTGCGCGAACATGGTTACAATGCTAAGAATTGTATTACAGCTGGGGGGTTTCTTGCGCAGCACTGCAAAACGTGTGTTTGCGAACCTGCCTTAGAGGAATGCGTCATTCTAGGTCGTAGTCGTAATCAGCTCACAAGAGAAATCATCGAAGCAAAGGCTATCATAGGTCTGGGCCATGCATGTGTAAGCTCACCTTCATTATCATTATCAAGCAATGAACTGGCATATCTCCGACTGCAGCCACAGGCTGTCTGAATTTGTTTTCACATGGTTACTGTCTGTTTTGTTGCTTGGTTTGTGTAATTTCTTGACGTCACATGGTTCGCCGAGTGTACAAGTAGCCTTCTGTGTCATAAAATAAACCATCAGTTGGAAGTTAGCGCTCACTCTGTTCTCCGTTCCCTTTGGTTACCCCGTCCACCTTCCCTTTGCTCTTTCTGAGCTGCGCTATAAGCCTAAAAAAAGTCATGACATACCAACTCGCCCAAACTGCCACGCTTTTGACCTCCCTGGGGAATCTGTCCGTCTGCCTGAAACGCGTGACACAATGCGCTCCATGAGATATATACCAGGTCGTAAGGGGGTATATCTGAAAATACCTTATGCTAAACGCAGGAACGGGCGCCTAAGTGCCGCGCTCTCAAAAAAAAAGCATGGCTGAAAAAAAATGAAATGAGTCGCTGGAATCACTGCGCACGTAACCGTCTTATCGGCGTCCAGCGAAACGCCGTAAGCTGCCGTTTTCGACAAAGCAGGCGCGGTGGGAGCGCCAACAGTTAGCAGAAGAGCGACCCCTTTTCCCTCTGTTTTCGACAGCACCATCCGGCTATCGCTATAACTCAGATTTGAGGTTATTTGCTACGTCTTCGCGTGTTCCCGCTCATATTGCTCACGATAGTACACCCTTTGAGGTGTATATCTGCCACACAACGATAATCATCATCTGCCTTGCTTGCGTTTCCTTTCTTGAAAACGCCGCACCCGCTACTTTCCTGTCGGCAATGCTCTGTCATGCTGATAACGCGCATGCCGTTGGTTACTGGGTAGTACCGGGCTCACAGTGTTAAAGAAAGGAAAGGCGTAATTTTGTCTTAGAGTAAGCGGCGAGAACACGGCGCACAGCCGCCGCCGGAGTACGGTTGATCATTATTGATAATAGTTCGATGCTGATGGATAAGGCGCTAAAGAGCAATAACTGCTTGTAATGGTTGGAACGTCACCAGCGCACCTGGCGCCGCCACCTGCAGTAGTTTACTCGCAACAGCACTTCAACCTTGCGCCGCCGTCCGCAGCAGTTCGTGTCACAGCAGTGCTGTCGTTTATACTGGTCCGATCAAGTTTCATAAGATTCATAATGACACCGGGCTGCGTGGAGATGAGCTAGCGGCACAATGCTTACGCATACTTGAACTCCCAGAGGAGTTTCTGCGTGAATTTTTTTCACGTTGAAGTAAACAAAAAAAAAATGATCGCAAGAGCGCTTCCTGCTAAGGAGCTCGCAATCATTTGGCCGCTCCGGCTAGACCGGAAACAGATAACTGCGACAAATGTGCGATTAAGACTTCTACGTTGGGCAACAAAACCTTCAACGTGACTACCCACGTTGTGCGCAGTTGCAAGCATGTGGCGACAGTAACTTAATGTCATCGTCAGAGCGACGGTTAGAAAAGCTGAGAGCGTGGCGCATGAACGATGGGTTAACGCGGCACGCTACTACTTTGAAAGAGCTTTGAAATTTCCAAGAGTACACCCCAAAATTGACAGAATACAGGCAGAATAGATTGGTGGCATTAAACGCACAGTGGGCGCGCAGACTCGCCCTAAAAGCAATGTCGTGTCGGAACAAAAACCGTGAAATTTAACACGCTGTCTGCAGGTTGCTCGAACGCTCACGTGGAGTTGCAGAGCGAAAAATGAAGTCAACACGAGGAAAGCGCTTCATCGTCGAACTTCGTTTGGAACACGCCAGGAAGGCCGCTGCAGGGAAAATCGCGGTCTCAAAAGTGCAAGCTTGACCAGTTGGCAACTGATACTCGGTGAAGTGACAGACCCGACAAAGCACAAGCACGCCGCTGAAACAGTACGTAACGCTTCGACGATCGAAGCAGCACGGCAGCAAAACAATCTAACAAAGAGTACTCACCGAGAGACACAGGCGGACGGTGCAGCTGTAGAGCACCGGGTGCAGCAGACGACGCGCGCGCTCACGATCGAAGCAGACAGCGGTTCACGACAGACTCCATAAAACGACAGCAACGCCTCGTTTCGCCGCGCTGGCTGCGCGCCTGTGCGCGCAGTGAAAATAAGCAGTGGCAGGCGAGACGCGAAGGTCGACGTGTTATCTTTCTTGGTTGCCTCGTTCTATAAACGAGCAACGTCGAAGACCCCGCATTACCGGCGTGAAACGCGGTTGCGTCACACCCGCTGATTACGAGCAATGGCGACTCGAGCCAGGGTCTGCGCGCGCTATCGGTTCTCTCCTCCTCACCTGCCATCCACTCCTCCCTTGGGGCTCTCCGCACCCACGCCGTTTCTCTTCCTCTTTCCGTTCCACGGGGATGTTTACGCCCCCGCTGAGCCTTCCAGTGAAGCCGGACGCCGTTGTCGGGAAACGAAACTTCTTATTTCTGCATCGCAATACGGCTTTGTGTGCTACGAAAGGAGCAAGTGGTGCTCTTGTCAAATAATTCAATTGTTCACGCCAACTTGTTTAGCAAAAACGTTAGCGCCGCTTTGGTCCTTGCTCGCACTGCCTGTGGATTATCGAGAGCGCGAAAGAGAAAAAGAAAGAAAGAAAAACTAACAAAAACAAACGCTGCGCTTTTGTCAAACTACTCTTCTTACCTTTTTTTTTTTCTTTACGAGATATGTAACGAAAGAGAGAGAGAGAGATGAGGAGGCCTCATTTTCATAGCAAATACACCCGCTGTTAAGGCAGCCTTTGTCTGACTTGTGCACACGATGGAAGCGGTACAAAAATGTCGTGGACACACTCAGTGAGTTGCAAGGGTTGATATGCCACTTATCTGATGTACATGTAAAACAGGAAAAAGTAGCACTTGCGGAGCGTGTGCAGAAAAAATACCTGTATAACTTTTGAAACATTTAATCAAGGAAGGGCTCAGTCCTCTAAACCTCCGCGCAAACATCCGTATGTATTGGTTAAACCTCCCTGTACCACAAGAATCCAAAATCAAGAAATGGGCTGACAGATGGAATAGCGCACTGTGCACTGTGGTATAAAGGTTGTTTATAACCTTTATACCACATTGTACCATAAGGTTAATTTATATTGTAATTTAGGAAATATACGCCCCTTCTGTGGAGTGCTCTGGGACATTAACTGTGGGGCGCAAATTTTATTATTTCGTTCCGAAGAACACATCCCTTACGTCCTATGCCACTATCAGATTTTATAAAGATCAAGGTGAGATTAACTTGCGATTGTTCACGTAGAGGAAACTGATATCCGAAGAATGATTTGTCCTCCAATGCATTCTCACTAATATCCCGACGTGTCTTACAGAGCCGCTGCTTTGTAAACCTAGCTTAGCTACGACTTAAACTCAGGAGATCTCTGCTCTCTTGAAGACTACAATGAAAGTATGGTGTCGTAAGTTTCTGAGATCATTCGTAATGAGTATTCTTCACGTTAGCCGCAGATTTATTTATTTCTGCTGAAAGAAAACTCGGCGTGCACAGAAATGCAATTTAATGAGAGCTGTTTGCCGTTGAACAAAGAAAAAGAGAAGCTCACATGCCTAAAGGTGTCAGCATCACCTTCATGCGCAATAGATTGAAAAAAAAAAAAAACATGACCAACCATTTGCCGCTGCCGAACCAGTTTGATGATCACGGCGCAACAGCCAGTCTGACACGAACTAAAAGCACTGCAACACTCTAGAGGATAAACGTTTTCACGAGGCATACTTACAGTTGTCAATAAGCATATCACATATGCGTCGGAATGCGGCAGCAGCGCTACACATGCCGCGGTTAATGAAGCGGCGCGAGACCCCCATCGTTTCACGTAACGAAGTTTCCTATCGGGAAAACTCGTCAGTTTAGCTTGACGAGTCGCTGGTTTTATTTATGAGATTCGTACTATAGGAGGACCCTGCAAGCCGCTGGGCATTTCTCCACCTCCGCTCAGTTTGCAGCCGCCTAAGTCCGAACATTTGCAATACAGAATAAAAGGACACGTGAGTTTTCATGTACTGCGCAGTTGCTTCAGTTGCCGCCAAACTCCAGCTGTGCATGTGTAGTCATCGGTGCCCAGCGTCCCCTCGTCGCCCATAACGCGGTGCGGCGGGACCACCGCGCTTGTTTGCTTTGTCAACAATGACCGGCACGAGGACGTGCGAAGGAGAGCGTTCTCACCACGGCAACAAATAAGGCCTCTCGTTAATCAGCACGTTATATCGTACTCCAAGGCCTTATCGCTGCACAGTTACATAACGCACGCGCGAGGCAATCCTTGTCGTTAGTGATCTCGTTTCGTGACCTTCTTATGTTTTGCTTTTCTCTTTCGACGTGACTTTGCAAAGAGAGTTTGTTTCACTAGTCAAGTGCTGGCAGATGTCCAATCGATGAACGTGTGCCAAAGCCTTGATGAGGAAGGCTTTCGCGCTGGCCGTTACGCGTCATTGAAGCCGACTTCTGCAAAACGGTGAAGTACACTGCACTGCGAGCAATTGTGCGCTGACTCGCCACAAATGACGCCGCAGATTTGACACGTTTTAGAGAGCTTAGGCGCAGGCAGCCCGCTCACTGTCTGACGCAAGTGCAAAGTTGTGGCACCTTCAGTTTGAAATTAGCAATTGTTTGCCTATAGGCTTCACCCTCGACGACACTCTCGCGTGCACGTTTAGGCAACGTGTGCTGGTTCTGGTTATTTTGTTCTATTTGTTAATGTTCTAGCAAACTGCCAGTATAAAGGGCCATCATTGCAACTATTGAAAAAGGCATCAGCAAGAATGAAGCTGTCGCTGACTCTGTAAAGGAAGCAAGGCAAAATATTTCTAAAACGATCGATCAGCTGGCAGACGTTGTCGGCGACATGAATAACCCTATGGGAAAGAATAAGCTTACAATTAAAGGTTTAAGGTTTTGAAGGGATAGAATGCATCTGAACAGATTGTCAAGAACATTTGTTTTTTCTACGCACGTCGAGATAACAACTGGTGACGTCGAACGGGCAAAACGTGTCGGCAAAAGGCGACCAAGTTTTTGACAGGCTCGACATAGTTCAATTTCTCAATTTAAAATCGAAGACCGAAGCTCTGCGCGATGCATTCAAATTGAAGATCATGGCTTGCCCTAAAGTCTGCATCGACGTAAAAAAGAAAAAAAGACTTCTCACCTAACGTTCAATTAGCACGGAAAAAGCTGTGCGAATTCGCGAACAGCAATCGCGAAAACAACGAACGTTTTTCTGTTAACAAGCTTCAAGCTGCGATTTAACAAGCTTAACATGCATGACAAAGTTTAGCAATATGATCCAGCCACGTACAGTACAAACGCTGTCATCGAGGCTTCTGCTAGGACGTCCAACACAACCCGATGACAGCCCACAGCTTCCCATGTTGCGAATTCAGCTTCAGTGCCTCTGGCGAACTTTTGCAAATTATATCGTAAGCTTGACGTTTTAAAAGCTACCTCGCATGCTTGCTCAATTGACATCACTATCGGTATGAAAACCTGGCTATCAGACGGCGTAGGTATACAGCAGCTACATTTGGCTTCCCTCATTTGCAATTTATGAAAAAAAAACAAACCTTTCTCTCGGGGAGGGGTAGTGAAAACCGCGATTAACGATCGAAGTTACAGTTCTGCTGTTGCCATTGATGCACCCCTCGAAATAATTCTCATGTCTCTGGATCTTGGCCATAATAAATGCATCATAGGTGCCTGGTATCGACTACCTGGTAGCCATCCGGAGTTAGTTAATCTTAACGAAGCGATAGATAACATCTTAAACAGGTATCCAAACCGTTTCCTTATTCTCGGCGGCGATTTCAACTACCCTTCCGTTTACTGGTCATCATGTCAAGTCACGTCCCACACTAATCGATTTAAATGCTTGCAGTTCCTCCAATCACTCCAGTTTCGCAAACTAACCCACCATGTACACGAACATATTCGTGGTGATCATGTTCTGGACTTAGTTTTAACAAATCAACCCGACCTCATCACCACCCGAGTATTAGAACAAAAAGTGGTCACAAGATTGTGCATTGCTCAGTCTCACGTTCCCATGTCGAGAAATTTCAAGCGAAAAAGCGCATATTGAATTATGCGTGTGCGGAAAATTTAAAAATTATTCATATGTTAGGCACGTTTTGTGCTGACTTTCTAAACTTTACAAATCGTTCAACTAAAGAGAATTGGCGTTGTTTTTCGCAATAAATCTAAAAGAAATAAGAAAATGCTGCGTTCCAAAACGTGACCATGACCTCGAAGTATGATATCCGTGGTTCAAGCGAGATGTCAAAAGTAGCACAAACAAAAAGACAGCGTACAGAAAGGCTACTTAGACTTAAACTACTTAGACTGGCAAAACTACAGAAAGATTTCGAAGGTAACTGAAAATTTTATTATTGAAGGTAAAGAAAACTACTTTAATTTTACTCTTTCCAGTATCTTAAAAACCAATCTGAAAGAAATTTGGAACGTTATAAAGCCAAAAATAATGAGACATTCCAGTCTATGAAGGTGGATGGCCAGCGAAGCTGTTTAGCATACGACACAGAGGTGACACAGAATTTTGAACAAAGGCACGAACTGATTTACCGTGATTTTTATATACATTCGCTTGGACGACGGGAGCACCGGCCCGAGGAGCCGGGGGAAACTAGACACGCGTGACGTTTCGACGGGACCGCCGCCAGGGGAGAGCGGAAGGAAAGGAAAGGAGATACGCAAGCGCTTGGAACACCGACAAAGAGAGGGCGGTTCTAACTTAGACATGGCCGACGCGGGTCAAAGTGAAGTTTTGTTCCTGCAGCTTAATATACCTGATACGGGTTGTATTTGGACCCAATATATTAAACTTATTTTTGCAAGTTGGCGGAGTGCTTGAAGCCTGCTTCACCTCCGCCGCGGGTCGGCCCGTTATTCCACTATTTTCGGTATCGGCCCACGGTTTTTGGTCTATGGACATCGACCCGCTGGAAACTGGCCATATACAGCTTTGCTGTAAAAACAATCAGCCAGCTCCGTCACTATTCAATGAAAGCGGAAATTTCTTATCACCAGAAAGTAGCACCGCTGAATCTAATAAACATTTTACCCGCGTATTTACTGGTGAATTGCCACTTGCGAATCCCACTGACTACCTTCCAGAACCTAATATCTCATTTCCTTTTTCACCTAGCGTGACGTCAGCACACGGTGTAGCCTGTAAAATCGACCGTTTGCGCTCAACACAAGCCTGGGGTTCGACTGCATCAGTTCTGAACTTTTGATGATAACTTGTTGGCATTCACCACAGTTAGTTTCGTCGATACTCCAGCAATCCCTCGACTCAGGTTCGTGTGCCAGAGGACTGATGATCCACTTATATCCTACCAATATTTAAATCGGGTGTAAAGACTGGTTCGAACAGCTAACGACCAACTCCCCTTACATCTGTTTGCTGCAAGCTGATGAAGCATATTCTTTACACACATATTCTGAACGACTTCTCATTCAACAATCAACATGGCTTCCTAAAAGAATTACCTCAAACGCAACTATACGAGATAGTAACAGACCTTCATTACTCTTTGCACAATCATTTCTCAGTCGACGCCCTTTTTATATACTTTGAGAAAGCCTTTGTTAAGGTAATACATAAGCGTTTAATGCTTAAAATTCTCAATTTGCAGCTCGACCTAAATAGAAAGTGGTGGATCGAATAAGTTTTATATATTAAAATGCAGACAGTTAAACTAGGCAATTATATTTCCAGTTCAGCATGGTTAAATCAGGTGTGCCTCGAGGGGTTGTGTTAGGCCCTCTACTATTTCTAATATCTACGCATAAATGACATCGCTTCAAACATAACTTCTTCAATCAGTATTTTTGCCCACGATTGTGTAGTGTATGAAACCATAATTAATCCCTCGGACGTGGACGCCCTACAGATGTATCTCTTTTTGCTTTCAGAATGGTTTAATAGATGGCAAATGAATATAAACGTACACAAAACAAAACATGATAAGTTTTCCTCTAATGCTAATATTTTTAGGTGTTACTGTTATAGCAAATCTAAACTGGACAGCCCATATATAGGGCACATCATTTCTAAGGCCTTTAGGGAACCGGGACTTCTGAAACTTCGGTTACATCTTGCTAATGAAGGGGCCATACTCCTTGCGTATATTTCAATAATACGGTTTTCTTTGGAAGTTGCTTCCGTTATAGGGCATCTCCACCAAGCTCCTCTTACAAATATGCTCGAAGCAGTGCAGAACATCCCGTTTCATTATATCATCATATGCACGGTACCAAAGCGTATCCGCTTTGAAAGAATCCCTTAATGTCAATCCACTTACTATGCGCATAAAGCTTTCCCGGCTATCATTTTTTTATTCACTATTCCATAGTAATGCTCCGTTTGCGCTTGTGCATATACTGACAGCACCTCATACCTCATCATGACTCGACCATTGCTGTAAAGCTTGCCCAATATTTGCACGCACGAACAAGTATCAGAACTTACCGTCAGCCTGATCAATTACAGACTGGAACTCATTGCCATCCAACATTGCCGTCATAAAAGAGTCAGTTTCCTTTCTTCAGTCATTTTAAAACTTTCTAGAAGAAAGCCTTCCACTTGTTTCGTAATGTGTTCAATAATTGCTTTATGTATACCTTCATTTTTAAAGTCATGTGTCATTGCATGTCAATTATACTGTTCTTCCCTTATTTCGGACCGCTTATTACGGTCTTTTTTTCAAAATTAAAGAAACCTAAGGTCGTCATTTTGACACGATCGCTTAAACCAAGTTCGAATCGCAGAAGGCTGCTCGACTCCTTCCGAAAGGAACACGTCCAGCACATATTCCCGAAGTGGCAGGAACGCTGGGGGCGCTGTATTGCTTCGCAAGAGGAGTATTTCGGAGGCGACAGTGTTTGAATGCACATAAATTACTTTCGTCAAGAACAACTGACACCAGGGGTCAAACACTTGAAGATTTTATCCTAACAAACGACATATGCCTTTTAAACACCGGTGCGGCAACTTACTACTGCCCAATCACAGGAGCTATGAGTTGCCTAGATCTGTCACTGTGCTCTCCATTTCTTTTTGGCGATTTTCAGTGGAGTGTTATTGCGAACCCCTATGGTAGTGACCATATGCCTGCTATCATTAAACGAACATCTCCTTTTCCTACCATCCCACTGAGGCCACCCCGTTGGAAACTCCATCTAGCAGACTGGCCTCTCTTTACTGAAAAAGCGACTCTGGATAACATATCAGAAGAGTTAACCATAGACGATATGAATGACAAGATCGCCGCCTGTATACTTGCTGCATCAGCAGAAACAATCCCACAATCGTCTGGCTTCCGAAGAAAAAACCTAATACCCTGGTGGACGAAGGAATGTACGCAAACAAAAAAACTACAAAGCATAGCGTGGGGTATCTTTCGGCGATACCCAACACAAGATAATCTACTCTCTTTCAAAAAAGCAAAAGCGAAAGCCAGCTACACACGCAGACAAGCCGGAAGACAGTCATGGAAAAAATTATGCCTCGTCTATAAATAGCTCAATAACATCCCAACAAATGTGGGATCAGGTTCGTAAGTTTACAGGCGACTACGCTTCTTACACTATCCCCATACTCTCACCTCCAGGCACGCAAACAAATATAGAAGAACAAGCAGACATATTAGGGCAGCATTTTCATGATATATCAAGCTCAGAGAACTACTCTGCTGCATTTCTAAACCATAAGCAATCAGCAGAAAAACTCAAACTTCCGAGCACTGGAAGTTCAGAGAGATTGTATAATGCCCCCTTAACACTTCCGGAAATCAATAGAGTACTCACCACTGACAAAAAAACAGCACCTGGTCCGGACAGTGTACATTACGCAATGCTCGCTCATATATCTCCTGATGCAGTTGAAACCTTGCTTCGGTTTTTTAATAGAATCTGGGAAACGGGAAAAATGCCGAAAGAGTGGAAGAAAGCCATCATTATCCCTTTCTTGAAAGCTGGAAAACCTCCCACAACAGCAACCAGCTACAGGCCTATAGCACTCACAAGTTGTCTGGCAAAGTCTTATGAAGCCATTATAAACATAAGATTGGCATACGTCCTTCAAACGGAGAACCTGCTAGATAACCATCAGTGTGGGTACAAGAAAGGTTGCTCGGCAACGAACCGCCTAGTCCGGCTAGAACACGAGATACGTGCGGCCTTTCTACACAAGCAATATTGTCTCACAGTTTTCTTTGATCTAGAAAAGGCGTACGACACAACATGGAGGTTTGGTATTTTAAGGGACTTAGCAGATTTAGGAATCCGCGGTAGAATGCTTAAATGTCTAGCTGATTTCATGTCCGATCGAACATTCCAAGTGCGTTTAGGAACGGTGCTGTCCCGCGTATTTATTCAAGAAAACGGTGTACCTCAGGGATACGTATTAAGCACAACATTGTTTGTGGTGAAAATGAACTCGGTCAATAAGGTAATTCCATCCTGTGTAATGCATTCTTTATATGTGGATGATCTACAAATTGCGTGTCGTGCATCGAACCTGACATCCTGCGAACGGCAAATTCAAATTACATTAAACAAACTAACACAGTGGGCGTCTGAAAACGGTTCTCGTTTCTCAAAAGAAAAAACTATTAGTGTTGTCTTTACATAAAAAAGAGGCCTACAACCAGATCCCACCCTTAAGCTACAAGAAGCCACACTACCAGTAAAACAAGAACACAAGTTTCTGGTTGTTCTGTTTGATAAAAAGTTGAACTTTCTCGCTCACATAAAGAGCGTTAAAATAAAAGCGGACAATGCACTTAACGTCCTCAAAGTCCTGTCCCGGAAGCGCTGGGGCTCTGATCGTGAATGCCTGCTACGCATCTACCGTACTTTGGTGCGCAGCATGTTAGTTTATGGTAGCATCATCTGTGGTTCAGCCAGACAGTCTTACGCCCGACGACTAGATCCAGTTCATAACTTTGGACTACGACTGGCAAGTGGTGCTTACAGAACATCGCCTGTCCAGAGTCTGTATGTTGACTGTAATGAACCTCCTTGACAGCAGCGCAGAGTGCTACTAACTTTTTCTTACGTACTCAGAATTCAGTCCTCACCACAACACATATGCTTCAACATTGTCCCACAGTGTAACTATCGCTTACACTAAACAAACAAAGCAAACATGATTAAGCCGCTTGTCCTACGATATGAGGAATATATTCGGGAGAATGACATTCCTCGCGAAGTCCTTCAGGTTGCGAGAAAGCCACAGCGTTTGCCACCGTGGCACGATTTCGCACCGTTATGTGATTGGACATTGACACATTTAAAGAAGAAAGACACCCCACACGAACACATTATACAAGAATTCCGCTTTCTACAGGACAAATATCAAAAGTACACGGAATTTTACACTGACGGCTCTAAAACAAAAGAACACGTGGGTGTGGGGGCCATAACAGAACATTGGGAAAGAAGTATTCGTTTGCCACAGCACGCCTCTGTCTACACAGCTGAAGTCTATGCAATATGGACTGTGGTTAAAAAGATCATCGCTTAAAAACACGAAAACACAATCATATACACTGATTCATTAAGCACGCTGAAGGCTCTTCACACGAAATCCGAATGTGAACCCCTGATAGGGGATATCTTAAACATGATAACAATAAACAAATACGGCAGGTCAATTAAATTTTGCTGGGTACCAAGCCATGTTGGTATACCGGGTAACGAAGCAGCGGATAGATGCGCATCGATGGCAGCGTACAATGACATAATAAACACAACACTTCCATATAAAGATAGTATCCGTGCCATTAGGAAGGCCTTAACGTCAAAGTGGCAACACGAATGGGACCATTGTACAGAAAACAAGCTACATCTTATTAAACCAGTAATTGGCGAGTTGAAATAATGCAGTCACCAGAAACGGTTCTACGAGGTGATCTTGTGTCGACTTCGAATTGGACACACACATCTGACGCACAATTTCTTCCTCCGAAAAGAAAACCCGCCAACCTGCGAAAAATGTCGTGAAACTCTTACAGTCATGCACATCCTAATAACATGTCCACACATCGACACACTGAGACGGAGGTTTTTACACAGCCTGTATAATTTGCACACTCCATTACACCCTGCCCTATTACTAGCAGATGATCCCCTAGTGCCATTTGCTAACCTGTCCGACTTTTTAGAAAAAACTGGAGATTTACACCAACTATAATGTAATACAGGTTTACCTGCTCTAACGTTGCGTTTCATTTTGTCTTGTGTCTGGCGCAGCATGGCCCTAGTTGCCTTTGTGCCATTAAGCCCAAACTAACCAATCAACCATCAGCCACTCTCGAAACTTTTTGGCACCACCTTGTATTAGAACGGCTCACTTGCGCAGTCACTTGACGCATGTTATTATTGTTTTTTGTCATACACTATATACAGAATAGGGGGATAAGACATATGCCTCTTAACAGCAACTTTGAAATTAAATTGGTGGGTTTAATCCCTCGAAACTGCTCAGTGGGTTATGAGAGACGGCCGGGGGTCTTCGACGACAACCCGGGGGCATCCAACGTGCACCAAAATCTAGGAGCGTTCTTGCATCGCGTCGAAGTGCGGTCGCCGTAGCCGGGAGTCTAACCCGCGGCCTCGTGCTCAGCGGCCGAACGCCATAGCCACTGAGCAATCGCGACAGGTAGCGGCGAAACAATAAAGAATAATTTCACGCTTACATTCAACTTCCGCACGAAGATTAGCTATAACTTTCCGCTGACTGTTTCTTAACCGGCGTAAAGAACGGGGGTTAACCGAGCGGCCCGATTTTAATAATCATATCATGAGAAGCCAACAAAGACACCAAGTCCCACGTCTTCGCATTACGTGGGATCGTTCCCCACCTGCGGCAAGTTGTTTTTTCATCCACTTTCATTGCAATTAATTTATAATTTCTTTAATTCAATCGGTAAGTACAAGTGATTTCCCCTATGTTTTCCTTGGTGTCTGTGTATGTTGGCTTCTTGTGACAACCGGCGTATGGTACACAAGCTAGGCAAACTGAATCGTAAAGCATGGGACGGAGGAGCAGGCGCTCTGCACGCGCTACAAGATATCGACCATGGTTTCTTGAGCCTCTCTTGATTCCTAGGCTATTTATACCTGGTACAACCGTACTCCAGTTCATTTCGGTCCTTCTCCGTACAAATAGTGAAGGAGTGAACGACTTTCTTTCCGATGTCGTGCAGTCGTCCCAACCTACCACGCTTTGAAGAGCTGTATATAGAAGGAATCAAGCTGTAAATTATGCCTGTCCCTCACGTACTACTTACTAACTTGAGGCATCTTGATGTATTAATTAATCAACTAATTAGCATACGAATAAATAATTATAACCAGCAATTACTTAGCACCAAAAATATTTTATTATTTATTTACACTACTCGTGCGTGAACAGAGAGAGCAGACAGGGTAAAGGTCAACCAGAACTGACTCCGCAGGGATACCCTAAGCCGGGGAAGGTGAAGAAGGGACAAAAAATGAATGGGAAAAGAGAGTGTTGATCCACGTACGTACACACTCGAGAGTTGGTCACACAGTCACATGCAGTAAAGGCCAGTGGACACGATAAAATGCAGCAGTGTGGCTTTCTGCATCGCAAAGTCACGACGCCACGTTTCGAGATATTTCTGTGAACGGTTTATCCTCTCTAAACGACTCAGACTCGGATCTATCGTCTAACCGACTATCCATTTTCGAAGGAACAGCAGCCGTGTAACAGGTGCTACGCGGTTTTGTAACTTTGTGCAGAAGGGAATTAGCAATGGTGCAACATAGCAGTGTACATGCGGAATTATCATATAGCATACGTAGCAACTTGCAATGCAGCAGAGTAGCTCGAAGCTACATGGTGCATAGTTGAGCGACCGCCCAACGGCGTTGGGCTCTGGTTCGATGCCCAGACCACGATGAATATTTCGTCAACTGCGAAGCTTTCTTTCTGAGAAACCTCTTTCTTTTGTGGCTTCGTGTTCATAGTCGGCTGAATGACATTTTTCTTTTCCTCTCATCTACAACCCCCCCCCCCCCCTTGCGGATTTTCATAGAGCTCATTTGCAAGGCAAGCAGCGTGTTTTCAAATTTTCAACATCTAGGATGCCAGTAAGCAAATAATAATAATAATAATAATAATAATAGTAATAATAATAATAATAATAATAATACTTTCTTGATAGCTTGAGAATAATACAGTGCAAGAAGCGGGCCTGCCAAAGCCGCAGTGGGCTTGAACGGCAGTGCCTGGCAGACAGCGACAGAGCCATCAGTAACACGTTATTAGTTTGTAAACAACAGTGAAGAAAAACACACACACATGACAGGCTTCCGATCACGCGTTAATGTGTCTAAGAGCTTTTCTGAGAACATATTTCGTCTGCACATCTTGTATGCTTTGGGGAAGAAAATTAACCATTGCTGGGACATAATAGCTACGGAGTCTTCGACCGTATCTCGTCTTACAGCGGGGTGTAACATAAGGATTCTTTGGTCTCCGGCAACGAACAGGCACATAAGGAATTTTGTACTGGCTTATCCAAAAACGCTTTAAGACAACAGTTTCTAGCAGCAAAGAATTGAAATCAGGTAAAGACAAAGTTTTGAACACATCAGATTTGGGGGAGACATCATATGCAACATGCTTCAGAATACCACGAAGGACGGAATTGACCCGGTTTACCAAATGTTGAGCGCCATGACCATATTGTAGATATCCCATACCGGATTACACTGTAGCATAAGGCATGTACTACAAGTTCTCGGACAGACAATGGCATGCAAAATTTAATATTATACAAAACACATGACACTGCGCGGAGTTTTTGACAAATATGTGCGAAATGAGAGTTCCAGGATAAATCACTGTCAAAAAAAGAAGACCAATGTATTTAATTGAACAAGCGTATTGCACAGGGTCACAGGAACAAGGATTGCAATGTGATGAGTGCAAATATAATGGGGACGATAGGGTAACTTGCTTGACAGGGCTGTGGAAACAGATTAGTTGAGTTTTGGACGCATTGATATCGACTAAATTATTCCGAAACCAGTCCATCACTTTTGTTGTAGCCATTTGTAAAGAAGAGATGGCGTCAGTGTAACTTCGAGCGTATGAAACAAGGACAGTGTCATCAGCATACTGATATAATTTGACGTTCACAACTTTAGATAAATCGTTGAAATATAAATTAAATAATAACGGACTTAAAATTGAACCTTGGAGGACGCCACCTTTAATTTCGGTTAGGTTGCTACGAAATTTTCCAATAGACACAAGTTGGTGCCCGTGAGAAAAGTTTTTCAGAAGCCACAAAAACGCACCCCGAAAGCCTAGCAAAGCAAGTTTGGTTAGTAGTATGCTATGATAGACGCTGTCAAACGCTTTACGGACGTCGAGAAACAGTGCACAAGCAATCTGATTGTGTTCAAACGCAGAGTTTAGTGCATCGGAAAAATCTTCGAGCAGCAGCTGCGTACCCCGATTCGGCACAATGCCATGCTGGCTAGAAGATAACAGGCCATGATTGTTTAAAAAGCTGCTCATTGTCTTGAGCAGATGTTTTTCCAATATCTGCCTCCAATGCATGAGAGGATTGAAATAAGCCGGTAGTTTTCGATATTGTTGCGTGCGCCACTATTAAAAAGAGGAATGACCAGCGCATTTTTCAGATTATCGGGAATGATACCAGTGGTAATAATATTGTTTAAAATGAGTAGTAGCACATGTTTTATTGCTTCGAAAGTTCTGCGCAGCTCTAATATTGAAATACCATCAATTCCTGGAGACCTATTTGGTTTTAGACTGAAAAGGATTGATTTCAGACCATGTTCCGAAAACATGGGAAGAAAGGCGGATTCTGAAATACTAGTTTGCAATGTGCAAATATCTCGATGAGGTTTCACAACACCAGACACTTTTGAAAAAAAATGAGTTAAAATCATTAGCGGTGGCAGTACCATTTGAAGAAAAACGAGACATCAAATCAACATGGCGATTAGCGTTTACATCACCACCTCTAAGATTGTTAGTTAGAGACCATGTTTTCCTGCTGTCACAACGAGCGTCCGTAAATTTTTCTCGTATGTTATTACGTTTTGCTAGACGTATCATACCACTGACCTTATTTCGAAGCTCTTTGAACAGAAGCCGCAAAGCAGTACATTTAGGACTTCTCTTTGTTTGAATCCATAACAAGTCTTTTGCTTTTATTGCCACGAGTATTTCTGTCGACATCCATTTTTGGTCCAAGTTACGTTGTTTGATTTTACAGACCCGTGTAGCTGCAAGCCGCAAATCAGTGAACAATGTTACAAAGTTGTCATAGGCGTCGCCTGGAGGCACAGTCATCAAAAAGTTATATCAGTCGTGATTCATTACAAATTTGTCGAAAGCCAAGGGGTCAACAATTGAGATTTGTTTCATTTCGTTTGGAGCTACCAAGTCAGTAGTGTCATCTGTTAGAGAGCAGCATACCATGTAATGATCAGCAAGTTTCGTTGCAATAACGGCAGATTTAAGTTATGTGCACGTATATTTATATGATCTATGCAAGATGTGACAAGATGACCAGCAAGGTATCTTTCGTGCGTAGGTTCACAGATCGTGTTTTGCAAGCCCCATTTGGAAATGACGTCCAGATAATTACTAACTGTCGTCGCTGAAGCGCGTAGCGTATCTATGTTGACATCTCCAATTAGGCAAACATGGTCCATTGACGACATCGAGGCCAGGACGGCATCCAGTTCATCCAGGAATACACGACAATTGCAACACGGTGGGCGATAAACCGCAAGCAGAATTAGCGACAAGGAAGGTGCGCAAAGACGCACTGCCAAAATTTCCGCTTGGGAAAACGAGGAAGTCAGTTCAGTTATCGCCCATGTGTCTCGGATGAAAACTGCCACGCCTCCTCCCCTTTTAATTGGCCGAGTATACGAAAAACTTGGTATCCAATTATCTGATACTGATTGATGCAGGCGGACGGAATGTTAATCTCGGTAAGCACGATCGCATTGAAATAAGAGTTCAAAGGAGTAATTAACGCCTGAAAATGGTCCCAATGCTTTCTAATACTGCGAATGTTGACGTGAACAGCACGGAAGGCACAACCGTTAGGATTTAGAAAGAAACTACAGACCTCGTTCAGATTAGTACATGTCTTGAAGGCATCTTTGCTCATGCTCATGCAATACTCTCGAGATCAGATGACTTACTGATATACAGAATAGGTGCATCTTCATCCCTCTTAGCCAGTATCCTGCCGTTTTTGGTACAAACAAATTTTAAAATTTTTTCTTTGCCTTTCTGCCTTGCCAGCCGATACAGCTCCCGTTGTGCACGCGAAAGATTGTCGTTGAAGTAAAGCCGCGGAAAGGTGCTATCATGAGCAAGCTCACGTAAGACTCCTCGTGCAGCGAGCCATTGCTGTTTGGCCGAGACAGTGTGCACAAGGATTACAGGAATGGTATTGCTCCGTGCGGGAAGTCGGTGAACGGCAGAAACATCGGTCGGTTTGAGTTCGGAAATGTTTAGCTTCGTGGCCAGTCCTGACAAGAAGGAAGGCAAATCCTCGTTGGGGTTATATTGCAGGCTATGAATCTCAATATTGCAGCGTTGGCTGTATTGCTGTATTGCATGGCTGTATTGCTGTATTCGCTAAGTTCAGAGCCAACCTTCTCAAGCAGCTCAGCCTGGGCAAAAATCTTAGCGGAGAGTGTATCTACTTGCGTGCGAAGTTCACCGACTGCTATTTGGTTCGCAGTTACAGTGGACGACACCGATTCATATTTAACAGCAAGGAAATCGAGCGACCCCTGTATGTGCAGAACAGTTTGTGCAGTTCTTTCTCCAATAGCTTTGAAGGTCAGAAGTTCTTCCACTCGACTAGCCAACATTTCGACCGTAGTCGTCAGCCGGTCCAGTTTATCGTTTACAGTCAAAAGTTGTTGTTCTAGTGCTCCATCATCCGATTTATTACCCATTGCAGGTTGCTTGACGGCTTGCGTCTTACATGCCGGGCAGATCCAAGATCCCCGTTTTGATAATAATAATAATAATAATAATAATAATAATAATAATAATAATAATAATAATAATAATAATAATAATAATAACCTACGAATTGCTTTATCTCGAAAAAGAAAATAACCTGACCCAAGAACCGACAAAGGACTTGCGTTCCTCAAATAACATTTCGTCCTGTTAAAAGCTGTCGTCACTGCATCCACCCGTCGCATGGCGAGGCATGGCGAAACCCGACCATTCCTAGTCGGCTAAGCGTTTCCGCAGAGGCAGGCAGCAGGGCAGGGCATGCAGGGTAGGCAGATAAGTAGGTGGATTCCTGTCTCACCTCGTTTAGAGCCTCTTCAACGCACATTTCTTTCTTTCTTTTTTATTTATGAAAAACGAAGCTTTCGTGTAGCGGCTAACTAAATTGCTAAATAAATTACACTGTTCATCTTCTTGAACGCGTTTTGCAGCATACAGCGTGTTGTTTATTTGCCGAGAAAGCAAATCAACAAGACGCGGAGACACGGTCCCGTCACGCTAACCACGTGACTGCGGAATAACACTGCCTCCGGGATCGCCCTACTTTTCATCCCGCCATCTCTGCGGCCAGCCCACATTACTCGGCAAGAAGTCGACCGAGCAGACGCTCCAACCACTGGGAAAGAAGGCATACAAAGCTTCGCTTCAAGGAAGGAATCGTGCTCTTTGAGGCGTATACTTGTTGCACTGAGAATACTTAGGCACCGTTTCTTGTTTCACTGCGCAATTCCGCAGGGAACAGAGCCGGCCACCGGAACATGGGGTAGTACAGACAAGGATACTTATATTAGCCGAATCGTTATATGGTTGATATCCTGTGTGTGATCTATTCGGCAAGACAGCAGCTGCAGGAGTCACGGTCAGGAAAGCCACTGTAGGGTTCACCTCAAAAAGCTTCATCGTAAAAGAAACTCAAGTGTCAAATGGTGAGATCGATCCTCTGTCTCCTAGCACAGCAGCCGGACGCTCTAACCATTGGGCCACTCGCACGCATAATTCTCTGGTGCCAAAGGTCTGTGAGACGTTTGGCGTGAGCGTCACGTGCTAGTCCCTCGCATTCATCTATCGTAGCAGCTAGCGCTTCGAGACGCTGTGCTAGACTGCATTGCTTTCGGGATCGGCCCACTTTCAACAGGCCTTTCCTCGTAGCAGCTAGCGCTAACGGCTACGTAGAAGCTGTTGCGCCGGCTTCATAATTGGGCCAGGTCGAACAGCTTTTAAGTTTCTTCGCCAGCGTACAAATGCCACCGTCATTTTAACATAGGCCGCACAACATTAGACCATAGGTAAGTACATCTGTATAACACTTAGTCGTAGATGGCGTCACTAACAGTGTTTCTCTCCCTTACACCCGTCCAGTACCTACAACTAGGCAGAGCCACACAATCGGCATGCCGTGAACTTGTGTCGAATGGCCGGAGTAGAAGCATGCCGTTGCCGTCATACGAACGCCGTCACCGTCGTCTTGCTGCTGTCGTCCCATACACGCTCCTGTCACGCACACAACTCCTCGCCTCACACAAACAAGTTATTCCACCTGGTAACGCTTTGTGGAACCCCAAACGATGCTGGATAGCCAGATACCCGCAAAATGCTTTGCATAACATCTATTTGCACAGTTCGAGGGGATCTGCATAAATTTATCTTTTTTTTTTTTCGTTTTTTCCTTTTGTGGTGAACCTTTTTCGCGTGTCTCGTTCAGCTGAATATAACTTCTGCCCGTTTATATGTGAAATAAAATCAGTTGAAAGTTTAGCACTTGTTCTCGTCCTTTCTTGTTTCCACGCTAATTCACCATCGGTAATGCAGTACCAACATGCCCAAGTCGTCACCTAGTTAAACTGTTCTTGCAATATTGGCTGCAATCCGGTGACCTTGACCGTCTTCTGAACGTAGTCACTCTGCAACTCTTCACTCGTTGATACACACACAAATATTCCCCTCCTGCTACTGGGCACATCCAATTGTTAGATTTTGTTCGTGGGAAGCTGACGGTTTCGTGCAACATTTATTGCCGCAACAACGTCAATAAGCATGTGTGTGGCAAGAGATGAAAGGCCATGTGTGTATACAACATGACTTTTCATCTTATGAGCACGGCATTTTCTTGTCACGCAGAACCGATAAAAAGCCATCATAGTTAAAAGCTTTCCACTTATTATTCCGGCTGGATCCTGCTCGCCACTTCTCGTACGTCTCATTTTTAATCCACTTTAAGCACAGATGCGGAGGATATTCATTTTATCTATGGGATCGAATATGAAAAACTAACACCTGAGTTGGAAAAACTACGGGCTAGCTTGCTGTGAAGGGTCACAGATGCGGCTCAGTGCCGATCTAACATTACCAAAAACAGGCTGTCAGGTGACTTCGAGCCAATGAAGTAAGAATAGACTTTATATGGAGCGAAGTTAAGCAATATAACATCAAACATAACAACCAAGAACGTAGAAGGAAACAGCACGACTACATTTATTTATTTATTTATTTATTTATTTATTTATTTATTTATTTATTTATTTATTTATTTACTTATTTATTTATTACTGCTAGCCTTCGACAAAGCTGTAAGCACAAGTAGGAAATTCAGGATTCCTTTTTGATTTAACACAACCTGGTGGTTCACAGAAAACAGAGCTGCAATGGCGCAATCAAAACAAGGAGGCATATAAAATATAATCAAAATTAGCAACACGCATAACTTAACGTACCGATGACAAGTGTTTTCTTACTGCAGCTACAAAATATATGCAAGACGAGCATTGCACAATATAGAAATCGAGACTATTTCCTTCTCTGATCGTCCGCAGAAAGAATGAATTCGCAAGAACTGCAGTGCAACAAGAATAATATTCTAGTTTCTTCAGATGATTTGATTTGAGTCTTTACGCCCTAGAGCGACGTCTGGGCAGGAATAATGCAACGATACCCGACAGAGCGGGTACCGCCTGGGCTACCAATCAGACTCGTTCGGTCGGGAGCAGTAGATGCTAAGAGTAGAATAGGGCCAAAGAAATCGATGCATAATGTGGAACGTTATGGCCTCTGTGAGCGACGAAGATGCTCTAGTGAATGGCTAAGAAGTGTGAGAGACACAGCTGGCCATTTTCCTTCATGACTTGCATGTTAACCTCGACGCCACCATACAATTAAACTCACCCCATTTTCTTAGATTATCAAAAAGCGTTTGATAAAGTGCCACATAAACAAAAACTTGCCCAGTTAAACTTAAACTACGACAAGGAATTCTTGTTCAACCGATCTCAACACGTGCTTGTTAATAACCATGCGTCTGACCCTGTACCTATCATAAGAAACCAACAAACACTGACACCAAGGACAACATAGGGGAACAACACATGTTGTCCTTGGTGTCAGTGTTTGTTGGCTTCTTATGATATGACTAATAAAAATCGGGCCCCTCGGTCAACCCCCTTTCTTCTCGTTTTTGACCCTGTTCCTGTAACATTTGATGCGCCCAAAGTGTTGTTATAAGCCGTCTCCTATTTCTAATATAGTTGAGTTGAGTTGAGTTGAGTGGTTGTAGGCTACTGGTGAAATTAGCCCTGCAGTGGCTGCCGGCAATTGCTCCACCGTAGCGACACTTAAAATAAATAAATCACATAAATCAGACACGGACCTCACAACTACAAATAGTCACTCCTAAGGTCACCATGTGCAGGCCAAATCCGTGTCCTGCAGGTAATTTAAAAGAAGGCGAGAAACCTCCTTCCTACACAACTGGTTCCCGCGCGGGAAAACAATGTCCTGAAGAGAACTGTGGGGAATTCCTGTCTTCTTGAGGGACCCGAATAACGCACTCCTTTCCGCGTTATACAGAGTACAGCACATAAGGTAATGTTCCATGTCACCGCATACACCACACGTTGAACATAATGGAGACAACGCCAGGCCAGTCGTGTACATCCACGCAGGGGTACGAGCAGAGCCCGTGCGAATGCGGAGCAGTAAATTGGCTTGGTTTCTTTTGAGACCCTTGGTCACACATGGCTTGTGAGGTGAGCTCCACAAAGAATTGAAGTGGCACAACACCGCTTCTCTGAAGAGTCTCTTGTCCTCTTGAGGCACTTTTCTCAATGGATTCCCAGACTATGTGCGAGGCTGTCCGCCATCTCGTTGCCTTTGATACCTATGTGTGAGGGCACCCATTGAAAACGTATGGAAAAGCCTTTGATATGGAGATTGTGCACCGAGCGTAGGGAGCTAAGACATAAGGCATCAGTAGGGAACCCGTGCTCTAACCTTTGAAGGGCGGATTTCGAATCTGTAAGAATGACAACAGGTTGAGGCGTACAAAACCGTAGCTTCTTTAGAGCTGCCTCAATGGCAACGCTTTCGGCCGTTGTGGAGGACACGACTGCAGTGAAGCGAACCGACCAATCATACTTCAAAGAGGGAATCTGAAAAGCAGCTGCACTAGATCCTCTGACCTTGTCCACAGAGCCATCAGTAAAAATTTGAAGATGACGTGCATATTCAGTTTCAAGATGTTCCAGTACGAGCGAACGTGTTGCCGCCAAAGGAGAACTCCGCTTAGCACGAACGTGAGGAATTGTCAACGAACAATCGCGGCTCGTGAATGACCAAGGTGGTTTCAACCTCTTAGTTCGACCTCTAGCGTCAAGGCCCAGGTAACCAAGAGTACTAAGGGCCAAGTATGCTCGGGACTCAGCTCTCTTTCGAAAGCGCTGTAGAAGGGCTCGCCCGGCTATCGTCTGTTTGAGGCGGCCAATTTGCATCAATAACCTTTGTGAAGCGACTAGGCTAAGAGGTCTCGATAGAGACTCATAAAGAACTGCATTGTTAGGAGCAGTCTGAGGAACGCCAAGAGCCCTCCTTAGGCCCTTTCTGTGCAAAACCTTAAGTCGTTCCAGCTGTGATAGCGAGGGGGAAATTAAAGGGAGCTGGTACATTATTCCACTCGTCACTAGTACATCGTGCAGCCTGATCATTGAAGAAGGGTGATTTCCCCATTGCTCACTTGCAACTCTACGGACCACATTGAGACGCGGAGATAGTGACAGCTAATATATAGTGATTTATATAATGATAATGATAGTGATTTCTAATATGCATTGGCGACCTCCCTCAACACTTAACTTGCCAAATCTGAATGTTCGCGCTGGCGATTGTGTAATTTACCGATCAGTTCCTAACAATTTCGACGCAGTAAATCTTCAGCATGATTCTGACCGTGTTCAGAAATTGTGCAACCGGTGGCTAAAGACTCTTAACCTGGCTAAATGTAAACTTATTTCTATGGCCCGCCATAAGTGTCCCGCAACTTTACACTACGTAGTTGCTAAGGGACCTATACAACCAATAACATAATTCAAATACATGTCGTGGTGGCTAGAGCACCACGGTTTCTACCACCCTGCTCAAATTGGCTTCCGTCCATCCATAGGTACTGAAGATGGGCTAGCTGTCTTGGCATCCTCGGTTTTATCGTCAACTCGTAGCCACAGTGTCCGTACTGTCCTCGCTATGGACGTCGAAAAGGCGTATGATAACATCAGTCATGCTGCCATCTTGGCTTCAATTGACATGCTGCATTTTCCCCCTAGAGTACGGAATTTTGTGAAATCTTTACTTGAAGACCGACATTTTGCGATTCGCCTCAGTGGTAACGCCGTCGGCTCATTTGTCCCTCTTCGTGGCGTACCCCAGGGATCTGTATTGTTACCTACGTTATTCAATATTGCTTTCATCCCGCTTGCATGGCGCTTGCACGATGTACCCGACATAAAGTTCTTGTTGTACGCTGATGACATCACGGTATGGAGCACTCATCAGGACCTGCAGACTCAAGCCGCTGCCCTTCAATCAGCTTTAGATATCACGGCGACTTACGCCTCTTCGGTCGGCCTTAGGCTTTCCGTCAGCAAATCTGCTTACATGTCAGTCGCCAATCGCTGGGACCGGCGTAAACTCTCTGGAACACCCATTCGTCTCCATCTGTCCGGAACCCCTCTTCAACAATGTTCAACTATAAAAATTCTGGGTCTGATGGTACACGAGTCGGGAACCGGAACTGCTTGGCTCTCCAGCGCTAAAAAGCAGGCAATTCAGACGTTGGGTCTGATTAGTGGGATCGCCTTGAGGCTGTTAATCGCGAGGCAATGAGGGTCATCACTTGCCTTCACCGCATCACCCCGATCGTGGCTCTCCAAGAAAATGCACAGCTCAACACACTAGATGAGCTGGTGCAGCAGCGACGTGATGCTCGCAAGCTTAAGACCAGCCTTTCACACGCACCGTGTGCTCTCAGGGCTTACGCTTTCTCGAACTCGCTTCTACCACCACCATCACCAGTTCTTCCTCCCTGGAGTTTTGTACAACTGAGTGATAACAAGCCAACTGATATACATCGCCCGACATCAACTCACGCGGCGGCGTCGCTTCGTGACCGAATTGTAGCTCAAGATGCCCACCTGCCGCTTGGCTCCATCGTCCTTTACGTTGATGCAAGCATTAAGGGCTGTGAAACAACCACTGCAATTTATCGCCCATGCGCACCTGCCCTTAATAAGACGACCCGGTTTCAAGTCCAAGAACCTCCTTCCTCCTTTTGTGCTGAGCTCCTTGCTATCCGAGAAGCATTGTGCTCTGCAGCCGCCTTTCCCATGGTCCCCACGGCCCGCATCGTCATCCGCACTGATGCCCTCCAGGCGACGCGGCTTCTGCGACGCGTCAGTCGCAGCCCTGACATATGCCAAGAGATCCATCTTCTGGCGGCACGCATCCCGCAGCCAATATCTGTCGAGTGGATCCCACGCGACCTTCTAAGCTTCCAAAGCCGTGCGGATTCTGCGACCCGTCTAGCGACCTCTCCATCGTCACTGCCTCAACTCTTTCACCTAGATGATGCCACCCTCCTTTTAACAAGAAAGGAACACCTCCGGCGCCGCACACGTGCTCTCATACCTCCGTGTGCGGTAAACCTCCCCCGCGGTCTTAACCGTGCAGAGGAGGTTGCGCTTCGGAGGATCCGGGTCGGGGTAGCCCTCACTCCTGCCGTGACTAGGAAGTGGCCGCACTTTCGCCCGCTATATCCTCGTCCTGAGTGTCCACTCTGCAAGTCGCGAAATGTTGAAGCCGACATCCACCACCTGCTGTGGGTTTGCCCTGCACTCAAACCGACGAGGCTCCGGCACCTCGCAGCAGCGGGACTCTCGCCGCATAATCTGAGCCATTACACTGCTTGGACGCAGGGACCGCATTATCGATCCCTCTTGGACTTCATTAAGTCAGCAAATCTTTTTTCATTCATTTAATCATCCTTATTCACCCCCATCACATACCCTTGTATGCCCTGAGGCATTTATCCTCGCATTAAAAAAAAAATACTTAGGCGTTACTTTGTCTACCGATCTGCCATGGCATGCGCATATTACTAACGTCATGTCATTGGCAAACAGAGTTTTCCGTTTTCTGAAACGTCACCTTCGTCACGCGCCCAAACATGTTAAGCTACTCGCCTATAAATCACTTATTCGCTCGAACCTAAAGTAGGCGCCAGTCATATGGCCTCCGCATCAAGCACGCCTCGTAGATGACCTTGGAGCGGTACAAAATTGTGCCGACAGATTCATTCACTCGTCTTATTCTCACGAAACCAGTGCTACCGCCCTCAAAACGGAAGTTGGGTTGTGGACGTTATCTTCCCGCCGACGCACAGCTACACTTTGTCCATTCCACAAACTTTTCTATTCATCACTTAATAGGGCTCCTTGCACCACTCCACCCGCAGACATATCTCGCGACACTGGTCACCAACTGCAGGTTTCTCGTACACGTATAAGACCTGCTAATTTTTCAGCATCTTTCTTCCTTCGTGAAGCCAAAGACTGGAACGGCTTTCCTCACGATTTCGTAGCCATCACCTGCGCATCAACTTTTTCTGCTAATGTTACTGAGTGCATGTTGACAAAATACTCAGTGTTTTATTGTTTCTTTCAGTACACTCACCCCTTACGTATGCCCCCCCCCCCTTGGGATGTTTAAAGTAAACAAATGAAATGAAATCAAACAACCACCTGGGAATCTTTAGTAAAACTAACGCTAAATCCAGCCAGACTTGTAGCCTGCCGAAACGCTCCATTCATTTCTTCAATGATAAATGTATTATTAGCCGAGAAAATGTAATCTCAGTGTTGTCAATCGTAGGGAAATTACCCTGCCTGTAGGGCTTTTTTAGAGATTGTCGCTGTTTGGAAGGGTCGCAGGGCCGTCCGAGAATTTTTCGACGAAACGTTGGCTTTTTCATTTCGACGAATTTTTCGACGAATCGCCCGGGAACTTTCAAAACTGCTCAAAATCTGTTCAGCCATATCAACTAAAACTATTTCGACATGCTTAAACTAAGACATGCTTCGATTAATCTGCTAGGCGTTCGCATAATAATTGAGTTCTTCTCTTGCAGAACTTCGCCCAAACGCCGTGAAAATTAGTGCCTCTGCTTCAACACACAGCTTTTACTGCCATTAGAAGAAGTCTACCAAGGCGAAGGAGTCGCTGCTAGGGGCCGAGCAAGGCGGACGCGCCTTACATGTGCCCCAGCTACAACAAGCTGTCAGTGTTCTGGATGACTTTAATACATCGATTTGGTGTTGAAATGAACAGTTTCATCGACGGAACGACCTGTGAGTACTGGAGTTCAGCCGAACATCCAAAGACTTTTTAATTGGGTTCGCATAGTGCAGAGCGGGCACCGACCCCGCTAACCATATAACGCCCGTAGTGCTGAGGGCTGGAACGCGTACTCCACCACAGTGTAGCATCACCATGGAGTGCACACTCACAGGTAGAGACCTTCCGGCCACCGCGTTTCATCCAGATGAGTGGAAAGAGGCACTCGACGCGATAAAACAGCACCATAAGCAGAAATCCAAGACCGATATGCGCTTTCCCAGGCGGAAAACGCTAGCGTTGCAGTCAAGACACAAGACACAACGACTGCGGCACGCCTTAGGCAAGGACCGATCCCACAGTTGCCGACAGACGACTTCAATGTTGTTTATCGCCCAAACGCTGGAGTCAACATGGCAGCGTTCACAGAGCGAGAATTGCGGGAGGTATTGCAGGAGAGCAGCGCCCTGCGGAATTCAACAACCAGGGTAACCTCACACGCACCAATCTGTTCAAGAACGTATCACGATATCAACGGCACGCTAGGAGAGGGTAACCAAGTACGCACAGATAAGACAGGTAACCATGGAAGTCCGGATGGGGGTAACCTCACATGCACCAATCTGTTCAAGAACGTATCACGATATCAACGGCATGCCAGGAGAGGGTAACCAAGTACGCACAGATAAGACAGGTAACCATGGGAGTCCGGATGGGGGGGGGGGGGGGCTGCGCCCCCCTGGAAATTTGGACAATAACTTTTTTCGCTCGAGCTAAAAAGTTGGTTAGCACACTCAGGTTTCTCATATCTGTAGAAGCGCCATTCAGGATTGCGAGCAAACTTTGCACTCTGCACACTATGACGTAATTTTGCTGGTGATGGCACGGCAGCGAAAGAACGACAGGCTGAAGATATAGCGAACAATTCTGAGAGGGACGCTTGAGGTTTTCTATCTTGAACTTCGAGATCTGCGCAGTATTATCGCGAGAACTTCCGCTTTCTCATAAATTGCCGGCTACATTTAGGAAAAAGTCTAGACAGCCACACTTAGTAAGAAAAGTGTGACACTTTCCCGTGGCGTCACATTTGCTTGTAGACACTGCTTGCCGAAATGGCGAAATTTCGACCACCCGCCACCCAAACCAAGCCTATATAAATCCGCCCCTCAAAAAGCTTGTACGCTAGTAGTGCACTGAAAGCCGAGGCCAGTAGTGTCATTATGTGATCCATTTCAACGAATTAAGATAGGACCACATAATTATTTTGGTCCCAGATAAATGCAACTGCAACTAAATTTTGTGTATGGCTATACCTATCAAAATAGGATAGTCAATTAAATAAGCTTTTTTTATTAATGGAAGAGTGTAATTCGTAGGAATCTATGCTTTGCTTCATTTTCTGGTTATGAAAACGATTGTCAAGCGCTTTGGAGGAATTTATACAGTGTAAACACCCAGAGAGCCACACTGCCATGAAAACGGCTGCAGTGCGTCTGCGGTGTGATTTGCCGGAGAAAAGGGAAGGAGGCAACGTTTTTTTTTCTCATGTATAGAAAGTGTTCGAGAGAAACACCAAAAATGGAAAAATGGAGGCCCGCGCGCTTTTTCCGTACTGTAATGAAAACAGGTATAAAGGAAGGCCGCAGCTAGGCTTCGGAGAAAACGAGCAAAAGCATATGAAAAGGTAAAAAAGGGGAAATGACGGCCATAAAACATAGCCGGCACTCTTCGAGAACGGGCGCTTCCGAACTTCCGGGGCGAGGAGGAGCTGTTAGATACGGACCCTTTTCCTGGTATCCTTCAAGTTCACCAGACCACATCTAATCGCCGTCGCACCCAATTAAGGTGCGCATAAGCGCGTCTAACACGTTCCCGGGCCTGTCAGACAAGTGGGCGACCCCCACTTCGTGCGCCGCACGTGGAGCTATTGTCCCACTGCTTGACTTTTCCCGAAAGTGCAACGGGAGCCTGGCACGCTTACAGGTAGTTGATCCTGCTCCCAAGCAAAGCAGCTTTGCAGCTCTGAAAGCTCGTTCGAAAACAACCCGTCTCCCCAGCTGAGCGCTTTTAGACAGAGATGCTACACCAAGGCAACGCCGGCTGTAAGTCACCCGTGAAGCCCTCGGAGCCACACCATCTGCCGATTGTGACGGCAGTTGCAGACCAGGTGGCAATACCGGTGGCAAGTCATCCCTCCAACAGTGGAGCCCTTGGAGCGACACCACTGGCCGAATGTGACGGCACTTGCACGGGCGCCTACCATTGGAGGAAAATGACGACACCTGAGCGGGCTCTACGATTGGCCGAAAATGACGTGACCCCGAGCCACCGAAGGGGTTAAAAGCGAGACAGGGAGCAGAGAGAAGCATTCCTTCATCTCTTTCGGGCTTCATGCCACGGGCCGCAGCGTCCGATTTGCTGCCGGCCATCAATGACTTTATGACTGTTAATTACTTCATGTTCTTACTGTAAATAATGTAAATAAACCTCCTGTTTCATATCAAGATCCTCCTCAACGTCGGCCAACTCCCGCACTCAAGGGCAAGATCCAATAACTGGTGGACAGCGGTGGGATTGTCCTCCAGATTCAATAGCAGGCGAACTCATGGAACATGTAATCCTAAATCGCCTAAACAGATTCATGGAGAAAAATCACCTCTTCCCTCCTACTATGTCAGGATTCAGGGAAGGGCTTTCCACCCAAGATGTAATGCTCCAACTCAAAGAGGAGGTACTAAATCACGAATTCCAACATCTCACCCAATCAATATTGGCACTTGACCCGACTAAAGCCTCCGATAATGTGCGACACGTGGCTATTCTCCAAAACCTCAGTCAGCTCAAAGTGGGTTCCCGCAGTTATCAATGTGTTACCTTTTTAACCAATACAACCGTAGAGATACACCTCGGATCGGTTAAATTCCCGACTTTCACCCTCGGCAGTAGGAGCACTCCGCAAGGGGCCGTCCTATATCCTTTCCTTTTTAATGTAACTCTAAACCCCCTTGCGCAATAATTATCCAAGATACCGGCCGTACAGCACTCCTTGTACGCCGATAACATTACTCTCTGAACCACCAGGGGCAACAGTGGTACAATCAAATACATCCTTTAAAGAGCAGCAAAAACGGTCAAAGAACATGCGTGGACCAGTGGCCTCAGCTGCTCAGCTCCTAAACCAGAACTTCTCATTCACCCCAAACACCCTTCCCCTCCAGCAATTTCAATATATCTGGATGAAAAACTCATCCCAGAGATAAACAACATAATTCTAGGCGTCCACATTTGCAACAACGGTTCTAATTCTATCGCTATAGGTGCCATACGGAGGTCGGTGCAGAATACCTCCGCCGTCATAAAGGATTTATAATCGCCACAGGGGAATACGCGAAGCAGTCACGTGCCGCCTGGTCCAAGCGTTCTGCTTCTGTAAGATAACTTATTCCCTCCCCTATCTGCACCTCTCATCTCTCGAGAAGGACCAGGTAGACCGCCTCATCCGCACAGCATATAAAACTGCCATGTACCTTCCTAAGAGTACCGCTATGAGCAAACTTCTCCAACTGGGGGCACACAATGCGATTGATGAATTAGTCGAGAAACACACCCCATTAGCTATTACACCCGGCTTTCCCAGTCTGAAACAGACAGGCAGCTCCTTCAGCGCCTCAAAATCAACCTCAGGATGCACCCCCCCCCCTCAACATCACTCCCCCTCCCCGACTACATTAGTGTTAGTGACAGTCTCTACATTCCACCATTACCGAAAAGTCCCCATCCCGCCCATAATTATGACCTGAATGTAGCCAGAGCCAGGGCGCTTCATAAGCGCTACCCACCTTCGACTACAACCGCTTATGTAGATGCTGCAGAATACTCACGTCGTCCCGCATTCGCAGTGGCAGTCGTGGATAATGCCCATAAACCACTTTGTTGCGCCACCATCGACCGAGTGGCTCAACCACTCGAGGTGGAAGAAGCCGCAATTGCTCTAGCAATTGCTCACACTCAGGCGGAATATATGTTCTCAGACTCAAAAACGGCGATTCGCAACATTGCTATTCATCGAATTCACGCCCGCACCTATCGTATCATACCCTTCATCCCTGCTCCCACACGCATAATCATCATCCTTACTGTTCCAGCGCACTGTGGACACCCCGGGAATACAGCCGCCCACGAACAAGCTCGATCACTCGTCAACCGAGCACTGGACGGTCTACCTTCCTTTCGCAGCGCGCGGGAATGCCTACTCACCTATCGGGAAATCACTTTACACTACCGCGATTCTCACTTGAGCTACCCTACACCTCACAAATCTATGTCCCAGGCTGAGCAAGTCGTTTAGCGTCGATTCCAAACGAGCACTTTGATTTCTAATTTCATCCATTCTCTAAATCATCAGGATGACGACGCCTTACGCCATTGTCGTCTCTGATCGAGTTCGCGAGCCGACTTTAATCATATATATCGCTATTGCCCAAACAGACCTACTCCTCCCTTTGAGGCAGCTGCACGACAGGAGCATTGGGAGGCTACTCTGCGAAGCTGACGGCTGGAAGACCAACTCCGGATCGTATACTGGCTATAGGGATCGCCGAAGCACAAGGACTTTCGACCACCTAGAGCTGCCCGAGGGCGCACCGTCTTCCTCTTTCCCTGACCCCCATCCCTCCCATGACCTGACGCAATCCTTGGTGTCAATAAAGTTGTTTCCTCCTCCTCCTCCTACCTAGTCAAAGACTCGAGCAAGAGTGGAGAATGCTGCCTTATTAGTATTATTAGAGATTTTTAGAATAGGGGCCCCAATATTTTGGGGCGCCAAAGAGCTTTGCGGGTGTTAGCGTTGGTACAGTATACACTGTAGCGTTGGGGCACGCAGGTGTGAAGAGTTTTAGAATAGGGTTTCGCGTTTGCGGATAGGGTCTTGCGCCGACAGCGCCACTACGGCGTCAAAGAAAAACTATTAGAAATAATTAAATAAAATATACCGTTTTATGATAGGAATAGTAATTTTGACTTGCGTGTATTCGCGTTTAATTACATTTTAGAGGTTATTCTTCAGGCAGCAAACAATTAGTAGCGCTTAGTTTTGAGCAACAAAACCAACTTTACGTGCCTTCACCAGCCAAGCTTAGCCGTGTTAGGCCTACGAGCCATAACATCCACACTCGAATTCGGAAGCAGCGGCGTCTAATGAATCAATCTTCATCACACACGCTAGTTGAGAGAAAGCGATAACCGCAGTCACTTCTCCTAGCTTGCGTACTTCACGCGTTACCGCGAATCAAACCCAGTTTGGTGCTAGGTTAGAGCCGTCGCTTCGATGGGTGCCGCCATGTTTGTTGACGCAAAGCTTTTGGGGCCGCTATTTGGGCTCCCGCTAAATCGGTGAAATACCGTTACCAACGCAAAACCCAAACGCAGTTTGCGCCTCGTGCATGCGCAGTGGCTTCGACGCTATTTCTTTGGGGCCCCAAAACGTTTGGCGCCCCTATTCTAAAACTCTCATTAACAAAAGCGTCATTTGACAATAACATCAACCGCGTCATTCTGGGTAGACATCGGAGACGTAAAAACATACGACCGCATGCAAGAGTTTAGAAATATCTCCACCCTGGCACAACTCGTGTTAACCTTACCACACTGCAACACTGTCAAAAAAAATATTCTTCAGCCTCGCATGAGAAAAAGTATGCGTGGGTGCGTGAAACCAAGGCTAAATTTGCTATTTTAGAGAGGGTTGGCCATCAGGGTGTTCTGTGATGCCTGCGTAGTTTTGACACTCGTCGAGATTACGGAAACGGTCGAGAGCTTGCGAGGTGCCAAGGGCCGAACAGACAACGGCCCTAAGAAGCGAGCGCCGGATCAATGGCGAAGCGCGCTGGAATCGAGTGGCGGGCGCGGCCAATCGGCGACTTCGGAACGACGTTCGATCATTTGCTTCTTTGAGCACTTGTTTATGTGTGGAGGATATAGCTGAAGCGGCAAATTTCAAGCTGGAGAAATGCGGTTTCTGACGAGACCAAGATGGCGACGCTCGCTTGCGCCGTTCCGAAGATACTAGAGAGTTTTAGAATAGGGTCCCCAAACGTTTTGGGGCCCCAAAGAAATAGCGTCGAAGCCACTGCGCATGCGCAAACTGCCTTTGGGTTTTGCGTTGGGAAAGCTATTTCACCGATTTAGCGGGAGCCCAAATAGCGGCCCCAAAAGTTTTGCGTCGGCAAACATGGCGGCACCCATCGAAGCGACGGCTCTAACCATAGAGTTTCCTACAATTACTAGAGGGAACTCTGGCGCTGGTGTCTACGGGAGCTGCAATGGGAGCGGTTGTCCCAGCATGGGAATTATGGGAAGTACATGGATTTGCCTAAACTTCGTCCTTTTGGCTTCAAACGGCATTGTGACTTTGTTAATTCGTCATTTTCAATAGTATATTGCGGAATAAATAATTAAACCTCGTTAAAATTGCCCGACGGCAGCATTCGAACACAGGGACTCTAGCACAGAAGCCTGATATTGAAACCATTAAGCCACGGACGCACGTATCGACAAGCGAATGAAACGCCCTTATGAATTTATCGCGGGCATGTCAGTGCCTTGAGACGCTTGGCGCGTTTCGATTTGGCCACCTGGACAAGCTCAATCATTGCAATTAATATAAACTGTACGCGTTCCCGGCGTCTTCTGCACTTCGAAGAATATAGATTGCGCCGAAATATACGACAATAATATTTATATAGCGTAATATACAAAGATACAAGAACGTCTGAATCCACAAGCACGAAGATCAGACAAATCCATGTACTTCCCATCATTCCCATGGTAGGACCACGGCCGCTGGTAGGACCAACGTTTATAGATACTTTTTAGTATCTATAAACGTTGGGTAGGACAACGACTGCAGCGCCTGAGTTCCCTCTAGTAATATTGTAGGAAACTCTATGGCTCTAACCTAGCACCAAACTGGGTTCGATTCCCGGTAACGCGTGAAGTTCGCAAACTAAGAGGAGTGACTGCGGTTATCGCTTTCTCTCAACTAGCGTGTGTTATGAAGATTGACTCATTAGACGCCGCTGATTTTGAATTCGATTGTGGATTTTATGGCTCGTAGGCCTAACACGGCTAAGCTTGGCTGGTGAAGGCTAGTAAGGTAGGTTTGCTCAAAACTAAGCGCAACTAATTGTTTGCTGCTAACAGAATAACCTCTAAATTGTAATTAAATGCGAATACACGAAAGTCAAAATTATTATTCCTATCATAAAATGGTATATTTAATTATTTCTAATAGCGTTTCTTTGACGCCGTAGTGGCGCTGTCAGCGCAAGACGCTATCCGCAAACGTAAAACCCTATTCTAAAGCTCTTCATTCCTACGTGCCCCACCGCTAACACCCGCCAAGCTCTTTGGGGCCCCAAACTATAGGGGCCCCTATTCTAAAACTCTCTACTGTGGCTTGAAAAACGCCGTTTTCTTTGTTCGCAATTTACGTTAAATTTTCCGCCACCTTGGCTGATACAATTGCTTAGAGCACTTCTAAGTGGTTTTCGATGAAGATATTTCGGAATAAGATAGAAAAGGAGTTATAGAAACTGAAAATGCATTTTTGAAAAAATCGGTTTTTTTGTCCATTTTTCGTGATCCGAAAGCCGCGTCCCCCACAACTTTCTGAAAGCTAAAATTCCCTAGACTAAACCTGTGGCCAACACAAGTGAGATGGTGAAGGTTTCACCATCCCACTTCAAAAATACTTTTCTGGCGGAGGACAAAAGATACATTTCCGTGGGCAAACGCTTAACAATGATCAGATCAAGCAAAATGACGGTATGGTTTGCCAAGCTCTGTACACAAGCACACCTGGGGACTACGCACTTTCTTCCGGGACCCTATGCAACAAAGGTGAGCACGTGTCCCCCCCCCCCCCCCCCCCCAGCAAGGGAAACCTCAGATCTAGGTCACTATGTGCAAGTTTCAGTCGGTGTGCGCTATCTTCCATTATACCAACAGGGCCACACAACTGATGGCTAATCGGCAAAGGCATAATGCTGCTGGATGCAAGGCTGTGGTTTAATTTGCGGAAGCGGCGGTTACATTTCCATGAAGGCGAACATAATTTTAGGTCGATAAAGTTTGTTATTCATGTGGTTAGTTAATTTTTGGGTAATTTTAGTTCGGATGATTAGTCCAACCCCTCAATTGTGGAACCAAGGCCAGGCACTGCTAGGAACAACACACTATTATGCCAAGACAGCCACTGAATGCAGCTTTCCTGCAATATTGGATGCACTGCGACCATCTTTCTACCACAGATATGAAACTTCCCTTGTTTTTTGGCACTCTGTTAATCGTCTTCCTGGAAATTTTCTATTGCCAGTCGACATAACACTGGCAGTCACCGGAAATCAGAATTTATTGTGCTACTGCTTGCCAGTCCACAAGAGGCACTCTTTTGCTTCTGAACAGCTTTACATACATGTACACAAGTGGCTTTGTCATTCCAGACTACCATGTTTTAACCCTTGCTCCTTTTTTTTTTGCAACAAGGCCGTTAGTGACAAGTCCACTTGAACTAAGCACTGACTCTTCCACAAATGTCTGGTAGTGATGTCGACGTGCTACAGGTTTTTCAAACACCCAAGCTGTCATTTATGGCCTATAAAACAATAAGCAAGGTCACAATAACATTTTTATTAAAATAGAGCAAGGATAGGCACTCCACTTTAGCAGGAATAATGCCACATGAAAATGTAATGCCTACGAAGTCTTTACAACAACAGCTGAAAATAAAACTCTTCATTCCAAGTGAAGTACTCGGTTTCAAAAACCACTCAGTTTTCGATACAAGATATCCATAAAGATAACTTAGCACCAAAAAAGAATATATAATTCCTATATACATACAAACAGTGGTCTTACTGCCCGATATACAACTGACTGAAATATGTACAGCAGACCTACACACAGTAAATCTACCTTGTAAATATCGTAAACGATTTATGGTCCCAGTTCTATAGGACTGCACGTACCCGTCTCACTTTTTCCTTGCAAAGTAGGTCTGTGTAATTAATTAACCTACCAGTTATTCAACCGATGTTTTGGACTAAGATAACTAATTAATCAGTGGAAATGCACCTTAATACAAGCTTATCACTCTCTTTTCAGCTTTCTTACACTTCTGTACACACAGGCATGCAGAACATACAAAGGTGCCCAATGCCATGCTACGTAAACTTTAACATTTATATTAGAATTACAAACCTTGTAGACAATTATCACTTCAATGAATGATAAGAATGAGGAAGTCGGGTCCCTTCCAAGTATTTGTGATAATTCAGCACAGCACCACAATGACAATAAAACAATGTCACTAGTTCAAAGCAAAACCCTATTTCTATACATACGGACAACTACCTGTAGTTTGGTGCCCCTTGATTCCTAGCTACTTGTAAAAATTGGAACAGTGATAAAGCACAACAGACAGGACACCGTCAAAAGCAATGGACAGAACAGATTTCTACTCCACCTGTTCACACATTCCAATATGTGAACAACTGGGCCAAAACTCATCTTTTGCTGCAAAAATGCCAGCATTGCTTTCTGTTATTCACATCACTCTTAAGTTATTCCACCAAGGCACATGCCAAACTAGACAAAGAGAAAATTAAACATCATTTTACTAAAACAAGTTGTTTGTGCACCACTAAACTGACATGCACACTTAAATTTTTTTGTCAACGTTTTCACACCACACAAACAGCTACACCTGTCGCGTCACTTATAGCTCAACCGAACGAAATTCAACGCAGCAATGCATTATTCTGCCCAATCAAATGTCCTCTACCAAAGAGATCAAACAGCTTTGTGGCTCTTTGGTGGAAACCAAGATTGTTAATTTAGAAGGAATAAAATTGTTTCATTCCATTAAGGTTTAAATGTAATAGAGATGGGCAACAATAAGTCTGCTAGGCTGTGAAGGACGACCTTGAAAGTGCAGATGCTATGATTATCAGCAGAACCACTTAGTTACGTGCACTTCACATGGCCTTGCCGAGACATCCTTGGCACACTTGAGACCCATATGAGAGCACGCACTGAGAGCTTATGATAACGAGCACAAATTTTACTATGAATTGTAGCGGCTTTCTAAACGTAACTAGTACAAGGAAAAAAACTATACAAACATAAGAGAAAAAACATCTAAAATTAAAATATCACTACGAGGCTACATACCACAACTACACAGCAGTATGACACACTTTCACAAAAAAATTGAGTATAGAAATAACTAACTTTACCTAGCAGAATTTGATTGGACTAATCTTACAATAATAAATGCAGTGTTCAACATTTATTGACCAGAAACTCTTAAACTCACTCAACCCGCACTTTTTGTTTTTGTTGACAGTACTCTGATACACATAGCAATTTTTTGGGGGTGCGCATGACTATCCATCATCATCATCATCAGCAGCAGCAGCAGCCTATTTTATGTCCACTGCAGGACGAAGGCCTCTCCCTGCAACCTCCAATCAACCCTGCCCTGCGCCAACTGATTCCAACTAATGCCCACAAATTTCCCAATTTCATCGCCCCACCTACACTTCTGCCATCCTTGACTGCACCTCCCTCCTCTTGGCACAGATTCTGTAACCCTAATAGTCTACCGTTTATCTAACCTACCCATTACATGACCTGCCCAGTTCCATTTTTTTCTTTGTCTTAAATGTCAGTTAGAATATCGGCTATAGCCATTTGCTCTCTGATCCAAACCACTCCATTTCTGTCTCTTATGTTGAATTCCAATGGTAGATCGCGAGCGCTCGGCCGGATCGCGTCGGAGCGCGTCGCTCCGACTGAGATCGCTCTCATGTGCGCACACCATATCTGCGAAGGGAATGCGTGCGCTCCCGCGGGGGCGCTTCGTACAGGAAAATCAAGTGAGAGGGCGCCAGAATAGAGAAAGGAACAAGCGCTTGGAAGCGCAACCCACCACCCCATTTCACTGTTCGTGTCAGAAGAATCATCACTCGACTTGGAAGTTGTACTGTCTGAGTCGGAGCTGTCTAGGAGCGCGAACAAAATCGCACGGCGCGAAGCGGCGTCCACGTTTCCCATGTCGTCCATAGCTACCCACGACCGGAAACGGGCGACCGTGACAGGAAGCAGAGGCGGGTGAAGGAAATACGTCACAAGGACTTCCGATCAAATCTGCCGATTTCGGCGGAGCAAATATTTTTGCTCCACGGAGCAATCCGGGATCAGCGGCTGGTCCCAATCTGCCATTGGAACACACAGCTCACGCTCCCATTCTGCCATTGGAATAGGATTGCTCCATACAGAGCAGAAAAACTTGATCTGGATCTGCCATTGGAATTCAACATTAATGTTATGCCTAGCATTCTTCGTTGCATCGCTCTTTGTGTGGTCCTTAACTTGTTCTTTAGCTTCTTTGTCAGTCTCCAAGTTGTTGCCCCATATATCAGCACCGGTAATATGCACCGATTGTACACCTTCCTTTTCAATGATAACAGTAAGCTTCCAGTCAGGATCTGGCAATGTCTGCCGTATGCACTCCAATCCATTTTTATTCTTCTCTAAATTTCCTTCTCATGATCAGGGTCTCCTACAAGCAATTGACCGAGGTAAATGTACTCCTTCACAGACTCTAGAGGCTGACTGGCGATCCTGAAGATACGCAAATACTGGACTTACACACACACATTTTTCAACCTGAGGAGCTGACAATGTCTGCAAATGTCACCGCTGCTTTTGAATTTGAATTGCCCATGCCAAGACGAACAAGTTGACGTAATTTCCACACGACCTCCCTTTATGATGTCTTTTAGAAACTCCAGTGTTTCACTTGCACGAGTCACTGAAGCTACCCATGCTCTGCAGCTGTGCTTAGAGGCCGCGGAGCGGGCTAGGTGGCGCTGGTGCCTTGGCAGCCGTAAAAAATTAAAGCGATGCAGCTCACAGTGGTGGCACCAAGGAGGTTATACAGAATACGGTGGAACATAGCAGCCACACGATGTGAATCAGCCAGTGCTGACATCACAAGTGTGAGGTACCATAGTCCACAATAGGTGGCATTACTCTGTTTTTCTATTTTTGTAATTTTCTCCCTTACAAAAGCTGTTTTCATTACAAAGGACGAATTTGTTATTATAAAAGCCCAATCTTTCAATCTAGCTTGACTTGCTATTTTCCTTTAGTGTCCCTTTGAAAATATAACCATGACTCCAAGCATTACTTGCCTGGTAATCTTTACTTTTGCGATGACATTGCACATGACATTTTCTTAGAAAAGGCAACTTCAGAATCAAAAGAAAGGAAGCTTACGGCTAATACTTCAAGCAACTAAAAAAGAAGGGTGGAGGGCTTTTTGGCTATGAAGGAGGCGTATTCTTCCCTGTTGAACTGGCAGCCCTAAATCCATGCTACTTTTTACGATGCGATAGGGTCTGTGCAGTTGTAGCCTGTACAGTGCATGAGGGACAGAACACAGCTCCCCTCTAATGCTGTATATTTTTTATCCTTGCAATCGTAGAAAAACTACAATATTACTTTTCTTCCCACCTTTTTTTTTTTTTTAAGCTTCAATACGTGCATATAGAACTGTTGGTACATTGCAAGTCCTTCTAAAATTTAAAATGAAGCTTATTTCCTATATTTCCACACTTTTAGTAACTAAAAGATGGAGATCACACTAATAACAAGAAACATTTGCTCTCTATTTAGAGTATGTGCAAACAGAAGTAGCCCCAACTTAAAATGTACCAACCCTCTTCATGACAAAACATTTGTGTTCAAGTCTTACAAGCATAGCAACAAAGAAGCGCAGTTTATAAGGCTTCCCCATTACGATATACTTTATACTATAGCAAGGAGCTGAGCATCCAAACAAGTACAATACACTTAACGAGGAAACTGTGAAAGGTCCACAAAACATTTATAGAAGTATTACAAGCACTTTAATTTAACAAAACGTAACAGGGATTGAAAACAAGGTGGAAAAAAAATACAACAAGACAGTAACCCGTACATGTCATGCCATTTTCAATAAGGAACACATCAAACCTTATAATGCCCAAACCTTGCACAACCTACTTGCCTTCCGTCTTGTAGTAGTCTTTCTATAGTCATACCACTACAGAGAGCACATCTAAAAGGGCAAAGTTCGCTGAGTGAGTCATATCTGAAAGCAACTCATTGTGGTACCAGTATCGTATCAACCCAGTGACAGAAGATGCTAGATAGCATTAAAAGAACATCAATGAAAGTTGTCTAAAAACAGACATTTTCTGCATAGATACACCTACTGTTATATTTTCAGCATGGCCATTTTAGGACATCTGCTTTTGTGCTAAAGGAAGACTTGACTACCTAAGCCATTTTCCCTACAACAAAATGGAATGAATAAATTTCTTATGCGTTCCTACATATCAACCTTGAAAGAAGCTATACCAAATGAACTGCAGTGCACGTAGAATATCATCAACACTCAGACAGGTCAGCCGAGTGAAAAGCTAACAGTGGCCCGAGTACATGCATACAATAGGTTCACCTGCAAAACTGAAAGCAGCATTGATGCGGCTATATAACCCAAATTGCAACACACTTCGCCTCACAAAATATCCACCAGTAGACCATCAAACAAACTCTTATGTTCCAGTGTGATGAGGTGATAAACCAGCTTCAAATGGGGATGGGTGGGAACACTATAGTAAACGGCAACACCAAACTCACTGTCCAACTCAACGAAAATTCGTACAGAGATGCCAGAAAATTATGTTTGCTTATCTCCATGACATCACGGTGGAGATGAACGCCTTTCATTAAACCGTAATTTACAGTGCTTCTAGGTGTGGGCAGCCATCTTTTGCCAGGGAATGCGGGAACTGGAGGAAAGAACGAAACTACAACCGCGATAACACTCAACCTCCTCTTATTGCATACTCACTGCCAGTGTCTGCTCGCCATCATAGTTCTTAGGATACATACAACATGCTTCACACGTCATCATTTTTCTTGAAGACACCAAAGGCAAGTATTAAATCGAGCTAAAGTGACACAATACTGCTTGATCAAATATTATCGGGAACAGAGCTTTAGTAAACGATAAATTGACGTAGATGGTGAACACGGATCGAGACTCTACTAGGAGATACTAGTACAGTTAAACCACGATATAACGAAGTTCGTAAAATCAGCAATTTGCTTCATTATAACGAAATTTCATTGTATTGAAATTCAACCTTTTATGCAAATAAGTACAGTCGCCAAACGATTTTTCTTCAACAGAAAGGGGCCACAGAGTTCTTCGAATTATCGGGCAATCAAAAAAAGGAAATTTGAATGAGAAAACAATTCATTTTCATGAATTTGGGAGTCTGCGACGAATGATATGGTTTCATACCACTTATATGATATCTTCACATTGGCGGTACGAATTAAGCAAAGCCAGCCACATTTTCGCATGCACTCCACCACCATGGCTGATAGCGTCGCCCACTGGTATGATGCTACAGTAAAACCTCGTTAAACCGTACCCGCTTAAACAGTAGTTTCGTTTTAAAAGTAGTAAAGTCAAATCCCCGACTCAGCGGCCATTGAACATAATGTGTTTTGTATCCACATAAGCTGTACCAGCTTATTTATCACATACGCATCGATTAAAACGTAGCGTTTCCACTTTTCGTTGCGCAAACAAGCCTCAGAGATCGGAACAACGGCCTCCAAGCACCCTGTGCGTTTGCGCATGAAGCCACATCAACATCAACATTATTTCGACCTCGTGCCAGAAAGCGTTGTGGCTTCGTGCAAGCGAGGACTCGCATCGTGCCGAAGCTCGGATAAAAAAGACGCCAAGTGCTCAGCATAGAAGAAAAATTAGACATTGTTCGTGCTATCGAACGTGACACGAAGAAGTCGGCATTGGCATGTGACAGAGATCCGCTGTTGACTACAGTGTGTGGCATTTGGAATGCGAAGTTGCTCAGCAGCACTGCTGCGACCGCGAAGAGATGTCGGCTACGAGGTTCGACTTTTCGCCATCGTTGCCTCTGTTTTTGCCAAAGTGTCAACTAGCGACTGTGATGAGGACAACACGGAAAGCGACAGCACGGGCGATTCAGGCCCGACAGTTGCAGAAGCTGCGCGTTACATCAGCCTCATGAATGCAATCATCGCAACGAGAACGGGCGCAATAACGTAACTATTCCAAATGAAAAGTATTCCGAACTCCGGCACCCAGCAATGAAAAAGGCGCCCGGGGACTTCTGCAGCACTACTGCGCACGTGCACAGAGAATACGTAACGCCAACGAGGAATCTGCCATGTGAGCGTTTGCTGAGAAGAGGGGGCTGGCTGAAAAGCTGGCACGCAGCTTCAGTAAGTTTGAGTCCACTGTCGTCGTGCTAGGCTGCCGTGGCACCAAACGAAAATAACACTTTTGTCGGGCGAAGTGAATAAGTACTGCATGTTTTTTTCCCCTTTCATCGCACTCTCTCTGAGTTCTGTTTTCGACAGGTAAGTGGGCGAGCTCATGCTATTTCGGTTGAACAGTACTACCGTTTAGTACGTACTTTTTCCGAGCTCCGGCCAACTACGGTTTAACGAGGCTTCACTGTATTGTGAAAAGCACCGGTAGGGGGGAGTGCATGCTTCGTCTGCCTCTCGCACCAACGGGTGACCGAAACTCGAGATTATGCAACCTCTAATACTAAACGCGTGTGAAGACCTCTTACGTGATGTCATGCCATCTCGGCACGCCCACTCTTTGCACATGCTGATTACCTCTAAAGCAGAGTGCGCGGCTGCGTATACGCTCAGCCGTGCTTACAGCCATGCGCAGCCACTGCCAAGGCGTGCGCCAAACATTGAAGCACGCGCCAACTTATGCTGCCCCTTACGCACCCTTGATCGAGTTATCGCCAACTTGCTCCCCTCCCCTTTCTTTTAAGTTTGCTCGCGCAGGAAGGCGGCACTCCTGAAGCCACCATCTTTCTCATCTCACCTTCGCACACTTTCACTCACACCAAAAGCAAACAGAGTGCGGGGCGCGACAGGATCTTATCGCACTTGGACTCTGTATGGAGCACGATGGGGCTCCACTTCAGCAGCCACTTGTATCACGCGGCGCGCGATTTGTGCGTTTGCAAGTAGCCGCTTGTAAACCAATGATTTGACCATCTGCACCCGCGGAAGTTTCCATTTATGGTCTCGGCATTCCTTTGTGGCGACAGTGAAATTTCTTTATATTGAAATTGCATGCATACTTCGTTACATTGAGGTTCTAAATACATGGATTCTATGGACAAGAGGTTACGAAAAGTTAAATACTTCGTTATATCGGCATTTAACAGGCCAATGATGTCGTAATGCCTCATTATAATTGTGTCACTAGGGCTCGAACACTGATAATAAAAAAAGTCATTGGATATAATACAGAAGAAATTACTACTTGTCTACTTCTATTTAATTCTTAGAAAAAAGAACTCATTTACGTTACACCCTTGAAAATGATGCAGCTATTCTAAAGGTGTCATTTTTTCTCAACTCTGCAGTGCCTGAGCTTTCACATTTTGGTATTTTCAGTATCACATTGTGCTCTGCTGGTTTGGCTGGCTCACAAAGCTCATACTAACTGCAAATAGCAGAATATGCCATGTCCATGTCGTGTTTCTGGGTGGTTTCTGGCCATGCTTCTGTGTTTTATGCAAAAAGCCATAGTGTCAGCTCTTGGGCGCCATCTTACCCATTGACAACAGTAAAGGGCAGCGATGACGTACGCAGTGTCACGTCTCCTCACTTGTGGCGAGCGATTTGCACTGTGCTAGAGGAATGTAGCCCCTTAGTTGCGAGTTTCTGTGGAACAAAAGAACTAAGCTGGCACAAGACAAGCACTGCAAGGTTTCTGTCCATGTCGACTAAATATTTGCCGTTAGTGTACCTTTACAGTGCTTGGGATTCTGAGGCGTTCTGTTGGCACATACAAGTGTACATACAGTGCCAAAAGGCTAGTTTCTATTAAATGACTAAAGTACATTAACTTAGATTTTATCTTTTAAACTTGTTCAATTGAGCCGCACAAACCCACTTATGACACTGCATAAAGAAATCACTGCAGCCTTCCCCACTCGCAAAACTTTGGTGAGACAAGGGATATATTAACCAGCAGTCAAATTAACATGAATGCCGCAACTGGTCTTTTGCTAACGTCCACTCTGTACAACAATACATCAGCAGAATTTGCGCACTTCACTGGGCACAAGGTTACATTTTACCTGACCTCACTAAACTAAATTTCCTATTCAACTCAAGATATCACAGGAGCATTTTTTATGCTGTAATTTACTGGGCAAGTTGGGGGTTTCTGACCTTTTAGGCTTAGTTCGCTTCAAGGGTTAGTTTTAGGGTTTGAAGTATCTAACAATTCAAAAATATTTGGCTGAGAAGTGTACTAACATGAAATAAACATGGCTTGCACAGCTTGCATGGGGTCACTTTTCTGAAGAAACAGTGCATCTCCTTCAAGAAGAACGTGATTAAGTGGCTCGAGGAATTCCCACAAACAGAGACCAGCTCTCTAAGCAAAAACAGTAAAATCTCAAAAACAGTAACAAAAGACTTTTAACAAAAAATTTGTTCATAATCCTCAGCCACCCATAGCAAAAATTTCAGCTGCGCATAAAAAATAATCCATTTTGTGTAGACTCTAAATCAATGTTTTACCCGACCAATGAAGTGATCTTTGTGTGATGTTTTCAAGTTACCTAAAAATTTCTATGCATCATAAGAATGGCTATAGAAAGAAGTCATGGGGCTAGTCACCATATAGAGGCAAAAATAAGTCTGCTCCTTGAAGTACTCGATTTGTTTTAATTCAAGTAATTTCATTTAACCTAATTCAGTCACTACAACCTCTCCTACAGAGGCTGACTGTTAGATTTGAGAAGAAAAATCTATGACAAAATATTAGCATTTTGTTAAACTCTAGCAGGTGAATGACATTGGGTGGTGGTGTGCTCAACCCCTAACAGCCTCAGTTAGCCTTAAGGACTGCAAATAATAGCGTCATAAAAGCAGATGACAAACAGTAAAGTCCATTGGTTGATCTCGATTAGGCATTTCTGCTTCACCACAGAATCCACTTTCTATATGTCAATGTGAAGTGGACTCAAGTTTAGCACTTACTGCACACTAGCCTGCACCTTCACACAAATGACTGTATGAAGGCATGGATTAAAGCCAGAAGTTCAAGATAGAATCATGTCACTTTCACTCCAAATAACCTTGCATTGTTCTAGCATTCTCAGTAAACATTAATGCAGAACTTTGTCGCTTTGGAATGCTGGCTGCATTTTATGACACTATGAGGCTCACTTCAACAGTAAGAGCAGTTATATGTGAAATGATCTTGACACTTTTTTAATCGCAGAGAAGCAGACTCAGTGTAAGCTGTACTGTTTCCAAAATAGGCTGCCATGACAGCTTTCACTATGGTCCAACATTATTTTTCTTTCCAAATGGCAGATTAAGACTTAACTCAAATGACTCAAGTTGGCTCTCCAGATCAACCACACATTCCTAATCGCAGATTAACTTCATGACAGAACACTCATAGCAGCAACTTGGTGAACAATGGAAGGAAAAGATACAAGTGCACAACAGTGACCCGAAGGAGAAGGTGCTTGAAGTTCACAAGCAAGTTTCAGAAAAGGGCCAAAATACACACGCACCGCACACGACTGTTAAGGCCGTTTACGAAAATATAATCTCTATCTATCTCTCAAGCATAGCCATTCTCAAAAGCTTCATACTTAGAACTAAATAGTTCAGACTGCAATATAGGCCAAGCAGTGACTTTCATACTGTTATGCGATAAGAAAATTGTCATCTGAGTGCGAACTTGCTTTTGCACATGGCCATTTAACAAGCACAGTTACAATCATCCTTTAGTAGAAACTTCCTTGCCAAGACTCGTACACATGCCTGTCTTCTGACCATTCTTTTATGCACCTCCAATCATGCAAAGTAGTCTGTGAGCAATTTTTGCACAAGGAAACAATAAAATAATGAAGTGGTGGTATAAGTCTAGGTTTGCTATACTAGAATGTAGAAAAATTTTTGCAACTACGATCTGCCGCATTTGGCATTTAATTCCTCACTCGAGTGAATGCTGATGACAATAATTTTAAACACAGGCCAATGAAGGTGCTGTGGTTCTAAACCAAAATGAAGTATAATAGCATCTATTAGCAAGCCTTTCAGAGAGCAAGCCGATGTATCATTTTTCTCTGCTCCCGCTCCTCTCTTTCCTTCTCCTCAGCCAAGGCACGATTTGTCTTCTCAGCTGCATCTGCTCCACGACAGATCTTCGACACAATTTCATTGAATTGATCAGGTTTGTCAGCAAAGATGTGATGGCCAGCACCATCAATGATCTGCAAGGGTACAAACAAAAGAATACAAGCAAAAACACAAAGGTCAGAACACCTATAACATTGTTTCTCAGTGTTTTTTTACATTGTTTTTACTGATAAATGGATGCGCACAAAAAATAATTAAGCAATAGCTCCAGGGAAGCAGCCATATTTTTAATTATAACTATTAAATATAACTACTTTTGATCTCTCATATTTGCAGTAGTGTACAGCACTATCATAATGAAGTGCAGCAGTCACAGTTGAGGAACTCAAACAAAACTTATGCATTCTCAGCCCCACTCCTCTTGTCCCAAGATTTTGCCAGTGAGAACAGCGCATGCCATGTCACATAAGCGGCACTGTATGTTTTCTGCCTTCATGAGACCTCCCACACATAGACATAACTGCCACACCTGAATATAGCGGCCTAGACCATGGTCTAGGCATTAATTAGAGTAATTAGAGAAGATCACAGTCTGTTAGCCTACAATTTTGAGCTACTGATCACTGAAAAAGAAATGACCGTGTTTGGATATGTGGAAGTGCCATGCACTGTAAAGGAGTGCAATGCATGGGCATTCTAAAGCCCCTCCATCCACGCGCCACCGCCGCTTTCTTAAGTAGCGACAACCTTTGTTGTGCGCCGCCTTTTTTCCTCACACCAAATCCAGTTCCGGTATTTCCGGTTCCGGCATTTCCGGTTCCGGCATTTTCGGTTCCGGCATTTCCGATTTAAAAATTTCCGGTTCCGGCGTTCCTGCTTCCTGGAGTTGTGCTGCAGGAATTTCCACTTTGACTGCTGTTAGACGATGGTGAGACGCCCACGCGTGCTTAGCAGAGCTGTGGCAGTCACCATAAAATGCAAAGGGGACAAGCTGTTGTATTCCGCTGAAGTAGTAGTTCGCGGTCGCTGTTTTCCAAATGCACGAAAAACAGCAGTGGTCTCCAAGCACCCAGGCACTACATTCCACTGTACGTTGTCGCTCGTGCCACAACCCGTCGCAGGTTGACGCGAAGCAGCGAACACGAGCAGATCGCTAGTTACAATAGGCGGTGGTTCTTGGATGGAATCGCATTCACAGTTTCAACCGCAGCTGGTACAATTTAAGCCTCTCCTTCGACGCGAAAGTAAACAACGTTAAAAAACATAGCGTCACTTCCACTTGGAACAGGAAGCTGCAGCTACGTAAGTTCCGCTTGACGCCGGAAGTAAGGGGGTGAGTGGGAGAGGAGCGTGGAGGAGGAGGGCAGGTTGGCGGTACTTAACCTGGCCGGCGGAAACGTGTATGGAGGGGCTTTAGGGCATTCATGAGTGCTTTGACAAAACAAAGATGTACAGCACCGCACAGCACAAATAATTAGGTGACACATGCACATGATGTCTAACTAGCATTCCTAAAATGTGTGCACAAGAAAGCATGGCCAAAAACTCTTATGATACTTGCCTCAACATCCACTTCGCTCTCTTGCCTAAGTCGCTGAACACGAATACCAGGCTGTTTGTCAACCCAAGATCTAAAGGTACAAAATAGGAAAGTGTGTATATTAAAGTGTAAACTAAAGAAGAAAACAATAGCACTATAGCTTATAATATCTTCCACCACACAAGACAAGCTATACTGGCAGGCTGTTTTAGTTGCTGGCTAATTCGTAGCTTTCGTAACTAAACGACTATAGTCCCCAGACACATGACAATCTAAAGTTTAAGGCCTTCAGTCTCCTTTGACCACTGTGTTAACAGCTGTGGCATATTACTCCTTAACAATGTCAGCTAATGTGTACGAGAACATTGAAAATGCCCCACAGTACACCTGATGCACCCTTAGTTGTGAACCGCACATTTATCCAACACACATCTTCAGAGGCCAGCCAACTGTATACAGTCGAACCCACTCCTAACAATATTCAAGTGCCACGAAAATTCCATTGTTATAACCAATTGTTGTAACCGGGTTGCATGAAAAAATTGAAATAGGGGGATGGCAGAGCTGGTGTGAGAAAACTATGGCGGGAAGGCCAGTGTCCCTACCCAAAACCTTCCTCCATCCGGGTGCTGATTGTGTTAACCCGTTTAACTGCTTCCCAGGCACTCCGATCGCATGTAACAAGCAGCGGCTGTCGGCGTTAAAGAATGGCACTGCTATAACAACTGCACAGAAGGGTCACAGGTGGCAAGCAATATGCGAGCTCCGCCGAGGCATCGCTTTGGTGGAACCAAAAGGGGCCTTTTAAGAATTGGAAGAGGCTGCCGCGGCAGCCTGTCAGCTTGAGAAATACAGAAGAAATGCTGAGGAGATATCGCCACAAGCATCTCGCCACGAACTTGTCACTGGCTTGCACGAGAAAACCCTATGTCCATCAGCCTTGCATGCTTTATGCAAAGCTTGCCGACATCCTTCTCCAAGGCATGCAGCTGCTCCACGTAGTGCAGCGGAAGTCCCTCCAGTTCCTCATGAAAACGAAGCCCCGAAGGGACTGAATCACCTGCCGGGCCTCCTGTGAGTACAATGTTGAGGCAGCCTGCCCTACCGCGTCATTGCTGCCATCGTCACCGTCGCTATCTGATGCAAGCATGTTCGCGACGATCGTCTCATCGGTTAGAAGCACTTAGTTTCCAAATCTATAGCCGTGCACTTTCTTTTCACTGGCAATGTCGTGCATTGCCGATGATCAGCGGGCGGATCAGCCGTCTTCCCTTTCGGCAGCGAGTCAAACCAACTGCTGGTCAAATGAGGCTGAGACGAGCGCTTAAGCTGTTTGCAGAACTGCGCTGAATGAGGAGCCAGTGAGCTTCATGCGAGCAAACTGCGAGCAGCGCAGTTGGAGTGGTCTATTCGCGTTTTGGAGGGTGGGGCAGCGTAGAGCTAGCTATGGGTGCAGCCCATTCATGTTCGGAAAGCTGGAAGGGCGACGGGAGAGAGGCGCACGAAGATGGCTGGAAAATGAGCGCGCGGCGACTATCGGAGCAGCGGCGCATCGTACAGCAGCTCGAATTTCTCGTTTTGTTTTTTTCTTTTCAAGGATTTAGCATTTTACTACCTTTCGGCTCGGACACCCAGCCACCAGACTTTATCGTTATAACCGATAACGCGGCATCGGGCATTGTAGTAGGCGGGTTATTTCATGATGGAAAACATACAAAAGTAGACAGTGCAGCAGGCTCTCATTGTTATAACCGATATATTGTTAGAACTGGTATCATTATAAGTGGGTTCGACTGTATCACTTCTTGTACAACTAGGTTTGTGCTGCTATTCTATATTTTCAAATGTAGCTAACCTTAATATAACGTTGTTGAATTAAATCAGCATGTTACCTTATTATATCGAAATGTCATTATATATCGGCTAATCATTATATATCGTTTGCTTGATCATGTTACAGCGAACTCGCTCTTCTCCCCCTTTTCCCCTTGCTCATGCAATGAGACGTACTCATCATGCCACCCTCCTTTGCGGCTCACCCTCACATGTGGCTCCTTCTCTCCTCCCCCTTTCCCCTTGCTCACGCAGGAAGACGTGCTCATCATGCTGCCCTCCTCCTCGGCTCACCCTCACCACACACAGCATGTGGAATGCGATAGAATCTTACCGCACTTAGACTATATACGGAACATGACGCTGCTCCGCTTCAGCGGTCGCTCAGTTTGAGAGGTACGAAGCAGCCACTTGTAATTCAACCAATTGACCATCTGCATCCATGGAAGTTTTCATTTATTGTCTCGGTATTCCTTCGTGACAGTAGTGAAATTTAATTATATTGAAATTTTGTATAAACATACTTCGTTATATTGAGGTTCTAAATGCATGGTGTTCCATGAACAAGAAGTTATAAAAAGTTAAATTATTCGTTATATCGAGAATTTTGCTATATTGAAGTTCATTATATCAAGGTTTAACTGTAGATCAGCGTCAATGCGGCACCAAACACTAACTTTGGTCACCAACAATTGGTGAGGTAGCATTGCTTAGGCCAAAGACCAAGTCAGACAGCAGATGACAAACCGTCACGGGGAGTTTAATTGTTCATCAGTGATCAGCCCCACACCAAGCATGGGCCAGACTAAGGGCTGCAGAAACGTTCATTTGGGTCCACGTATGACCAGCTGACAATTACAGCAAATATGCCTACCAATTTCACCTGGTGCTTACTGGACGGAACAGGTGAAGCTCGCCTGTAGACGGAAAGCACCGAGCTGAAATTGCACAACACATCCTAAACTGCTGGCACTGCACTGTCAAGGTCACACATCGCAGCATCGCTACGACGTACAAATGCAATATAATCATGGCCTTCGGTCTATTTCAAGTAGACTGAAGCACAATGCTGAGCCAAAATTATGCACGGATTTTCCGTGCTGCTGGCATCATAAAAAAATATTGAATTTATGCACGAAAATATGTGAACAACAGCAATAAGAAAATAAACTGATTCAAGAGATGAAACTGTTTCCCCTCCTTCACAAGTAAAGAACCTTTTCTATTTAGATTTGTCAATGTCTGGCACTTGGTGTGAAGGTCTTATGCAAATCCTACAACTATTCAAACTATTCACTTTGCAATTATTCAACATTAATTACTCCTTGCTTCTACTTTCACTTAGAACCATAAAATTGATACTCGCACAAACCTAGGTGCCACGTCTTGTCTCATAAATCAGTGCCCTAACTGTAGCTAGCAATAAAATATGTTACATCTCTTGCACTTAAGCAGCTTGCAAGGAAAACAAATGAGATACCTTGATATAACGAATTTGGTAAAATCTGCAATTTGCTTGTTCTATTGAAATTTGACCTTTTATGCAAATAAGTATAGTCGCTGATTAATTTTCCAAACCATCGGGCAATCGGAAAAAGCAAATTTGAATGAGAAAAATTCATTTTGTTGAATTTGTGAGTCAGCGACAAAAGATACGGTTTCATGCCATGTCAATGATATCTTCACATCAGTGGTACGAAGCAAAGCCAGACACGCTTTCATGTCCACTTCCCCTCCGCAGCTGAAAGTGTCGCCCGCACTAGGATTGCTTCATTTGCTTCTCGCTTCAACGCATCTCCGAAACTCGACTACGCAACCTCGAGTATTAAATGCGCAGGAAGACAGTGCACACGATGCCACGACATCTTGGCAAGCTCGCTGTTTGCCCATGCAGCAGATTATTTCTAAAACAGGGAGCGCAGGCCGTGTAGGCGCTAAGCTATACGCAGCTACAACCACACTAGAAAAGAAGATGCAGGCCAATGTGCCCCCCACTCCCTTCATTGCAACAGGATTTCTTTCTGGAAAATGTGTGCGCTTTGCACACTGGCAGGCTTCAATTTTAATATGAGGCCCATAAAGAAATAACGCAAAGCACGCACAATTGCATTACTGCGAGCTCGCCCCCCCCCCCCCCCCCCCCCCAACTTTCCCCTTGCTCGCATGGGAAGAAGGCACTCGTCAAGCCCCATCCTTCTCGGCTCATCCTCACACACTTTCACTCACACCCAAAAAATACAGAGCACAAGGAGCAATAGGATCTTATCGCACTTGGGACTTCGTATGGAACATAATGCTGCTCTGCTTCAGCGGTTGGTAGCTCTTGGTTGCAGGGCAGGCAGTTTGAGAGCCTGAGAGTTTCACATTCCCAAGTAGCTGCTCGTAATTCAACCATTTAGCCACTGCATCCGCAGAAATTTCAATTTATTGTCTCACTAGTCTTTATCAGCGGCAGTGAAATTTCATTACAAGGAAACTGTGTATAAACACACTTTGTTATACTGAGGTACTAAATACATGGTGTTCTATGGACAAGAAGTTACAAAAAGTTTAACACTTCCTTATATCAAGAATTTCATTATATTGAAGTTCCTTATTATCAAGGTTTAACTCAAAAGTTGTTCAAATGTTCATGCTTTAAGTACATACATGTATACAAATATGCATTCTTGTTGAAGCCTTGTACAATTTACAAAAATCCCCTTGTACTTTTGCACATGCCAATCCACACAGAAAGCACTACTAGTGCAATGCCTTGAAGTGTCACTGACCTTGAGCCATAGATGAATGTCATAGGCACACCTTGATGGAGCTCTCCAATGCGGCTAATCATAGGGTATCGAGCCCAGCCATACTGCGTCATCATAGCCTTGAAGGCTGATTCTCCACTGCATGATCAGTAAGCAGCAAAAAGGCTGGTCAATACAACTTTTAAGGGATGATCACAAAGAAAAAGATCCACACACAAATCCACACAGCAAAGAGACTAAGCTTGCTATCTTGTTTTGTTTTTTGTCTCAATGCAATGTTTTAAATTAAAACTTCATGAAAAGAGACTAGCGCATGCACCATTGGAATGATGATCAGAACAACCATGATAGTACTAATAGAAAGATGTCTTATTTCTCAAAATGTGACACCAATCAGCTAAGGACACTACTATGTGGGAATGCAACTTGTGGCCAAATAAGCGTGTTGCATGTACGTATTTTCATAACTGGAGCATATTAAAACCATGTAAAACAAAGCCATTCTTGGTGTCCAGTTTTGTCGCAAAATGTTCTCAGACTTGTACCGAAAATTATTTTGGTCTGCACCACAAGTCTTTAAAAAAGAAACTAGTAAGATCTGACACTATCTAAATTCTAAAGCACAAATGCACTCAAAAGTGCTTTTCTTGCTAATTTATGCACGGTTGCTGGAACTGGCATGCACCAGTGCACTCCTAACACTTAGACTGAAAGCACCACTTAGACACCATACAGCCAATCTATCACAGGCTTTAAAGACACACTAAAGGCAAATATTAAGTTAATGCAGAATGCTAAATACCCTTCCAGAGAGCTCAAAGCGTTTGTTTTGTGCCAAGAAGCAACATAGCAGCAGAGAAAATCACTACTAAAAGGGCACATTCTTTTACCGCAATTCAAATCGCCTGCAATAAGTGAGGCAGTGTGATGCAGCATGTCACCACCACTGTTTGCCACCGTCATACAGTAAAATGGAAACCGTGAGCCGACACCGATTTTTTTTTTTTTTAAGTGCAATAGGCCAGCTGGTAACCAACCTAAGACAGTGCCGTTTGTTGTATTGACAAGACCAAAACAAAGTGCACTTGTTCTCCTGGTTTGCGAAACTCGTAATAAAGAGGCAACCACATGCAAACGATATTCACCTAACAAACAACGCGATAGATGGACCCTGTCGTACTGCCACGTCTCGTGGGATAACTATATAGTATACATGGGCGCGACATCGAGAAAAAGAAAGTAGCGATAAACTTTCATTGTTGTCGGAATGAATACAATCACACACTCGTAAAAAATTCGCACGCATGCTGCAAGGCCAACGTTTTCCCCAGAGGATGCCAGATCTAGTTTAGCTGTGCCATCATCATCAATAAAAATGCACTCCATGCCGCCAGCAGTAAATGATGTGGCGCCATCTGACAGCTAGGAATCAAAGCTCTTTTGTGACTACATTGCCACCGAGACTATGGCGCACGTGATCTCGGATGCTTTATACTAGTGTCAGATGAGACGAAGCGAAGGCTGATTTTACCGTTCATTTCTTGCTGTCACGTGGGAGAACAAGTAGCAACAGAGAACTCGGATACAGGTGGGTGCACTAGTTGCCGCAATGTTGTTATGCAACTATGTGGCGACAGGCGGGCCAATGCGCTATCTTACAGGTGACAAGCAAAATTTCAACTAGTAGGAGAAAATTCTGCGTCCAATGTGATGTCTTGGGATGCCATTGGCTGTATCTTCGCTCGGTTTTCGGCTGTGCTTTTCCATTTTACGCAAATAAAAAATACAAAATGAAAAAGAAAAGCTCTAGCGCCGGCGGTCGGGTGCCATTTTACTCACCGACGACAGTAAAGTGCGGTAATGGTGTATGCAACATCACAACTCCTTGCTCGTGGGCAGGAAACTTGAATTGTGCTAGAAAATGCAGACCCTTCAAATGCGATTTTCTCTTAAAGGAAGAGTTTCCTTGGCACCACACATGCCCTTCGCGGTTTCTTGAATTAAATTTTACATTCCCCGTTGGCATAATGTTTGCCGTTAGTTTCCCTTTAAATACATTGGTGCAATGCACAGGGCCTGCTTCGTCATGCGTTTGGGTGTTTAGTGCAGAAAGCTGGTAATTATCGTATATCAATCGGACAAACCATTGGATCGAACATTATGGCATCTTTTTGCTTTTTCTTTCAATTCAATACACTAGATAATGAACCAATTCCCACACTACCATCAGGGTCAAATTAACAACGTAACTGTACTGTGCTCAAAGTTTACAATTCAGATGAGAAAGGTACTTTTCTTTTGACAAAAAGAGAAGTATAATGAAAATGTAAAGGAAGTCCCGACAATATAACCAATAATACGCAATGGCAACAAAACCTTACCTAGGTGTTTGAGCATTGCAGTGGTAAATGTACTGTGGAACTGTCTGATTATCATCCACCACATGTCCGTACTTCTTTCCAATATCTGGCCTGATCTTTTCTACTAGCCGAGGACCTGGCAAACAAAAGAAAACAAGTACAGGTTAGCACTTAGTAAAAATTTTAAGGGTTGGCTTTAATGACAATTAAAAAGTAGTTTACCAAGCATTAACATTGACAAATGTACGAGTCAATATTCACCCTTGATCACACCAACAACAATGCAACAGGGAATCCTGACCGCCTGGACCTCTTTAAAAGGTACCTGCAACGGTTTTTGTCGTACGCTTAGACAAAGAAGGAATGTCTCGAGCAATGCTTTCTCACAATAATTTCGTGTCAGTGCGATATAAGAAAGGCATGACTTGTTAAACGTTACCCTCTTCTCAAACCACAGCGTTCCCCCTCAAGTTTTTCTGTGGGCTGCCATCGCTATAATCCCACTTCTTTCATCCGTTGACAGGAATGTTGCCTACTTCCGGTTGGTTTGTACGAGTGTGTTCCCACAGCTAATTCCTATACACATGGAGTGAACTTTCAAAACAAACTTCGCACAGCGAATGGGGACGTGGCAGCTCAACACGCATTGCTTTCTGGCTTGCACTACATAAAGCAAAAAGCGACAGATGCCTCCGCGGGCGTTCGCCACATTGCTGCAAGCATATATGCAGTGTACAAACTACAAAGCAGCTGTTTCCGGTGTTACTTAAGTTTAATAACAACATGATAACATATAAATGTATCTAGAACTGTATGGTTACGATTCCCTCTATATTACACTCGCAAGATTTATCTGTAGCCGCAGCAGTAAAAACAAGCATTACCACAGCTAGGCTAGAGCTGCCGCTAACTTACGAATGTGGTGAAATGGGCTATATTTCTAATGTTTCTTTCATTCCAGAATTTAAAGAAGGAAGAAAAAAAGAATGCAAGCGGGAATCGAGCCCACACATTCTGAGTGGAAGGCTAAGATGGTACCAACGCACTCAAGTCTAACTTAAGATGGCAGCTCTTTGATGGACGTTTTCTCGTGTGGTAAGGCATGTTCAATTGCCTTCGCAGCATTTTTTTTTCCAGGTCTCGGCTTGCCAGGATAGTTTTCTGGTGCCATTCTAGGCAAATTAATACACAAAACTTGGCTCTCTGACAAATGCAGAGCCTACAGTTGCCACTGAAAGTGCCTTTCTTTCAAAACTGCCAGTGATTGCTCTGTTGACCAACCTGCAGCTTTGATGAAGGAGTTTGGTGTTGACATTGATGCGCAGCGCTCGCATCTTCTATAGCATGCAGTCTCTGAAGTTTACTTCCTGCATGCACCAGCAATGCAATACGAGTGTAGTACAGCATTGGTACCATTCATGTTCCTGCCCCTAAACAAGACATTGCTTCATCTATTTTCATTGAGAACTGCTCCACGTCCATTGGCTGCTGTCACCACAGTTGCAGCAGATGATTGGCATTCTCAGACAGAAGTGGGCCATTGGTTTGAAAAAAATATTTACATTTATTGCACTTGTGCATTTATCTTTAAGGTTACGCAAATTACTATGCATAAATGTGGTATTAAATATAAACTTAATGAAGTGACATGATTTTAACAGTCCTCATGACGTTGCGTGGGTAATTAGATTGCTCGCCCGAGTGACATCACTCACCCATGCTACGTAGCGGGGGAGGGGCGACTGAAAACTCGGGGGGGAGCGGCTCCGCTGCAATTGGCAGCGATGTATACATTTTGAAAACCTTATAATAAATTCCATTGTTTACGCGGAGCACATAAACATGTTTCCTAGTGCTCAGAAGGACCTACCCTACTGACTCGGTACGTTTGTACACAATCATCAAAATCGTTTCGGGGTCCCTTTAATGTGCCCCTGAAGCAATATGGTCACAGAAAATGGGAATCGAACTTGTAACCTTGCATTGCAAATAATCTGCCATTTTCATTTTCCAGTGATGGCCACTGCCCCACTCAACTGGAGATACAGTAAACTCCTGTTAATTCAACTCCAGTTAATTTGATCCCAATGTCCCGGCCAGCGCCCGTGCATTTCTATGGGCTCAACTTTTGGTTATTTCGATCCTTAAATTGGCCTTCACCAACTAATTCAAACTTGGCTGGTCCACATACACTCGCCAGACCTCTTTGGTGATGCAATAGCAATCCTTTTAGTAGCAGTGTCTGTCTCAGCAGAACTTGGCCGACAGTGAATTGAAAACATCTGCACCACCCTGGTTTGTATTTCCCACCAACATGCTATCAGGTAAAGTCGAAGCATGAACTAAAATAATGCAATGGTGGGATTCAAATTCAAAATTTTTTTTCTCTATGAAAACGCTAATTACTTCTATTACAATTTCCATGGCAAAAGTTGTTATTCTTCTCAATGATATCCGATTTTCTGCTTATTTTTTCGTGGACCACCTTAGTGTGTTACTAACATATGAACATAGGCCAAAATAGAATTTTTGCCAAATTCAGGCTTTTAATTTTGAGCCTGTGCGCAGCACATAGGCGAAAATAAAGTTTTCGAAGATAGTACGTTTCAGGAAAAGTTTCATAAAAGTAATTTCAGGTTTTCTCCTCTGACAGTCTTTTGTGAAAAATTTCGCAAGAACACTATAATTTTCACCTTTTCACCTTGGTGCTCAGGAGTTTTATAATGAAAGAACAATGTTCAGACAACGAAAAACACAAAAATATGAAATGATATGCAAAACAATTTATTTTTGGCAAATTTGTTTTCTGGACCTGGTTTTCCATCATTTCGTGAAATTTAAATGGTCCTCACATGGCCAAAAAAATTTTTCCATTCAAAATATTTTGGGAAAATACTGCGCAAGTAATGATTATATACATGTAATTTTGTCATAATTTTTTTATGGAGATTATTTTTCTCGAGCGCCACGGTCGGGAAAGCTGCTGTAGAATGACCCTTATGCATCTTGTTTATTTTGACCCGCCAGATCAGTCAAATCACCGGTCCCGTCAAGGTCGAGTTAATGGCAATCCAGTGTATGTTGAAAAGGTGCTGGGGCTTTCATCTGGTGATTTGCGTGTTTGCTGGACAATGTTTAATTATAAATGGCCTCTCCATGGCAGCATATCCTTCCAGAAGACTATTTAGCTCTCCCCGACAGCGAGAAGTCCTTGGTGCATTCCTGTGTTAACAGAGTGGGTCATAAACAAGTATACCTGCAGTAGTCAGGCATGCGTTGTGACCACTAGCTAAAAAAAGGGCCAACACTTCAAAGAAGAAGGCTCAAGCTGCAAAACAGCGTGGTCATTTGCAGCACAGGTGCATTTGTGCACAACCTGAATTGCTTGAATATGCTTCCTTGGCATTTCAATATGTTTTTCAACTTCACTGCTAGGGTCAGATGCATGCGCAGCATGCCGTCGAAAATTCTGTAAGGAAAGAAAGAACCAGAAGTGTCCAGAAAGTGCCAACTAACCCCAAGGCCCTGCAATCCGCACAGCTGCCAAAGGGTTGAAGGGGCTGAGCAAGGTGGAGACCACACGGACCCAACTTGGCAGCTGCAGTGCTGGACGAGGGGTGTTGCGCTCAGGGAAACCCCATGGGTCAGCAAGTACAAGGTGGGCCACACGCTCAGGAAAGCGCAATGCATACGAGGCAGCCAGGAAGCCACCCATGCTGTGTCCCAGCAATACAAAGCGATCGAGACCAACCTGTGCTCGCCACTCTTCGATACCTGAAGAGAGAAAAATGCTAGATTAAGCTCACTCCGATGGAAAATTACTTGCACATTGCCGTACCTACTGCAAACAGTCGCCATCAACCCAAGCTTCCAGTTACATTTATTGCCTTATTCAGCCCAACAGATGATACTTCCATTTCTACTGAACAGAGGCTGCACCCACACAACTTGCACTCTACCACACCACGCACCAAAGCCAAGCCACATCATAATTTACGAACTGTCCTGTTTCTATAATCAAGACAATGCTCTAAAATTAAGTTGTTCTCATTGCACTACAGTGTCAATTTATCCTGTCATTTTCTTCTGCTTCACTATATTTAATGGATTCAGAACACCTAGGTGCTAGCATGCAGCATGTTTTAACTCCACTAACTTTTCGAAATGCGAGTCTCCCTTGTGCTCCAGGATCTGTATTAGAGGAGACCTAGGTTTCCACTGAATGAGATCAAGTATCAGCTCAAGTATAGCAGTTGGTTTAGCACACAGAATCTTCCTAATCAAGGCTATAATATGTAATGTGGTATATTGTCACGTCCTCTTAGGAGACCAGAAACCTGGTGTACAGCACGGATAATGGCATTTTACATGAACAGCCAACACAATGTCATTGTCGTCTCTGTTTTCCACCTGTGCGCTACTTCAGCGTCCATTGGATGGCCTGCCACATACTTGTGGCGGCGATATATGATGTGGCATTTGCCCCTCCTTTGAAAAAAAAAAAGCATTGTCCTGATGCACCAAGGTCCGAAGGCAGTGCAGAGAAAGTGCAAAGTTCATGCCAGTAGGAAAAGTATGGTTTCATACGAAGCACGTGCACAACCTTGGGCAGATGCTGCAGGCGTGTGGAGCAGGAAGGACTGTCGGGAATAACTTCATAATTCCTATCACTGATGCGGCGCAGAACTATGTACGGTCTGAAGCATCTACGCAGGAACTTCTGAGATAGCCCCCGCCGACAAATAGTGGTCCAGACCCACACTTGATCGCAGACGTTGTACATGACAGGTCTATGCCGAAGATTGTAGTGCCTAGCAGCATAGTCCTGTTCTTGGATTCGCAAACGCGCAAGCTGCCTGGCTTCCTATGCATGTTGCATAAACTCCTCGGCTCCAGTCTCATCATCACCGCACTCGTGTGGCAGCATTGCGTCCAACATTGTTGCAACTTACCGGCCGTAAACAAGGCTAAAAGGTGTCACACGTGCTGTCTATTGGCGAGCTGTGTAGCATGCAAATGAAACACAAGGTAAAATCTCATCCCATTTCTTGTAGTCGATGTCGGTGTACATACTCATCATGTCTGCCAGTCTTATTCAAACATTCTGTCAGCCCATTGGTTTGGGCATGATAAGCCGTTATCTTTCAATGAGTGGTACCACTCAGTTGCAAAACGGCATCCAGAAGTGTTGCTGTGAACACAGTACCTGTCTATTATGACTGCTGTGGGCGCGCCTTGCCTTACGACGGCTTTGATGAAAAATCGTGCTGCTTTGGCTGCTGTTCCCCTTTGGAAAGCCCCTGTTTTAGGCATATCAAGTACGATAATCAATGACGATGATTATCCATCTATTGCTGGCAGTAGACATCAGAAAGGGACCTAAAAGGTCTATGCCAATTTGTGCGAACGGCGCTTCCGGTATTTGAACAGAATGCAGCAGTCCAGCTAGCTTGACGGGTAGAGCTTTGTGGCGCTGGCGATTCAGGCATGTCTGAACATAACGTTTCACGACTGGTACAAGTCTCAGCCAGTAGTACTTCAGCCTAATTCTTTCCAATGTGTGGGTGTAGCCCAAGTGAATAGTGGTCGGCTCGTTGTGACAGGCATGTAGGACTTCCTCCCAAAGAGATGCGGGATGACCAGTAGACGGCTGCTGCCACTAGGTGAAAATTTCTTTGTATAGAGAACACTGTGGCGCAAGCAAAACAAAGGCAGCCTTCAGGCAAATAACCTCGGAACACTGCTTGTTCTTCCCTCTAAGTATTCAATAAGAGGAACCAGTTCTGCGTTCTCGCGTTGCTGGCGTGCAACGGCATCTACCATGCCTAGAAACGCCGCATCGTCATCATTGTGCACTGCAGTCTGAACAGGAGACCGAGAAAGGGAGTCGGCATTGGCATGTTGCTTCCCTGATTTGTACACAACGATGAAGTCAAACTCCTGGAGCCAAAGGCTCTAGCACACAAGCCGACCAGCTGGATCTTTTAAATTAGGCAGCCAGCAAAGTGCATGGTGACCAATGACAATGGCGAAACAGCAACTGTACAAATAAGGGCAAAATTTCAGGATGGCCCATACCATCGCGAGGCATTCCTTTTCTGTAGTGCAGTAGCTAGCCCCCGCTGTTGATAGCGTCCTGTTGACGTAAGCAATCACTCTTTTGGTGCTGTCCTGCCACTGAACGAGCACTACACCAAGGCCAACATTACTATCATCTGTATGAAGAATCATCGGGGCGTCTTTATCAAAGTGCGCAAGCACGAAGGCGGATGCAGTCGTAGCCGTAGCTCGTGGAATGCTTGTTGCTGATCTTCACCCTACATGAAGGGGACATCTTTGGTGAAATGTGTTAAAGGCCACGTGATGTGCAAGAATTCTGGAATAAAATGCCTGTAGTAGGCGCAAAGGCCCAGAAAACGGCACATGGACTTTTTATCAGATGGCGTCGAGAAATTAGAGACTGCATCATTTTATCAGGGTCAGGTCGGACACTTTGATGACTAACGATGTGACCGAGGAACTGAAGTTCTTCAAAATGGCACTTTTCAAGTTTCAAAGTTAGACCAGCTGAGCGTATTGCTTCAAAGACCATCTTCAGTCTCTGTAAGTGCTCCTCAAACGCGACGGGAGAAAACAGTCACGTCATCAAGGTACACCTGGCAGGTTTGCCTTTTGAGGCCTGAGAGTCCCGTGTTCATTAGTCGTTGAAATGTTGCTGGAGCAGAACACAAACCGAAGAGAAGCACTTCAAATTCATAAAGTCCACCAGGCGTCACAACAGCGGTCTTCTTACGGTATCGCTCATAAACTGATTTCCCGGTAGCCACTTTTGAAGTTTACCGATGAAAAGTAATGTGCATTTCGTAGCCTGTCCAGTGAATCATCGATACATGGTAGCGGATAAACGTCCTTCTTTGTCATCTGGTTCAGTTTTCAATAGTCAACGCAGAAGCGCAGGCTACCGTCCCTCTTTTCCACCAATACGATAGGTGATGCCCAAGGACTCTTAAGTCACCGAATTACCCCGTCCTCAAACATCACCTTCACTTGTTTTTGTATTGCCTCGTGCTCTTTCGGTGCTACACGATAAGGATGCTCCAGAATGGGTCTTGTGTCAGCTTCGGTGATAATACGGTGCTTGGTGAATGGCGTCTGGCTAACTCTTGATGCAGATGAGAAGCAGCTGTGAAACTGATTGACGAGCTCAAGAAGGCTGCTGCATTCGAGGGGTGATAAAGTTAAACTGACATCACCCACAGGTCCAGGCATAGGCACGGCGGACACCGCATGCTGCACTGAGAGGAAGTCTTGTATTGGGGCAAATTCATTGAAGTAAGCAACAGTAGTGCCTTTAAGAATGTGTTGACGTTCCCTGCTAAAAAACGTCAGCAGGAGTTGAGCATGTCCGTCGAGTGCATTAATTATGACCTTGGCGATAGAAACGCCGTGACTTAGTACAAGTGTGTTGATGTTTTTAGCAACTCCAGTCCCGCTATGCAAGTTGTTGCAGATTACAGGCAAGAGGGAACAACTTCACAGCGGAAGTATCACGTCAGCGGCAGCTATACGTAAGCGCAGTCACAGGTGTTCCGCAGGGTCGACACATCTGAACTCGTAAAAAATGTAACGAAGCAGTTGCAAACATTAATCGCTTCACCGTACTCTCTCAAGAAATCCATCCCCAATATAAGTTTCTTACAGCACTCAAAGAGAATGACAAGGGTAGTAACGAAGGCTGAACCAGAAATTACAATTCTGGCTGTGCATTTTCCAATCGGGGTCATCAAGTGGCCCCCGGCAGTTCTGACAGTGGGCCCAGTCCACGGTGTCATCACTTTTCTTAGTCTGTCGGCTAGCTTTAGACTCATTATCAAAAAATGCGAACCAGTATCAACGAGAGCAACCACTTGGTCGCTGTCAATGAGAACTTGACAAGATCGGCGTTGACGGCGTCGGTTACATGGGGTGTGGTTGGAGTCGTCAGAGTCTTAGAGTCGTCGAATGTCAGTGATGGGGGCTCTTGGGAAGGTCGACAGTTTGCAACCTCACCCCCACAGGTCGCTTCCTCTAGTTTCCCCGGCGCAGGCGAGAGGACCTGCCCCTAGAGAAATCAGGAAAAGTGCAACACATTGGTGAAGTGTATCAAGCCGGAGATGGGAAACATAATCATGGCGTAATTGAACCTTCCGGTTGGCAGTTTGTCGAATTGTCGTCGCAGATACGTGGAGCATCAAATGGAGGGTAATTTAGTTGAAGGGGAATCTTGTAAACCCAGCTGCACGATAGTGGCAAACTCGGTAAACATGCCCTCTTCGCCACAATGAAAGCATAGCGGCCGGCGGTCAGCAGTGCTCCACGAATCGGTTTTCCGAAGCGGGCAGCCAGCAGGAAATTCTCTGCAAGACCGAGGCACAGCGATCGGCCGTCGACGATACGGCGTTGCTGGTGGTGAGGGTGACTGTCGAGGATAGGCGTAGGGGGTGGCAGTGGCAGCAGAGTGGTCAATGGTGTAAGCAACATCGAAGTGGCAAGAGGTGGACGACGAACAGCTTCCATGTAGGACAATCGTTGCAACACCACCTGCCAGGCAGGCGAAGAAAAGGCCTGTCAGACTTCCTCCCAGACAACATCGACAGAAGCCACAACTGGTGCCATGGGAGCAAACCCGAGCTGCTGGATCTCCTCTCGCACAATCTCTTGGATGACTTGACACAGACATGTGCCACAGCTCTCAGGTAGAATTGAAACATCAATCGGAGAGTTTGAGTGGTCATATTGGCCGTACCGCAGCTGTAGTGCCGGTTTAATAGCGGTAGCCTCTTTGGTGAATTTGGCCACTGTTGTCGGTAGATTCCCCACGAGTCCAGCAAACAGTTGCTCCTTCACTTCCCGCAAGAGGTAGCGCAACTTTTCTTCGGCCATCTCAGGGTCTACTCTGCGGAAAAGGCGGGCAATATCTCTAGTAACCATGGCAATGCTCTCATTTGGTATATGAATACGGGATTTAAGAAGGCGCTGCGCAGTGTCTTCTGTTGCTACTAGTGAATGTGTCTAGCAGCTGGTTGTGGAAGGTATCCCATGTGGTCAAACTCTTCTCCCAGTTCACAAACCGCGTCCACACACTACCTTGAAGGGCAAATAGACATTGGGAACTTTTGCTGGGAGTCCCAGTCATAACTCGCGACACACTCGAATTCGTCCAGCCAATCTTGGACATCTTCAAAAGCGTCACCACAGAAACTTTCCAGAATCTTAGGATTCTGCAGCGTCACCTGCGATGGAGTTGCAGTGGCCATAGCGGACGAAAATAGCCGTGTCCCTGCAGGGTCTTGCAGGGAGTTGAACTCAGGCGTCAGGCCTAGCAGGCAGCAACTGTATCGGTGAACAGGGGTTTCGACGAACGAAAGTGATTCCGTGTTCGATGTATGGTTTCGCAAAAGGGTGCCAAGCATGAGGCAGTCATACCCAGCACCTCCACCAGTGTCACATCCTAGTAGGAGACGAGAAACCCGGTGTACAGCACAGATAATAGCACTTTATATGAAAAGTCAACCCAACGTCATTGTCTCCATTTTCCACCTGCACACTATTACAGCGTCGTTTTCATGGCCTCACACATTCCCGTAGCGACGATATACAATGTGGCAATATAGACTTAATAGCTGTTCACAACAGCGCCAAAGTTTACACTCTATGATGCCAACAGCACCACTCAGTGATAACCGTGGACACTGACAGTAAATTGCATGCATGTGCCACAAGGGTTGGGTCTGACTGATTTTACATGGAGACTTTTATGCCAGCAAATGTTATGACACTTTGCCAACTCCTTTATTAATTCACTTGGGCACATGCAATATTTTTTATCACTGTGACCACAGGTGACTTGTTACTTTTTCTACTGCATATTGCTTTATTGTGCTATGTTTAGAATTTATTAGTTCGACACTTGTCACTTGTATTTATTTTTAATGTATTGCACAATGCCAAAGGCACAAAACTGTTAGTGGCCACCTATGCCAACAATTAAAAATATATTTTTTTGCAGCAGCTGCACCCTTACTCTGCACAAACTGGTATTCAGCTTCCAGAGGGTCCCTCGAAAGACGTGGCCGTGAACTGCGGCCAAAGCCCAGCAGATCAAAGCAGTACGTTGTGCGGTCCTGGGCCAGGTAATCCAGGTTGAGCAGCCAGAGAGCCACTCCCGAAGCAAAGCCATGCACCAGCACAAGTGGAACCCGTTCTTCCTCTGCAGCTACTTTCGTACTGGGACCTAGCTGAAGGGTGCGGACCTGGTGGCTGCCCTTGCAGCCCAGGATTGAGTCTATGGTCACAAATGAAGACCGAACAGGAAGCTTCATATCTGCGGAATACAATAAACCAATAAACAATAACATGAGCATCACTGAAGTATTCAGACACCCTCTTTTTTCTTTCAAGCAGTGTTTCACCTTTGATGGTATAGTTGGAGAAGTAAAAACAAGTGATATAATTGTTGGGAAGCGCATTTCATTATTTCTGAGCACTTACAATGACAAATCATTTTCTATCACTAAAATTTCTACACAACAGTTTATATGTAGGAATTAGAGTTTTCAGTTTTCACTGATAAATGCTGAAAACTGCCTAAAAATTCCAATTTTAGGAATTCAGTTTCAACTGAAAAGCGCCAAATTTACAAATTCGTCATGGCTCGTCACACTAAGTCTGCAAACATGACCAGACCCTCCCAAGTGGGTTGGGCATTCGTGCTTAAGCCCTCTTACTCATGCTTGGTTGGTACAAAAGCTCCCATGCGTATGAAGGTGAAAGTGGGGTTTCTGGACAAGCAGGTTTTCTTCTTGCGAGCCTCGCCAACCATTTCATAGCAAAAGGAACTAGATAAGGGAGCTTTGTGCTTGTTTGAGTCCCTCCTTCCTCACTCTTCCTGCATGTCCTCATTTGCTTACGCATGCAGCTGTGGTGTAGGAAATGACTTTTTGAGAAATGGCAATGTGGAATGGAGCACAACCAGAGTGCCAATATGTGGCTAAGTGATGATCGTCATTCTTTTTGGCTCGTGGTCCATGTTCTAAACCCAAATCTTAAGAGCTAGTTGTGGAAGGACTTTAGTGCTTATTGTTCACTATTCTCCATGGTGGCAAGTAAGGAAGTGATGCTGGAGACTATATAAAAAAAAGAATTTGCAGAGTATATGCTCTATACAGTGCAAGACAAAGTCGAACCCGTCCTTATCTGGAAAATGCATCGACCTGATTGGCCATGCCTCTCCGATTCAGCACTGCTTTCCTTTTGCATATCAAGCGTCAACATAGAGCATAGTTTTTCTCAAATGAGAATGACAGACAGAAAGGAGCGCTCCCAGCTCTCTGACAAGAATCTCTGCATGGGTAATGCATGTATTTTAACAAATTTCTAGTGTAATTAATTTGCCTCACTTTCTTTAATGTCAATAAAGTTTCATCTTTTTACTGGTTCCTTCCCAATATAAATATGTGTGATCAGTTTTTCAAAGGACCGACAATGCCGAAAAGGTGGTACTGCAATAGAATAGGTGCTGATAAGTACCGAATTTTCTATGTAAAATAACTGCCTGCTGAATTTCAAGAAAATATTGCCACAAAGTTTAATCCTATTTATATGCAATAATACAGTTCATATTTAAAAAAAAAAGTCTCAATTTCTCCCAAAAGGCGAAGCATCGATTGCAATAGCAAATTAGTCAACAGCTATACGAAACATAGGCATACTAACTAAATTAACAAGCATGGTGTCACGTGCACACAAGCAAACATGAACACATCTCACTCAATAATCGCAGATCTCGCTGTTAAAACACTGCAGTGAAGAAACGCGGCAGCAGCAGCAAGCCAATTAACCTTCGTACTGCCGCTCACATCCACACGAACTAAGCCGCGAACACACAGTGCAGCGCAGACCCTGCACCTGTCGCAGATGGCTTTCAAGGTACAGTGGCCGTGCGGCCACATGGGCAGTCCAGGGTAGAACGCGAGCCCCATCCCGACCCTCTCCCCGAAGCCTTGCGCATGACGAAAGACAGCGCGCTTCCTCCCCACTTTCCTTAATTGCTTGCGCAAGATTGAGCCGCGATCGCCGGCTCACCTTCTCATGCTTTCACTCACACATACGGCGCACGGCGAAGATTTTATCGCCCATGGACTTTCTATGGAACATCACAGCGACACCAACGGCAGAAATGCACCTGGAGTGTCCATATAATTGTTATCGCAACAAAACACTTAAACGAGTACACTAACATCACATTTTAACGTCACATTGTTTTGCACTAAAGGTAGGTCCAAACCCAAGGAAAATACTGATGAGCATTGAAGAGCTCGGATAAATTTACTAGAAATATTTGTTTCTACAAAGCAGTTTTTGTTTCAGTTGCCAGAAGGTGGATGACATCACGCATTGGTTTGCTCCGTTCCTGCGATTGCTGCAGCTGCCACACGCACCAGAAGAAATGTACACAGCACTCATTGATTCATTTCTTTCTTTTTTTGGGTACCATCATCAAACATCACCTTACTTCAACACAACCTCAGAAAATTTTGCTCAGTGTCGTGATGTCACGATAATGTTGATGACGCCAAGTCCCACATTTCAAGACCAACTTCAGTATCCAATAAGAGGTGTTACTCAACCTTCATACTTGCTAAGTGTCATCCTTTTATGTGCAAGAAAAGTGTGGTACAGTTTCTACAACTTCAAAAATATGTGCCAGAACTCACTCTAAGCACATAAACAACAAAAAAAGCACCTATAAACATTTTGATAAGCAACACATTAGTATTTTAAAAGAAATGTTCTTGTACCTAAACTGAAAACAGCACAGTTGGATAGCTTTTGTTATACCTCCCAGCATGCCTGCATTTGTGTAATAGAAGTGCACTCAAAAGGCAGTTTCACAATAAGTGTCATTTTCTGAATGCTGAACACACTCCTTAAATTTGCCCTTGATCAACATAACTAGAATTCAAAAATAAATATATTAGAACAAAAGAAACATACGGGACCATCTCTTGCATGTGGAACAAGACATAGGTAATTAGCTAGTGAAGTACTAAGCATGCAGAGGACCCAAAACTTGGCATGGGATACTGAATCAGGGCTATACATACACAGTATAACCTCGTTAATTCGGATTTCACGGGAAGGAAAAAAAAATGTCTGAATTAACGGAATGTCAAATTATGGAAGGTAACAAGAAAACAATAAACAAATGCTTACTACGACAACACACTTTTATTTACTGAATGAATGAGCAAATCCTGTCTATTTTGCACAAAAGCAGTGCGGAAGCTGCAATTCTCGTCATCTCGTGACTGATTAGCGCTCGCAGTGGCAAAGGTCTCGCAACTTCCTTCACAGCGCGGCCGCAGCGCGCGACTTCACCTGAGATAGACGTTTTACTACCGCGTACACATCCCGATCATTTTTTTCACCAATGAAATGGCCGCCGTCCATCGCGACATAGCCGGTACACTTCATTGTCAAAAGCTTGTCCAAACTAAACTATGGTTTGCCGCAACCACTGCGGACGAAACCGCGGCCGCTATTGATGCGATCATGTATGGCAACCATGCAGTCATGAAGGCACTTGGCCAACGCGGTGCTATGCGCAGCGGTTAACGCAAGAACAAAGGCTTCAGAGGAACTAGACATGAAGCTTTCTGGCGTTGCTGTCATTCATGCACGATTTCCACTGATGACCGCGGCGATGCGGACTTCGCCGCTTCATTTCAGTGGACACTAACATCATTTTTGCTCTTTTGTGTCGCACATTTGCGGCGCTACGGCACTCGCCGAGGTCCGAGAGCTGTCCGAATTCCCCGATGTGCCACCAAATACGTCCGAATTAACGAGAGTTTCTTTGCATTAAATAATGCATATGAATGCTGGGAGCAAAGGACAAGTTTAAATTATTTTCTTAATTAACGAGGGCCAAATTAACAATGTTTTACTGTATACACTCTCAAAAACAGTTGCACCCTTTGGGGTATATATTTGTCTCACAACAATAATCGTCATCTGCCCCGCTTGCATTTCTTTTCTTTAAAACACTGTGCTCGTTACTTTCCTGTCGAGAATGCTCTGTCATGCTGATAACATGCTGTTACGATCGGCCTGCAGGGGTGCTGACCTGCAAAACCTTCCCAGCCCGCTGCAGCTGTTTTGAACGTCCTGCGGGGGTAGCTTCGAACCCTTCCCGGCCCGCTGCGACGAGTGGCTTTGGAGAGCCAACAATGTGTGTCTTCGGAGAACTGGTGACGCCAGCAAAGTTAACCGACCATGCAGCTCCTTCGGAGAACTGGAGACCACAGCAAAGTTAATCAACCATGTGCCTCCTTTGGAGATTCGGCGACGCCAGCGAGGTTAGCCACATTCGGCGGACCGAGTATTGTTACTTGATTCGCTGTCGCCTTCCCGGTCTACTTGGAGCAAGAGGACTCCTGAAAAGGGGGTTTTGCGGCGCATTTTCGCGGGCCCCAGAATTCGTCAGTCTGCTGACAATCGTAGCCTGCTGGCTACCTGAGAAGTCAGATCTGGAATCAAGAGGTGCCCGCTGAAGTCAAGCGTGACAACCCATGTGTACGAGGACCCGCTCACCTCAGTGTGTTCAGCGAGACCAAAGTGCAGAAGAGAGTGTGTGAACCCTCCCCCTCAAAGGGGGGTCGACTACACCTCCAACGACGACTCTGGACGGTCCGATTGGACGGAGGCTGAATGGCAGTTTTTCCTCACCTAGGGATCTAGAGAGGACAGAGGGTTTTTAAGCAGCCATTTTGTTGGCTGCTAGTCGAGGTGTGTGCCGTGTGCTTCGGGCTTGGTGCTTCGTCTTTCGGGCTCCGTTTGGGAGTCATACTAGACTGTTGAAATGTATCTCCTGTCGTAATGTAAATACTGTAAATAAATCCCTACTCCTAGTTCTCGATGAGAGCAAGTTCCTCCCTACAATCACATCCCAAGCGTGGGTGAGTAGGACGACGGCATGGGCCAGCTACCACCTATTTGATGCCCGACCACAAATCCTACAACTGTTTGCCACCAGTGGGAAGTTCCTCGCTTCAACAACGTCTAAAGCCTTACAACTGGTTACCAGCGGTGAGATTGTCCTCCAAGTCTTACAGTGCATGCCGTTTGTGACTTGGAAGTGCCGGGCTCGCAGTGTTAAAGAATGGAAATGTGGACAAGACAGATGACGATTGTTGTTGTGGGACAAGATAAGCTCCAATGGGAGTACATTTTTTAAGAGTACACTCTTAAAGCAGTTACACCCTTTGGGGTGTACATTTGCCTCGCAACAATAATCGTCATCTGTCTTGCCCGCATTTCCTTTCTTTAACGCTGCAATCCTGGTACTTCCAAGTCACAAACGGCATGCACATCATCAGCATGACTGAGCATTCTCGACAGGAAAGTAACAAGAGCAGCGGTTTCAAGGAAAGAAAAAAAAGCAAGACAGATGACGATTACTGTTGTGTGGCAAATATACACCCCAAAAGGGTGTAACTGTTTTTAGAGTGTGGTGAATGAACATACACGGTCCTGAATATTTCGCCGCGCGCTTGAAAAAAGGCTTTGCGCTGACCGCTGCACTGTTCTTGCTCAAATTTTGCAGAATGATCGCATTTTGGCATCGACTTCGTTTAGTATACCACTTGGCACAGTTAATTGCCTGGTTTTTAAGAAAGAAGTGCAAATTTGCCTGTGCTTATGCGATGTTAAACAAAATTACACCCTTTAGGTCGTATCTTGCCACACAACAATAATCATCACCTCGCTTGTCCGCATTTCCTTTTTTTAATGCTGCAAGCCCGCTACTTCCAAGTCACGAATAGCATGCACGTTATGAACATGATAGAGCATTCTCAAGAGGAAAGTATCGAGCGCAGTGTTTTCAAAAAAGGAAACGCAAGCAAGACAAATGACGATTGTTGTTGTATCGCAAGATACGACCGAAGGGTGTAAATTCGTTTAAGAGTGTGGGGATGCGAGCAGCTGCCGCGACAGCACAAGCATTAACTTGTGTCGCCACCTGCAGAAAGCGTTTCAGGGAGGACTGCCTGTGCTTCCCGCTCCTGGAACAGACGAGTTCCCTTCCTGAAACCTTGCTTTCTGCGGACGAGGACAGGCGGCAACACAATTTTATGCTTGCACCGTTGTGGCAGCAGCTCGCATCTCTATAAGCGCAGGCAAATTTGCACTTTTTTTTCTTAAAAACCAGGCAATTAACTGTGCCAAGTGTTATACTTGGCACAGTTGCAGCGGTTAGTGCAATACCTTATTTCAAACACATGCAGCAAAACATTCAGGACCCTGTACAAGTGCAAGCCTTAATTTCATTTGCTTTGACCAGTTGTGCGACTTCAGTTCATGTAGGTAGCACACCAGTCCCATATGTCACCAAATAAGCTGCGTACTACAGCGTTTACAAGGAATTAGAAGTCATCAACAGACCCAGTCAACAACTTTCCTTCAATATGAACCACCATCGCCCACTTCCTTCCTAATGGAGGCAATACTGTACTGCAGCGGTTGAAAAACATATCTTATTCCCTGTGCTGCTTTATTGCGTTCTTTTTTTTTTTTTTTTCAGATTGCAGACATATATGTTTCATTTATTTAACTTAAAATTCGCCATCTTGTGTTACTAAGAATGCTCTCGCAATCACAAAATCAGCCAATAGGGTTGCTGGGTCCAGCTGCCTGCAATGGCACTGTATGACGACATTATGGAAGCAAGAGCAAGTGATATTTCACTGTTTTTGACACGAGATCGCAAATTCTCTGCTGCATGCAGTGCAGTAATATTTGTCTCAGATGTTCACAGCAGCCTCTACAACAGAGCGACGTTTTCTTACTATGTTCAAACAGTGTTTCAGGGCCACTTTAATGATTTTCCCCAGCAATCTGTTTTGTTTTCAACATTGCACTATAATAGGAAAAGTTATCGTACACCTGACTACATCATGACTCTGTGGCTCATAGCACAATTGGTTTCCAGCAGAACATTTTTACCCAGACAGGAAGAAACGACGACACACGTCCTTGTCTCCACTGGGCATCTCGCTTTTCATTATTGCCAGCACCATTGCACCGTTCAATTTCATGACACCAAAGTTTTAGGAAAAAGTGAAGACAAGCTGACACGCGAGATCTTAGAAGCCATGGCAATTTACAGAAGCAGGAAATCTTGCATTAGTACACCATTAATCCTACTAACTGAAAAAGAAAAGGGCTACTTGCGCAAAGACGATATTTCAACCTAAGGAGTCGAATAATCGGCATTACAAAAAACAAGGGGGGGGGAGAGAGAGAGAGGCATTGACTATCTTGTGCTATAAAAAGTTTACGAAATCAATAATACACATTCAGTTGGTAGTTCAGCATGTGTCGTCGTCTCTTCCTGTCCACGTCAGAACGTTCTGCTGGAAACCAATTCTGCTATGTGCAACCAACGAGCTCAGGCAAACACTATTTCGCAGCTCAGTGTTTTGACAATGAAGAAAACAAGCCATCCACATCCATCGTCTTATCTTATCGTATTTATATTACCCTCAGGGCCATACAGCATTAACCCTGCTGTGCCCGAGTATACTTGCCTGGCTGCTTGTAGAGCAGTTAAAGTAAATGGAGCATTGAAAAATGTGACACTGTACAATCGCTGCCATGATTGTACACCAGTGCGATGGAACAAGTTCATCTTTTGTTTATCAAGCTGATGTTCATGCAGTTCATGTTTCCTGAAATGTTTAATTATTTCAGCAATAATAGCTACATATTTTTGTGGTTTCCTGTCCAGCTGCTTTGGTAATATACAAGTAAAGCCAAGTTCTTTTTAGCCAAGCCAAACCATCTTTCCAAAACCGAAAAGACACTTTTACATGTGACACTCAGCCACACGGGTGCTTTTGATTTAACTAAGAAGCATGCGATCTCCTGAAAATCTGAGCGAGCTGGAGAGAAGGTTTTTTAACTCACATACAGATTCAGAACTTAGGTTCATGTGAAATAGCATGAAAAATAGCAAAACAGCATAAAATCCTATGGTATGTTCTGGGAGGTTGTCGTTTTATTTTTTTAAAGCTGCATTCAAAAATTCCGCTTCTGCAATAGCAAACCAGCCACTTTTACCATGGGAGGAAGCTTGGCAAGTGTCACAGAACACGCAAGAATGAAATATGGGTGGCAACGTCATTATGAATTTTCTGTGCCAGCTCACCTTGGACCTTGACAGCCTTTACTCAGGTCTATTTATTTGTTTACCAGCAAGCAAGTACTACACTGCCTTTTAGAGGAACCACAGACTCAACATCGCCAGTTTTGATAACTTGTTTTGTACCCTATAGTGGCCCAAAAAGGAGAAAATACTTTTAAATATGCCACTGACATAGCAGAATTGAAGTTTTAGGGAAAAGTTAAAGGAAGTTTAATCTTGATATTTTTTCTGCAAGAATCAACCTTTTCCTGCAGAATGAATGAAAATGAAGTTTTGGAAGGATTCTGTACTAGTATAAACTGATTTAATGTTATTGTTTAGTGCCCCTTTAAGTTAAATGCTCACCAAGACATAAGGGAATTCTGTAACTCACAGGACAGCAGCTTTCGCTCAGCCTCTTCAAGGTGCTCAGATGAAGTGGGGCACCATCGGATATAACTGGAGATCCAACTGGGAATAAGGTCAATCAAGCTGCTCAACAAGGTGTCTGCCAGCAGGCACGTGTGTTTCAGCAGGCGCAACCTGTGCAACCCATATGTACAAGCTGTCACCATGCAGACAAACACGCACACACACACACACACAGAAAGCGATATTTAATGCCTTTAATGCCTCCACTTTTTATAGCACAATTGAAAGATTACAATCGGAAGACACCTAGACTCTCAAGTCTCTCTAAGAAGTGCATAAAAGCTATTGAAAAAAGCTGTGAAAATAAGTATCAGACACCTTACAATGCTTAGAATGATGGCAATGGTATGCTGCAAAAACTAAAATGGAAATTATTGCAACTTTGGAAGCAGTAAAAGTAGTTTTTGTCAAAAGATGCAAGTGCAGCGTTAATATCTGTGCTCAATGTGTAACACATGCTTCAATAATTTGTATGGTATTTTTTTTTTTACATTCTCATGCATTGTGACATTTGCTTGACACCAGGGGGGAGGGGGGTATTCTGTAAGAGTCCACCTAGTGCGCCGTCCATTTTGGCCGCTGGTGATTGGATGCAGCTGTACGAGCGAGGAGGAAATGAGCGGCCCCAGCCAATCAGCAGCGGCCGAAATTGACAGTCCGCTAGGTGGACTCCCACAGAATACCTCCGCAGCACAACAGACTTGTGTTAGGAAAAAGTGGATAAGATGAATGAACACGAAGTGACAATCCTCAAAAGAGTTTGAAAGAGGACAGGAAGCATGTCAGGAACTTGCATGCTGATGTGCTATATGTAGGCAATGCCACACACATTAGGAAATGTGACAACATGTAGTAAAAAGGGTGCCAGCACTTTTCAACAAAGCTATGCACAGTTGACAAGAAAAATATTTCTGGTGCCAAAGCCTTGATGGTAGCAATGGAAAAAAAATTTGATAAATAGGATTGCGCACTTGACTATGATGAAGGCATATACATTGTCTCTGTAGTGAAGTGATATGGTCTATAATGCTTTTGATGACATTCACTGTTAAGTGTTGCCATATGCAATTTTTTAATCTTTCTGTGCCAATTGAAATATAAAACAAATTGTTTAACGTAGAAAAGCATGCTTATTTACATAAACCCAAGACATGAACTTTCGATCTGTATCATAATCTCATTCCATGCTCACAATAGTTGTTCATATGGTGCAATTCTAAATAGACTGCTACACCAACATGCAGACATGCCAATACACCGACATACAGAGAGAAAAGCGTCTCAGCTGACCTGGGGCAAAACATTGTAAAGCAAGGTAGACAAGCTTCATATGAGCACACATATCAGGAAAAGTTAACAATGACAATGTTTTGCATGTGACAAGGTACCATTTGGTCCATCTTCAAAAACAGGCTGCATCATCAGAGAACTGTGCACACAAACCATCATAAGCTTCAGGCTACTAATGTGAGCACAAAGCTAAAGCTTGAGTCCAAATAACTAGATTTACGATGAATTGGCACTTGGTAACTGAATTAATAAGGCTACAGTGCCATCTGAACAACTAATGAAGGATTTTTCATCTGCCATGCCAGTTGAAGACTATTCAGCTTCCGGACTTGAGACATTATTAATTAGCGCAAAAAAGACGGAGGACAGCAAGAAGCACACAGGACATACTACTAGACTTTGACCAATGTGAAGTTTAGCGTTGCGTCCTGTGCGCTTCTTACTGTCATCAAATGCCTTTTTTGCACTAGTTAATGTCTCAAGTCTTCATGTTCATATTCATCATGCGACAGTAACTATGGATGATTTAATGACATGGTAGAAATAGTTATTAAAAATTGATCTTTGTGATAGCTATTTCGAAAATTAATTTCTGTGACTGTGAATTTCTGTGAATAAATATATTAGGCATTCATATTAAAGCCTTGAGATGGATACTAGGGGCAGCAAACATCTAACCATACCTTTAATGCCATTGCACTGTGGGCTAAAGATGTGCATGCTTACACAGTTATCTGTTAGGGCCCCTTTTAGGAACACAGACAAGGAAGGCTCATCTAATGGTACCTCCCACAGCCCCACAATGACTTTGACAGATGCTATGCAGGCAGTGAAATTACTTACAACATTATTTGTATTGAACCTAAAGTACCACAACCTATGAGCAGCTTGTCACAGAGTCCAACATGTTTCTAAGAATTACGACAGGTTACACTAGATAGCAGGCAGCAACATTTAGGATTTTCACCACAATGCCAAGCACCTGAAATACCTAACACACTGATTGACAAGTGACACCAAAGTGTAATCTACAATACGCAAATACAAATCTATTTCCATCATCACTCTTTACAAAAATACAGTAACTGTGAAGACAGAGACAAAAAGCCAATGAAGGGAGCTTGACAGGGCCTGTGCCCTCTTCTCACACAGCAGAGGTGGAACAGCACAGACATGGGAAATGTATTCGAAGTTCTAAAGAAAATATTTGATGTGTTCCAATAGTGAAATTTCCCAATCGAATCAAATATGAATATTTGAGAAAAACAATCACCAAATATCAAGCACAATATTTTCTCATTTCTAAAGCAACATGAAATATGAAGTTTGTGCAGAGTCCATTTGATTAAAAAAGAAATCGGGCTTATATACATTGATACACGCATATTATATACCGTTCACAATTAGCCATAAGGCCAAGTGAGAAGCTTGTAAATGAAATACAACTGCTTAAAATTATCTGGGGCACTATGGCAACGACAGTGATGAAGCAAGAGAACAGCATCTTACCAAAAGCATGTACAATGTTCCATTGGCAGAAAGAGAGAAATGTGATACTACAGCAGCGCAGATTGCTTTTTAACAGACGCAAACATGGTGAGACTGGCCAAACAATAAATCGGAAGAAATTCATATGCAGGCTGCCTAAAAGCTAGCCATTCTTCCTGAACGGCTGGAAAGTGTTCAGCAGGGCTTATCTACCCGAATGCGTTCACTCAGGAACTAATGCTCAATGCAGCAACCGCAGCTATCATGCAGCAAAATCATTCACAACGGCCCTCACACCCATCATTCTGTCTCCCTAGAGACTCTAATACACATTTTATCCCTTCTAAGATAATTTTTTTTCAATTCATCTTTGAGGGCTTTTAATTGTGAATTCTTGAATCAAATATGAATAGCAAGGACTATTTGATTCACATTCGGAACTTCTAATAATCGCACACCCAATGGAAATTTTAGAAAGAGTACCCAAAGTACCCAAATATTCGTGCAACAAATACTGAAAATTTCTTCAAACAGAGCAATAAAATTTAGAACGGGCTGGTATTTTAAATGGTTACTTTCTTGTTTAAAGTGCTTGATAATGTACATCGAATCATCCGTCGTCTATGTGTATTGGGCATTTTCCATCGGTCACTATTTCGGGGGTCAAATCAAATAGTGACTGATGACTGCAAGGTTCTTAATGCATACATCACTGATTCTCATGCTAACTTCAGAGCACTTTAGCTATTTGGAGAAGTATGAATCTGTTACGGGCAGGAGATTCAGTTGTCCAAAAATAGGATGACTATGCGCATTTTACTCAGCGTTGACAATTTCGTGAATCACTTTCTTCTGTAATAAATAATTTTTTTATATTACAGAAAGTTGCGGCTCCCTGAACCAAGAGATTATGGCTGATTACAGAAAGAAACACAGCATTACAAATTATAAGCTTAACATGTTTTGGCAATAAATAACGCCCTCAAGATCCTAGCTTGAGCTGCAGAGGAGTCTTACGATATGATGCATTCTTGCTTAACCACATATACTTAGGCTGTGCCTACACTCGTGAAGCAGTTAAAGAAGATAAGCTTGTGATGATCTGTGCAAAGCATGTAGCCCAACCTAGAACACTGATCCCATCTTTACTATTCTGGTGGCTCTCACAGGTAAAATCCACTAAGTACGTCCCACACTGGAGGAACACCATGCAGCAGTGTGCGATGTAATATTACCACAGGTTGGACACCACATTGTCCAAGTCACTAATTAGCACTAAAGAAAGTGTAAATTTTTATATGTGACATATGCTTGTGCTCACGTTTGAAACTGTCATCACATCATTTCACACTAGTTTACATCCTCACATTGTTTTTATGCTTTATTTTTATCAATGTTTTTGTCATACTAGGTCTCTTCAATTATTCGTCCTCGACAGTCCCAGACTGCACAAGGAGCTTTCAGCCAATGAATGTTGTGCATGCAGCATCACAGCCAGTCCCGGATAGTATGGAATGACAAAACAAAGAGGCCACTATGAGCAAGGCTAGCTCCAGTTCACAAGGCTCCATTCCCTCTATGATTTATTCTCAGTCATAATCACCTTCATAATATAAATGGTATCACCACCCATGCTTGGGCATGTACCAAGTAAACAGAAGGAAAGAAAACGGGGGAAAGAAAGGGAAAGAAGGCATGTTACCGCTACCTTATCCCAACCTTATCCCATTTAAACTGAAACGAAAGTTTCCTTTTTTAAGTACGAGTCTTGGTGATAGTTTTGCGTAACAGATATCTATCCATTCTGCAGCAGGTGTCCTAAAGAGTCAAGTAAATTCAAATTTATCCTAAATAAGCTGAATTCGCCGTTGTGTAGTCGAAAGTTGTTACACAGCAGTAAAAATAATGTTGTACATCACATCTGCAAAAAACGATCAAATAACTTAGCAAATACGAGTAGAAATCTCGGGCATAACAATGTCACGTATTTGAACAGACAAGCATTACACTATGCGGAGTAGTACATGCTGGTGTACTGCTACGACTCACCATATCTCAACGAACTCCAGTACTACGCCGCATAGAGCGCGAAACAGCGAAGTGACTCATCGCGAGGCAACTGTTGACCACTTTATTCACGTGTCATCGACGAACAGCCATATCTAATGATTGTCAATGTGTCAGCAAATAAAAGGCAACTATGTCGTATTACGGTCAAAACACAAACATGTTTTCACTGCCTCACCTGCAATTAGCGGAAACGGCATACGTCTGAGCCAGCTCGAGCACACGCAACTGGAGTGAAACCTGTCATCACGCAAACCCCATTTTTTGCACAAAGCATCCAACGCGAAACTATTCTAAATAAAAAGCTATGGGTTTGTCTAGCGATAAAATTTACAATCATGGCAGCCTGTCCGACACCAGCGTCGAAAGGAATGAGAGTCATGTTGCACGGCGGAAAAAGCCTTGTATCTATGACATTACGAAACTGGCCTTGAAATGCTCGATCACACGAGGCTGTCGGCGAAATCGTAACGACATAAAAGGAATCAAGGTGAAATTGAGCAAGAACTACCCGGAAAAACACAGAAAAGGTATTCTTCCTTTTGTAAATGTGAAGGAGGCCCTGTTTAAAGTAACTTTCAAACTCTTCACGGGCGCTTTGCGTCTAGCACACAGGCATCGTCATTCATTCGTTAGCCGTTAAAACTCACCCTTTGGAGAGCTCCGCCGATGATTGATCTTCGAGGGCCATCGTGAAATTGTTCAGTAACGTTGTTACGCTAAGTCAAAAAACAATTAGACAAAAAGAAACTGTATGTTAAGCGCGAGACGGCGCGCTTGCAAACCCGCAAGCGCCACTGCACTCGCCACCGGTCTTCTTCTACTGCGGCTCCCACGGTACCCTACGCTTTCATACATACGCACGCACGCGCGCGCGCACACACACACACACACACACACAGCGTATGATCATGTGTGATTCCCAGCCAGTCCCAGCGCCAAACATGATTGCATGCCACCTGGTAAAGATGGCGCCACAAAACAGACGTGTTTGAATTTATTAAAGCAACGCTTATTCACTTAAGCCTAAGCAAAAACAATATTTTTGAACTATAATACGTTGTAATCTTGAAATGTTGCTCACAAGCTTGCGAGAAAAAAAGTCTTGCGTGACTGTTCGGAAAAAAAAAAAAAGAATGGCAGTCGTTTAGAGAGGCGGCAAATTTGACTTTAGCATTTAACTTTCTAATTGTGAAAAAAAAAATTGTTTTAACAAGATTAAAAGTGAGAACGAAAGTGTATTAAATTGTACTGGTCGTACCAGACGACACACTGTACAGAAGAAGCTAGGCGAAATAGATGTGCGAGATGTCGGATGCGGCCGTGTTTTTCTTCGCAAACCCTAGCTTTGACTCGCTGCAAAGTGTAACCCTTGTTCACTACAATAATGAAATTTCTATCGAGGAGTCTAGGCAAGCACACATCTACAAGGCGAGGTTTGTCTTACATATTTAAACCACTTATCCTCCCCACCCCACATCCCTTCGAGCTCATCTGCCGAAAGCGCGGTGTCTAATGTGAAAACGTATTGTAACCATGTAACGCAGTATTAAAACTCAGTATGTTCTATAATACATGACCGGTATAAGTAAGCACATGCCAGGGTCGTGGTGCAATAAAATGTGATGCCGCCTGAGGGGGAAACGATAAGACACCGCGCGGTTTCGTGTGGTTAGTTTAATGCCGAAATAACTTAATTATTGTCATTAGGTAGCTGCAATCGAGTATATATGTTCGAAGCACGGACGCTGTCTCTGCAATTTTCGCTGTCTCTCATCGTCTTGCATTTCCATCTCCCGCCTTCTCCGTGTTTACATAGAGCCATATAATTTGTAGATTAATACAATCAACAACTGCGCCGATCGTCGTCGTCTGTTTTCTCCTGCCGGCCACTTAGTTTTATTTATAACTTTTATTCCTTGTTACAGCACTCTAAGACTCTTGAAGTTGCGCTTACTGACCCAATGGTACAGGATTGTACTTATCTGGAGAAAAAAAATACATTTACCGTTTATATATGCGTACAGTCGTCAAATTTCATAATGAACGCAATTACTCTTGCAGCTGAACATTTTGACGGCCTGGCAGCAGTACATCACCCCATTTGATTCACTCTTCGTCGGGAGCAGCCAGTTTATGCATTGAAAGAAGTGTCCACCTCGTTTGCTCGTCACGGAGTGCGATTATGTTATTGGAGGTAGAAATATATATCGATCTATAAGCGAGAGGTTAGTACACATTTATTTAGGAACTAATAACATTCCGCGCTTTTTAAATGAAGCACTCTGGCAGACTAGTGCAAACACACTTATAGTTCAAACAGGGCAAGTACACGCACTAACGCTTGCGGAAAACGTCACGCGGTAAGCACATGTGAACGAGTGAAAGCGCGCTTTCTGACATGACCGTTGCAGGGAGCTCATCTTCCGGGAGAGCCAAGTGATTGCGACCCCCGTACTCCGGATGCCGTACTCTGTGTTGGCCGTCATGCAGGTGAGTATTACCAGCGGTGTACTCTGGCGACTAATCCACATCAATTTAGACTTAGATGCACGTCAAGAACGACATAGATCTATGAGGTAGACTCAGTATACATAGAACCATATATAGCCTTCCTTCGGGTGTAAAATTGAAACCTAAGATTGATTTTTTTATTGATAATAATGATCATACTACTACTACTACTACTACTACTACTACTACTACTACTACTACTACTACTACTACTACTACTACTACTACTAACTATGCTAACTACTACTAAACTACTATACCATCACCACTTATACTACTGCTCCTGCTACTGATATTGCTACTGCTATTCTACTACGCTACTACTACCGCTGCTGCTAGCTACTGGTCACATAACTATATTAACTTTTTGCATGAAGTTTATCGTTCATGTGCTAAAGTATAGTGCTTCTGATCAACGTTTCAGAAGCGGCAAGATAAAGGAGGAAAATATAAGCAAAATACTTAAATAATTGCCGCATAGTTGTTGAATTGATGTATGAAGCATCAATACCGCTATCTTTAAATAGTGAACGGAAGTCTTGATATTGTAATACATCCGAGAAGTCTACAATACATACGGGCAGCGCACATGATAAAGTTAGAAAAAAAGAAAGGAAAAAAAGAAGAAAGAAAACACAGATCTAATGAAATTACATTATCCGTATAAAAATACATCCATTGCGTAAGATTTCGACTATACATATGGCCACTACAAATATGTAATACATGTCAACTGCCTTATAGTACTCCAGGTGTTTCTGCGAAGACATTAAGCAATTTTTTTTTTAAATCGCTTGTGGCAGATAGCCCAATTATAGCGCTTGAGCTGGTTCCCTCCAAGCGGTGGACATTACTAGCACGAGCAATCGAAAAATGTAATCGACAAATTAACAAAAGTTCACTAATTAAGTTTTTAACTAGTTACCTTACTGCACACACTGCAATTTACAAATTGCAGCCGGCGAGACTGCAACGCGCATCCACTTAAAGGTAATTCTGTGGATGACATCATTTTCGAGATATGCGCCATCAAACTTTGATCCGGCGTTCTGAGCATCTCCTCCCACGTCTGTTGTGAGGGAGCTGGCAGGAGTGACCTGGGAGGGGTGCCTGGGCCGAAAGGGTCGCCCCTCGTGAGGGGCCATCCTAGGACTCGGGCCTGCCAGATCATAACTGAGCAGAATCTCAATAAAGTTGTTACCACCACCACCACCACCCGCCATCAAACTTGCGGCAAAATGCACTGTCGTTCCACCTACTTTTTTTAACAAAAAGCCGTTTTATGCATTGAAGCACAAAAGTAACTGGACCGCCAATGTATTTTCTCGCAGTTCGGGAATTCAAAAAATAGGCGGATCCCATGCACAGTGAGAATCAATGTAAGCGAAGCTTTCTATGCTGTGTGCTTTGATTGACGATAATTGGCGGTGATGTTGACGGCGAATGTGTAATTTCTTCGGCGTTTAGTCCGATACGAGAGTGGTGAGTTGATGTTGAACGTTACCTTGCGTGCAACATTGCTATTTGTCTGCGTAGGACACAGAACACACAGGGAGATGTGTTTGCTATAGGCGTTGTTGTGCGCCATTGTTCATAATCTCTGAAAGGGTTGAGCATTATCGTTGCCTCACATGGCACATAGCATCGTGGCAGAAGTATTAAAGTTTAATTGGATTATGGGGCTGCACGTGCCAAAACCACCATCGGATTATAAGGCACGCCATAGTGGCGGGACTCCGGATTAATTTTGACGCCCGTGTTTTCTTTAACGTGCACCTAAATCTAAGTACACAAGCGTTTTTTGTATTTCGCTCTCGTCGAAATGCAGCGGCCACGGTTGGGAGTGAACCCCCGACCTCGAGCAATGCCATAGCCGTCAAGCTACCGCGACGGGCGCAGAAGCGTTGATTTGACGTGCGACCGCTTCCGTAGTGTCGCCTATACCTATATATATACGATGTTTTAATGCGGCTTTGCATCTGCACGCCCTGCGTCAGTTGCCCGCTTGACAAATTTGCATGATGTTTAGTTTTTCAGAAATAGCAGAAGCATACCGTACCGTACATTCAGTTTGCCCGCAACCGCTGTTTCTTTGCCTTCTCACGCGATCGTTTTCCGCTCCCGCCCTTTCCTCCTGTATGTGAACTGCGACATTGGCGAGGCTGTTCACTCGTTTCACGACTGCGTCGGTTCTATCCATTTTCTGCGGCTTCTCCCCCATCTTCTCTAGTCATATCGACGTTCCGTCTGCACTTGCACGTTAGTAGAAATGTAAGAGCTGCAGTTTCTGCAATGCTTTTGAAAGGGGTTCACGTACGGATAATTACAACTGTCAATAGGCTAATGTGGCGACACTCGGGTAACTCCAGAGGACATTGTGCACACGCCACGCGATGGTAAAGTCCAAACGAGTTTCTCGCGTCGACTTTCCTTTGTCATGTTTTACTCCTTCCATATTTATACACGCTCTGAACCACCCCCCGACGCGGCGTGTAGACAGCAGCAGCGCAAAAGTCGAAGGAAGAGGCAAAGAAAGCTTCGCTTTAATGTTTTGAAACGGGCGTCATTATGAGAATTTGTTCCAAATGGATCCGTCTTGCGAACTCTCCGGCTACAATTTGTTAATTGTAATATGTGCCATAAGGTAATTAGTCAGAAAGCTAATTAGTGATTTTGTTAATTATTCAGTTATGAATTTTTATTTTTCGTGCGAATAATGTCCACGCACACCATTAAACGGTCCTAAATAGGTTTGGACATATTGAGTAAACAGTCAGGCCGCAACCATGTCATGGTCGTTACCGGTCAAGGGGAACAAAATGGATTCTGGCTACAAAAAGATGCATCGGTATAATAAGAAGTGAAATTTGGTCGAGTTTGTACGAATCCATGTTTGCGTTTACAGCGCAAATGAAGACGAAGACACACGAGAATACGACAGGAGAAGCGTGAACTAATCTTTCGCTTTCCCCGTTGGTCCTCTTCTCGACAGGACAAGCGCTTGTCCTGTTGTATTCTCTGCTGCCTTCGTCTTTCCTTGCACTATTAAATCCAAATAGGCATTGCAAGAATCCGGAGCATCCTGGATACGGGAAATGTTTCTAAACACCTAAGAAAGTGGAATCTCTGTACACATTTCAAAAACAGTAGAAATGCGGAAGTATATGCTACGGGGCTACATCCAGGTTATTCCATTTTGGACGCCAGTTTTGAGGCGCATTTCCGGCGGCCGCCATGCCCCGCAGGTGCATTTTCCGATCGCATTAGATTATTGATAGCTCCTTCGATTTCTGACCCTCACGGAAAATATTGTTCTACATTTGTGAACAGAATTTCGACTGAAAGGCACTTTAATAAATAAATTGTAATTAAAGCTGCTCATTTGTAACCACTTCCAAATTAGCTTCTCTCTTTCCTTTTTTTTTTCTTTCTAAAGTCAAATCGGTGGATAGATGAATGAATCACTCCATCAGCCAGTATAACTCGAGACGGCCGCGACTGTCGACCGAATCTAAAACGGTCTCGGTATACAAAGTGGCGCACGGGCAAGTGCGAGGCCCCGTGCGAGACTGCACTCACAGCGCGCGCTCGCCGCACCGCCGCTTCCCTGCAGACGAGCCTGCTGGACAGCGAACCATTCGCGCAGCGCCTGGAGGCGATGCAGCTGCGCGTGTGCTCCAGGCAGCGCGTGCTGCCGCACGAGTTCCAGTCGTGCCTGGCTTACACAATGATGGCGCTGCTGGCCCCGGCCTGGAACAAAGTGGGACAGTACCTCTGCCAAGGTGCGCACACCCCTGGAGAACCGCCGTTTACGTAGATAGGACCGGCGCCACTGTGCGCCCGTCGAGCGGTGCCTCGTCGCTGGTTCAAATTTGCCTGCGGACGCGGTTCGACGAAATGGCGTAACGAGTCGACCGCAAAGGGCGTCCCCAACCAGCAATGTAACGAGAAGTGTGTTTAATATGAACTAATTCATTCATACTTCAATCAATTTGTGGGTATTGGTTATTTTCACGCGCTCGAGCGGAACAAAAAGAAAAGAGAAAGAAATAAGAAGGACATCAATACTGCAAACGCATAATCTACGAGTATATGGACCTGCTACGATAGTTATAATCGCTTAACTTTCGTTTTCTTAGCTTATCTGGCTCCATTTTTTTAAAGCTGTTTACGAAGACGTAAACATCGTCGGCTGATCAGGCGCTAACATCGCCGTGAGTTTGTACCTGTCTGGGCACCTGTCTATATGACAGCCCCTGAAGTGCGACGCTTTATTTCAGAATTTAGGATCGGGGGCACCACAGACAGCAGCTTAGCGAGGAACGACCGATAATGTAGATGCCCACTGCGCGCAACCTGACATAATCCGACCAATGCCGCCGCCCTGCGCGGCGCCTTCCCTTCGGAAAGCGCACCACCAAGCGCCTGGCGGGGACAAATTTGCTTCTCCACTCGACACTGGAGTCCTGCGGGAAGGAAGCGGTACTTTGTTTCTGACGTTTCGGATGATGGAGGTCAGAGACAAAAAAAAAGTCGGTTTCCACGCTATTTCCGCATCCGGTACAAAATGTACGCCCCTCTGTCTTTAAATGTACGTCCAGTACGTCCACACTAGCGGGAAAAACCCGCTCGGCAGGCCGCAGGTGGCAGAAAGTGGCATGGCCACATTTTCGGGCGCCTTTGCCGCCGTAGCAAGTGACCGATTCGTTCTCAGTCACTGAATCGGCCGCTACTCATTGGTCTCCACGATCGGCGGCTCCGACTCTATCACCGCACACCTATTTTCGCGGCACGCGTTCAACCACTTGCGACATACCGCACGCGTTTTTCCCGCTAGAGTGCGCTTTCGCATTTTGTAAACTTGCGATAATTTAGAACCGCCAATAACGCCGGTATTTTATGATAGGACGCAGCGTCATTCCCAGCCCCTCACAATGAGATGCATTTTTAGTGACTTCTGCTTTTAATTTATTTCGCATCGACGCATAAATGTTGGTTGCCCAAATTAACAATCTTGCGAGGCACAATTCACAAGTGCGATGTTTTTGAGAATATTTTGTTCTTTAAAAGTAGATTCATCAAAAAGAAAGCTGGCATGCACCTTAAATGCACACTAAGCAAATTACGCTTTTACAACATAAAAAAGAAAAAGAAAAAGACACTCGTACCGCAAGTGGACGCTTGGTACGCCAGAAGAGAAGCAAGAGTGAAAGGCGGGTGACGACGCCTCTTTCAAGTCCCCGCATCAAATCGTACGCCGGGACGTCATGAATTTTGACGGCGACTGCTCTGGCCTACTTATTATTTTTTTTTATCGGTAAAGATGGACTGCATTGTATTCTAAAGAAGCCCAAGGAGGCAGGCGCGTAGCCAGGATGTTTTTTCGGAGGGAGGCTAATGTGCCATTATTCCCTTTTAAGTTTACCATGTTTGGTGCTTGATAATACAACTATTACCTTGAGCAAGCCCTTGGTCTGCCTGAAGGTGTGTACCAGGTGTACTTGTCCGGAGAAGGCGTTCGAGGGATATGCGCCTTTGTTCATAGGCGACATGCCAGGCA